>NC_090265.1:1032248992-1032592326 GCF_040414725.1 Anabrus simplex | reverse complement strand
TAGGACATTCTTTGTTTCTTTTAGCCAGTTCATCTTGGTATTGTATGAGTTTATTATATTAAATAAACTTTGATTTATTTATTTATTTATTTATTTATTTATTTATTTATTTATTTATTTATTTATTTATTTATACTTGATTACTTTTTCTTTCTTAATCGGTTTACCCTCCAGGGTTGTTTTTTTCCTCGGACTCAGCGAGGCACCCCACCTCTACCGCATCAAGGGCAGTGTCCTGGAGCGTGAGACATTGGGTCGGGGGATACAACTGAGGAGAATGACCAGTACCTCGCCCAGGCGGCCTAACATGCTATGCTGAACATGGGGCCTTGTGGGAGGATGGGACGATTGGAAGGGATAGACAAGGAAGAGGGAAGGAAGTGGCCGTGGCCTTAAATTAGGTACCATCCGGGCATTTGCCTGGAGGAGAAGTGGGAAACCACGGAAAACCACTTCAAGGATGGCTGAGGTGGGAATCGAACCCACCTCTATTCATTTGACCTCGCGAGGCTGAGTGGACCCCGTTCCAGCCCTCGTACAAATTTCGTGGCAGAGCCGGGAATTGAACACGGGCCTCCGGAGGTGGCAGCTAATCACGCTAACCACTACACCACAGAGGTAGGCCGTGGATTAATTATATCAAAGTGTGGTGAGGGTTCAGCCCGGAGACTTGTTTGGACCTCAACAACTCCACCATCAGCCATCACAGGTGGCCTAGGCGTCACTGAATAGGCGCATTAGGGAAATAGGGAGTGAGGTAGTTTCCCGTTGCTTTCGTCACTGAGCCAGACGTTGCTATTACATATCAGTCTAACAAGCCCACTGAAACGCCCGCACCAACCGACCGTTAGAGAAACATTTTCACACCATTCATACCACGGGCTGGCTGCATAATGAATGGCATTACTAACATAACTCATATCTCGGTCGCTTTCATGTTGTCAAGGCCAAGGATGAGACTAATACAGATGAATGAAAGTAACAAATTTGTTCTAACCTACACCAGAAGACATAGTGCAATGTAAACACTAGGCATTCGTCAACGCATACAAATTCGTATCAGTATGTCTATTACAAAAGATTACGGTTGGTGATGTGTATAGGATTTCTGGAAATAACTGTTTGGTAGTGTCTCAATTTTGCGTTAAGCGATATCATCCTTTTGTTTTTATAAATCCCGTCTTATTATTATTATTATTATTATTATTATTATTATTATTATTATTATTATTATTATTATTATTATTATTATTATCATCATCATCTGTTTACCCTCCAGGATCGGCTTTTCCCTCGGACACAGGGAGGGATCCCACCTCTACCGCCTCAAGGGCAGTGTCCTGGAGCTTCAGACTCTTGGTCGGGGATACAGCTGGGGAGAATGACCAGTACCTCGCACAGGCGGCCTCACCTGCTATGCTAAACAGGGGCCTTGTGGAGGGATGGGAAGATTGGAAGGGATAGGCAAGGAAGAGGGAAGGAAGCGGCCGTGGCCTTATGTTAGGTACCATCCCGGCATTCTTCTGGAGGAGAAGTGGGAAACCACGGAAAACCACTTCCAGGATGGCTGAGGTGGGAATCGAACCCACCTCTACTCAGTTGACCTCCCGAGGCTGAGGGGACCCCGTTCCAGCCCTCATACCACTTTTCAAATGTCGTGACAGAGCCGGGAATCGAACCCGGGCCTCCGGGGGTGGCAGCTAATTACGCTAACCACTACACCACAGAGGCGGACTATTATTATTATTATTATTATTATTATTATTATTATTATTATTATTATTATTATTATTATTATTATTATTATTATTTCTTTTTCTTTCTTTCTTTCTTTTGTTTTGGTCAACTGTGGACCACGTTAATCCGATTTCAGCTGCTTCTGGGCTTTCATCTGCGCCCAGTAATCCTTCATTCTTTCGCTCTGCAACCTCCTTCTCTCTTCCGTCCATGGTGTTTGGGTCCGCAAACTAACTTTTTCTTGGAAACTCTTTGTGTTCTTTATTTTCGACTTGTAAGTTTCCCTGTTGCTTATTTCCGATCTTTGTATTCCCATTTCTATCAGGTCCTTCTTCACTTCCTAATGCCAGCTTACCACAGTTTTCCTGGTCTCAATGAACCTTACTATCTGGTTGGTCAGTCTTCCCGGGTCCATTCTGTAGATCTGTCCAAAGAACATGGCTCTCCTCTTCCGCATAGTGTCTGAGATATTTTTTATCTTGCGTTACAGTTCTTGGTTTGCTTTCTTTCTGTATGATCCATCCTCTGTTCTTTGGGCTCCCAGTATCTTCCTTAGAATTTCTTGCTCCACCAGTTCTAACTCCTTGACCAATCCTACCTTTATCAGGTTCAAACATTCAGCTGCATATAAGGCTTCTGGACGGATCACTGTCTAGTAATATCTGAGTTTTGCATTGATTGCGATCTTCTTCTGGTTATTGGTGTTCATACTTAGCTTGTATGCCAAGTTCATTTTGTTGATTCTCGATATCAGTGACTCTTTCTCTACTTTCTCTACTTTCCGAATCCTCCCTCCCTCCCCCCCCCCCCCCCCCACTGGCATCCCTCTGGGTGCTGTTTCGATGTTGGTCATATATTGTGTCTTCTTGAAGGAGATCCGTAAACCTGCCTTACTTGCTTGTTCCTAGAGCTGGGCAATCTGGTTCCGTGCCTCCTCTATTGACTCCAACAAAATCACAATGTCATCCGCAAAGGCTAGGCAGACTACTACAGTCCCTCTATTCTTGTATCCCATTTGTATACCATCTATTCCTTGCATTTTCTTGTGCCACTCTCTAATGACCTTGCCAAGAACATAGTTGAATAAAAGGGGAGTAAGCCCATCTCCCTGTCTGACCCCTGTTTTAATCCTAAAGGATTCTGATAGTATCCTCCTGAACGTGACCTTGTATGTTGTGTCACTCACTGTCTTTTTAATTTCTCTGGTCTTCCTATCTAGACCCATTTCTTCTAGGATATAGATCAGTGTTTCTCTATCTACCGAATCGTAAGCGTTCTTGATGTCCACAAATGTGAGCTCGAATTTCTTGTTCCTCTGTTTCTGGTATGCTGTGATCAACTTCAGGTTTAGGATCTGTTCCGCACATGACCTTCCCCTTCTAAAACCTCCTTGATACTCACCAATTTGCGGTTCCAATTGTTTTTCTGCTTTACCTAGCAGTGCTTTTGAAAAGATCTTATATGTCTCTAGTAGTAGCGATATTCCCCTGTAATTGTTGACGTCTGCCTTATCTCCTTTCTTGTGAAGAGGGTGTATTAAAGCTGTTGTCCATCTATCTGGCAGCTTCTCTTCTTCCCAGATATTGTGTAGGATTGTCAGTTCAACGATCGCCCTGTTGTCAGCATATTTCCAAAGTTCTGAAATAATCCCATCTTCTCCAGATGCGTTGTTGTTCTTTAAGGTCTTGATGATTCTCGTGACTTCGTCCACAGTCGGAGGGTCCGAGTCTGAGTTTGGTTCCTTGTGACTGTAGTCGAATTTCTGAGACGGTGGCTCACGATTGAAGAGTTTTGCGAAGTAGTCTGCCAGAATCTGGCAATTCTCCACATCACTGCGAGCTACTTTTCCTTCTTGGTTTCTGAAGTTCAGGCTTGGTGGATCATATCTACTCAAGGTGTTCTCGAATGTTTTACAAAACAGTGTCTTTTAAAAAATACTGTTCGACCTGAATCAAGCGTTCTTTTTCATTGTTTCTCTTCAGGTTCCTGATGGTCTTGGGTATTCTTTTCCTTGTTTCCTGGAACTTCTTCTGGTTCTCTGGTGTTTTCTGGGAACACCAATTCACCCATGCCTTTCGGCGTTCTTCAATTGCATCGTCACATTCAGATGACCACCATGCATGTTTCCTCTTTTTCTCTAGAGGAACTGTGACTCTCGCAGAATCAATCATAGCCTCTTTTAACTGTTCTCATCCCCGGCATTGTGTTTTGTTTAATTCCGTTGAAAAATCTTTGTTAATTCTGAGATTTTCTCTATCAAACTTTGTTGCTCGAGTTGTGTTCCTGTTTTTCCGTGATCTTGACTTTGATCTTGGAGAGGAAGTGATCTGAATCTAAATTTGCACCCCTCAGCACTATGATATTTTGGATCTCCTTTTCCGCATGTTTTGAGATCACTACGTGATCAATCTGGAACTCACCTAGGTTGGGGTTGGGAGATATCCATGTTTTCTGTTTTCTTGGGAGGTCTCTGAATTTTGTAGATTTCATGACCAGATTGAAGGTCCTACATAACTCTTTCAATCACTCTCCATTTTGATTAGTCCTTTTGTGGGCTGGATAGCCTCCAATGATTGCTCTGAATCTCCTTCCTTTCCCCAGTTGTGCGTTAAAATCTCCAAGGAGTATAATCAGAGTGTTGGTTTGTACCTTGGATATAGTTTCCTCCAGTTCTTCCCAGAATTCCTCTACTTTCTCCGAGTCTGTCTTGTTGCTCACATTTGTAGATGCATGTGCGTTGACTAGCGTGTAGAGCTTATTTGCTCCTTTGAAGGAAAGGGTGGAAATCCTGCCATTCCTGGATGTGAAGTCTGTGGTTTCTCCTAGGATTCGCTTATTGATTATAAACACCGTTCCCAGGTGAGGGACATTTTTCATCCCTCTCTTGCCTGGTTTTCCTTTCAAAATCCTGTAACCTTGTGATTCAAAAGCTGACTGAATCTGGTCTCCTGTAATGCTGTTATCACGATGTCTTGTTTGGACAAGGTATTGGTCAGATGTTTGAGTTTTCCAACTTTATGGAGTGAATTGACCTTCAAAGTTGCAAAGTGAGTTACTCTCTTGCTCCTTTATCTCTTGCATGCTGGTGCGAGCTCCCCAGAATCCAAAGGCTCGCTGACGTTGTTCTTGACAACGGTGGATTGGTTACCACCTGGGGTAGTGCCTATGCTAGATTTTCCATCATGCTGAGTCGAATGATTTTGGCTTGGGGCGGATGCCTAGACATCGACAAGAGACACAACTGAAGTTATTATCCTCAGAGGAGTTAGGTTCACAGCCGCTCCTAACATGAAGATCAGACGCTAACCCTGAGCCGCTCATTATGGGTTCAGACAAAGTAGTTTTGGTAACTGCACTCCATTAATCCTAATACTAGGCTGCCTCCTACGCCACTTACGCCGTACCAAAGTCCACCTTCTCCGCCGTAAATATCGCTGAGGTCTTCGCTTGTCACCCTGAGCTGGGACCCTTACCAGATGTTACACACCGGGTCAGTGTGCTCTGGGACTCACGCGGGCCGGATAGCCACTCCCTGAAATAGAGCTGCCTCAAAGAGGGTCTCTACCCGCTACTCCCTATTATTATTATTAATATATTGCGTGTTTTATTTCATAAGTTGGAAACAAGCAGATACATCGCTGGAGTTTTGAAACATCTTGGCTCTCACGTCTACTGTGGTCATGATGAGGTGTACAGAGTGTCTATGGTAAGCCGCAAAGTAATTTAAATACAATTCGAAACTTATTGACCACAACAGAGGAAGGTGAAACTTCAAGGGCGTCACTTCACTGCTGGTTCTCTCTGTGTTAGTGGGACAGCATCGCGCATGACATCATCGCAGACATCCATCCTCCACTTTCAGTCATGTGTGTTTTAGAAAATTCATTACAAACGTTACATAGCTAATATAATTACAATATTCTCTCTAATAATTCAAGGTATTTCTCCAGCCCCAAGACAGTTTAAAAATATGTACGCTAGTGCTTACACCTACACAAATGACCTGGAAGGCTAAGGAATGTTGACTTGAATACAGAATGTGGCAGTATTACCACACTTACTATTGGTAGAAAATTGGTATAAAATGTTGATGTGTATGTTCAGTCGTCAGCCCGAAGGCTGCTTGGATCCTCAACAGCTCCGCCATTATCTGTCATAGATGGCCTACGCATCACTGAAGAGGCGTACGAGGGAAATGAGGAGTGAGGTAGTTTCCCGTTGCTTTCCTCACCGAACCAGAAGTTGCTATTACATATCAGTCTGCCAAGCCCACTGAAATGCATGCATCAACCGACCCTATGAGCAACATTTTCACACCATTCATAGCAAAGACTGGCTGCATAAGGAATGGCATTACTAGCATCGCTCATACCTCAGTCACTTTCATATTGTCAGAGCCAAGGATATGACAGGTCAATGAGTAACAAAATTGCTCTAGCCTATACCAGAAGACGTAGTGCACTGTAAATACTAGGTCCTGCCAGTAAAGGCATCAATAAGGGACTGAAAACCTCGTTGCTATGTTCCTTAATAATAATCCCTACAAAGTAGTTGTCCACCTCCGTAGCGTAATGGTTAGTGTTATTAGCTGCCATCCTCGGGGGCCCGGGTTCGATTCCCGGTACTTCCAGAAATTTAAGGGTGGCAGGAGGGCTGGTGTGTGGTTGAAATGGTACATTCAGCGCTCCTCCATTGGGGGTGTGCCTGGAAAGAGCTGTACTGCCTCAGGATGAGAACACGAGTTTACTTTTTACTAAAAAGTAGTTACCTATTAACAGTAGAATAAATTTGGCTCTTCTCATAAAACCACGTGTATTTATTTCTTCGGAAAAGTATAGGTGGAATCTTAATATTCTTTTTTTGCTAGGGGGCTTTACGTCGCACCGACACAGATAGGTCGTATGGCGACGATGGGATAGAAAAGGCCTAGGAGTTGGAAGGAAGCGGCCGTGGCCTTAATTAAGGTATAGCCCCAGCATTCGCCTGGTGTGAAAATGGTAATATTCTTAAAGCTAGAGAGTTTTATGCTAATCTCAAACTGAAATAAAACACGGAATGCTATCCACTTTTCCGTAGCAACGAAGTATTTATGTATTGTATTTAATAGTTTGCGTCCGCCTCTGTGGTGTAGTGGTTAGCGTAATTAGCTGCCATCTCCGGAGGCCCGGATTCCATTCCCGGGTCTGCCACAAAATTTGAAAAGTGGTATGAGGGCTGGAACGGGGTCCACTCAGCCTCGGGAGATCAAACTGAGTATAGGTGAGTTCGATTCTCACCTCAGCCATCCTGGAAGTGGTTTTGCGTGGTTTCCCACTTCTCCTCCAGGCAAATGCCGGGATTGTACCTAACTTAAGGGCATGGCGGCTTCCTTCCCTCTTCCTTTTCTATGCCTTCCAATCTTCCCATGCCCCCACAAGGCCCCTGTTCAGCATAGCAGGTGAGGCCGCCTGGGCGAGGTACTGGTCCTCCTTACCCAAAGTCTGAAGCTCCAGGGCACTGCCCTTGAGGCGATAGAGGCGGTATCCCTCACTGAGTCCGAGGGAAAAACCAACCCTGGAGGGTAAACAGATTAAGAAAGAAAGAAAGAAAGAAAGAAAGAAAGAAAGAAAGAAAGAAAGAAAGAAAGAAAGAAAGAAAGAAAGAATATAATAGTTTGCTATAATGATTTCCGCAATTGTGGCTCTCACAACAGAGGAGGTGTTTTATACTGGAACATTATTTTCAGCCAAACGGAGTATAGCTTCAGAATGGGAAGAGTTTACTTGGCATTAAAGAACAGTGCAAGCAACGATTTAATAAGGAGGCATCGAGTAATAGAACAATGTTATCTGTCATTGACAAGTTGCGTCATTAGCGATCATTCTTATGTCAACGGACTAAGCGAGGGATCCCACCTCTACCTCCTCAAACGTTAATCATGGACGATTTTTCCAACGGGTATTGCGTGTCCCGCCATGGAATATTAGATAGATAGATAATGTATTTATCCTGGCAACATTAGGAGCAGCTGTCCCTGTCTTACACTTAGCCAGTAACATAATTAGAATGATAAATAACTAATTACAAATCATTAAAAAGTAACCTATATTAAACTTTAAAACTTGGGGCTGATTTCTTACACGATGATTAGTTTTAAGCCTTAGACAACGTCTACGTAAAGAACGTCTAACTCAAATACGATCTTCCATTGCATAAACAATGCCCAGACGGTGTTTAGCTAGACGTCGTTTAAAGTTTCAATAGTGGTTCGGAAATAGAAATAGAAGTATCTTCCATGTAACTCTGCTTTCCTCAACCAATGAAATTCGTCGGTTCATGCGCCAAAGGTTAACCAGCTGTCGTCTTCCTACACATTACTCAAATATGGCTATGCATGAGCATGACTTGCTCACAGATAAGAATATCGCTTTCGGTGGAAATAAAATCACATAAATATTATCGACACTAAAGCGACATGCCACCGTACGAGGAAGTGTAGCTTTAATTTTAGTGTTGTTACGGTGAGTGTAATCTAAAATAGCTTCTGCGAAGCAAAGATGAAACTATATTACTGTGTAACCGAATGAGTTGTATGTGCGATATAGATGCAGATTGCATTCTAGAGATCATACGTTCGAAACGCACCATCGATAAACCTGAAGATTGTTTTCCGTAGTTACCCCATTTTTACATCAGGCAAACACTGTAGCTGTTATTATGGCCACAGCTCTTCCTTCCCAGTCCTCGCCTTTCCCTATCTTATAGTTGTCGAAAACTTACCTAAATTAGCGCGACGATTATCCGCAAAAAAGAAAACACACACACAAAACCTACGTTTTAGTGTCACTATTATGTGTGCTCACTAGGCAGCAGATAAAATAACTGTAATAACTGACAGCACTCTGACAATCGGGACAAGTTATTCTGATATCGATGTAGTCTAAGTGACCTATAATTCGAGGGAAATTATCCCAAATATCATAAAATACATCGGTTGCCAAGAATTATAGTCAAGTTGACAGTTACCGGACTGTCCCTTATGTCTACCGGACTGTCCCTTATGTCATATGCTTCATGGTACATAACCTTTGATTGTGCTTCATTCCTACAATTTGAGCTTAAACAGCGTTCTCGACAGTGTTTAAACATGGCCGGTTGAACATCGGTTTAGACAATGTCTACGTGATAAGTAACGTCTTTGTAATGCGGCAGCCATACTTAGACATTGTTTAATCGTAAACATCGTGTAAATGTCATTTCTGCAATCGCATGCACGTTTAAATTTCTTGGACACTGATATCTTTCTGACATCTTGTAGCAGATTGTTCCTTTCACGAAGTGCAAGGAATTACCATATACTGAGGACCTGTGATTGGGTATCGTAAGAATATTATGCATGTTCTGTGCTCTTGTGTTCTTTTCATGGTGCTCAATGATTTGTTATGCAATTTCTCTTGCTGCTGTTATCAAGATCGTAGTTCAAGTCTGCTGACATCATTTTCATCCGTTGATTGATATACTACTGCATATGTAGACACAAGAGACAGTCAACTGCCGCTTGCCAACTTTATGGTAACGAGATTTTCACTTGGATAATCTGTTTTCAAGGTACTATTTCCATGCTGTTTTCTTACACTATGTTTTCATAACATCTGATAGTTAGGCCTTGCGTAAAGAGGCCCGTGTCACGAGACGAACTCATTCCAGTTAACTCAACTTATGACCGGGAAAATTTTCATATTTTCCTTGGACGAAATGTGAATTTGTTGTTGACTTTTTTTATTACTCTTCGGTGTTATAAACACCAAAATACTCGTATGTACTGGATATCTGGAGGGTGGCTGACAGGGTGATGCATCATGCTTATAAGGAATCACTATGCGCTTAAAAATATCTTTATAGATTAAGAAGTACATGGAAGTATGAGATCTCCAAGTTAGATTATCGAAGGACAGATATTAATTGAGGCAAATAGCAAGACTGGCATGGAATCTCCACGTCCTGTGGAAACCTTCAGAAACGAGTTTGTTCACAATATCTGAAATATCGTTAGTTATGCTACAAGTAAACGTAAATTCGTGACTTCGTCCCGAGGCGGTGCGGCTATTTTCATGGACACCCGTAATGGAGGTGAGCAGGATGTACGATTTGCCATTCTTAAATTTCTGGCAGTACCTACCGTGAATCGAACCCAGGCCTCCGATGACAACAGCTAATAACGCTAAACATTACACTACGGAGAAATTACTCGTTGACTGAATGTTCAGCGTACTTGCCTTCGATTCAGAGGGTCCCGGGTTCGATTCCTGGCCTGGTCGGAGATTTTAATCGCTTCGGATTAATTCTTCTGGCTCGGGGACTGGGTGTTTGTGTCCGTCCCAACACTCTTCTCCTCATATTCAGACAACATACCACACTACCAACCACCACAGAAACACGCAATAGTGATTACATCCCTCCATATAGGGTTGGGTCAGGAAGGGCATCCGGTCGTAAAACAGGGCTAACTCCACATGTTCGACGCAGTTCGCACCCACGACCCCACAGGTGTGGGAAAAAGCGGTAGGAAAATAAGAATAAGAAGATTACACTATGGAGAAATTATACTACGACAGCGGATGATGTCACAGTAAGCAAACTCTAGCCTTTATGTCTCGTCGCTGTCTCCACCGCTAGTCTATACCTCCGAGCTATACATTTTCTCTCGCCTCCTGGACAGGTTTGGAACATATGTAATTTGTTTGTCTTCCAGCTGGCCGTGAACTTATATGACCACATGGCTTTCTATCAACAGAAATTAGATCATGATTAGCATTTTAACCACTTGAATAGTTTTATTGGCTGTCTACCCGTCTGCACACTCCACGATCCCGCTCCGTGACCGTATCATTTTTACACTCCATTTTAAGACTGCGAAGCTGTGCTATTCAGAGATCCATGTATCGAATTTCGGCACCGACTTCGGTTTTCCTCCCTGTAAATTTTCTCCAGTTTTTCTTACACTTGTATCAGGCAAACTGTGAGTGTGTATATTGAAACAGGAACGCCCGTACTTCAGTTTATCCGAGAGCATGAGGAACGACAAGGCGTGTACGGCCCATGCTAAGAGAGTGAGAGAGAAGGGTAGTGAAAAAAAAATTCATGATTAAGTGGATCCTTCAGTTTATTCAATAGATATGCAAAGAATTATGTCACCTTTTACAGCTGAATCGTGGAGTTGTCCCTGAAGGCGTGGAGAGGACGTCGTCCTGCGGCGGCTGCGTCGTCTTGCGGTCGGCGTCGGCGTTGTCTTCCGTCGTTGGTGTTTCCTCTGTATTAGTGTTGATGACTCGAACCTGAGGCAGGAACGGGGAAATGTGGAGCTTCCACATTGGACGTCATGGGACACTGGTGTGACACTTCTCTAAGGCGGAGCACGCCGAAATAGTTCCCACAGCAGCAAGGATAAAGTTAGAGTCACAGTTCCACGAGGATAAGATGGAAGGAATTATCGTATTTGGAATAATAAACAAACGAAAACAATCTAGGACCTTCCGAGGTGCAGTGATTAAGCACTTCATAAAGAAAATTAAATTTACCGGGTACAGTCTCTGCACTGTACTCCATGAGCACAATACACTTGTTGAAATAAATGACAGTCCAAGTTCTATTACGTCGTAATTTTTAGAAGATTATCACTGGCACTTAAGATCATACGTGATTCTGAACAGGTTATGATGGGAATTGGCATGGTTCTTCGGAAAGAAATCACGATATTGCATTTCACTGTCTTTAAGAGGGAATCTTGGCACAGTTTATTACGAACACAGTTCAACGGATAGACACAGTCTTTAAATGAAATGAAGGTCGGCACAGTCTATGCTAAAAACACTGTCGCTGTTTTCACACAGTCTTTAAATGAAATCAAGGCTGGCACAGTTTATGCGAGAACACAGTCTTTAAATGAAATCAAGGCTGGCTAGAAACACTATCGCTGTTTTCACACAGTCTTTAAATGAAATCAAGGCTGGCTAGAAACACTATCGCTGTTTTCACACAGTCTTTAAATGAAATCAAGGCTGGCTAGAAACACTATCGCTGTTTTCACACAGTCTTTAAATGAAATCAAGGCTGGCACAGTTTATGCGAGAACACAGTCTTTAAATGAAATCAAGGCTGGCTAGAAACACTATCGCTGTTTTCACACAGTCTGTAAATGAAATCAAGGCTGGCTAGAAAAACTATCGCTGTTTTCACACAGTCTTTAAATGAAATCAAGACTGGCACAGTTTATGCGAGAAACACAGTCTTTAAATGAAGTCAAGCCCACGGAGAAAGCTTTTAACACGAACGTTCTGAACTCAAGTATACAGCCGGACCGAGTGACGAATTATGTCGCGACGTGCTTACTTGCACACACTCACTGAACTCACGGCTTACTGCCGACTCCCCTCACTCTCTGCCTACAGCACACTGCAGCTGCACACTGCACACATTCTGCTTTACCCCAGGCTGGCGACTCGCTTATATTGCCGAAGGCCGGTGGGCGTGGCTACACATGTGGGCCCCAAGAAAATTTTATATCTTGGCCATCTTCACACCGATTGACACGAAATTTCGGCTAGCAGCGTTCATTATTCCTGCCTGCAAGGTGACGTTATTGAAATATTGATATTATATTTCGTTCATGCAGCAATGCTATGGAACACGAAGGAACCTTCTGCGTGACGTCGCTTGTCCTTGGCCGGTGTTCTAGAACGTCGCGAGCTTGCTTGCAGTTCCCACTATGCCTGTGCGCTCGGCGCAAGTTTTAAATGCTTACGGCCGGGTGTTAGCGAGCTCCTCTTAATAAAAGAATGAAACGTGAATGCTCGTAGGGCGTTCCCGTTTCATCTCCCCCCCTGCTCGGGAAAAAGAAAATTGCTAGGCGATTTTCTTTTTGCTCATCTCCTAGTAAAGTATTTCAAAAACTTGAACAGTCTTCTCACTATAGCCAGAGGATTAATGTAAGGTGTGACGCATTTTGATATGATTCCGTCATTCTCCATCTGCTTAATGATGACCCGTGCTTCTTCCAAGTACTTCATGGGTATCGGATAAGGCCGTTTCTTATAAGGTGAAGTGTCAGTAACATCTAAGTGGTGCTTGAAACCCTTAATGACTCCAGGTTTCTCGGAAAATACATCTGGAAACTTCTTGAAAAGCTCTTGGATTGCCTTTATTACTTCATCATCATCATCGTAATCTGGGCTTTCAGCTACATTGGCGTAAAGCGTGAAGTTGTAGTGGTCCTCGTTCAACTCATCATCGATAATGGACGCCATCTGGTCCTCTACGGGTCCCACTTCCTCGGGTCGCCCCTCTTCGTGGACGCTTTCTTCGACAGGCGGAGCCTCGCTCATCTTGCCTTCTACTATGTCCACCGGGGTCTCACATTCCGGATTCTTCACGTCATTATAAGTAACCAACTGTAGCCCTACAGATTCGACGTGGAAAAATTTAATCACATTAGCGGGATAATCAATGATTCCCCCATGTTGAATGAGAAAGTCTGATCCAAGGATTAAGTCAAATTTCATTTGCGTCAAAATCAAAAATAGATGTTGGAACTTAACACCACCAATTTCTAACTCAAGAAACGCTTGGAATTTGCATTTAATAGCTTTGTCAGGAACTATGCCTTTAACCTTAACTTGAGCAACCGGCAAGATGGAGATGTAGGTCGTCTCCTGCGCCACATCTATTAATTTCTGCGAAATTAGTGAGGCTTGCGATCCTGAGTCTACTAAAGAGTGGACAATCATATTGCCTAACTTAATGATAATGATCGGTAAGCCGCGTTGTATCTGAGGCTGTCGTGGTGTTGAATCCTCATACAGTAAATCTGCATCCTCTAAATACCAATGGTTAATGAGTGCGCTACATACTACTTCTCCTCCCTCCGGGTTTTCAGGCAATCTCTTTATTGCTTCGACAAAGTTTTTTTTGGTACCCGTAGCTCTTGGATCCATTTCTGTTCTCTCATTTCTTCTCTGCATCTCTGCCTGGTATTCCAAAGAAGCTGCACCAGGTAAGCCCTCTTCCCTGTTCTTATTCCTTACATATTCCGTAGTCTCTCTCCAACGTTTCTCTAATTCTTCCCGCTGGGAGTTCCTACTATCATTGGGTTGGTTAGCTGCCTGTCTCCATGAAGGTTTAGGTTGAAACTTAGCCCTCCCTTCGTAGGGACGATTCCTAGATCTTCTGTACCGAAACGGAATATCTCGGCGAGTTTCTCTTTCTTCTCGCGGTTCTGGATTTACTTGAACCGGAGTCTTCATTTCCGTAAAGTTGGTCGTAGTTTCTTTGGTTCGACCTGCTTTTGCTGCGCTCTGAGTGTGCGCAGTATCGAGTCTCCTCAGGACATCATCGAGCTGCTCCAAGTCCTGGACGTTTGCTGCCACCAATATTTCCTGAACATTTGGTGGAAATTGCAGCGTTATGACCTGAATAAGTTCTTGCTCCGGCAAAGGAGGGTCGAAAAACTGCATCTTTTTAAGCTGAGATATAAGATAATCTGAATATCGCGAGGAATTAACGGATGTGTTATACTTTCTGGAGTATAATTGAAGTTTTATCAGGTGCTGAGCCTCACCACTCCAAAATCGTCTAAGTAAGGCTTCCTTAAACTCTTCGTAAGTGTTAATACTGAATTTAAAAGCGGTAAACCACATTAACGCCTTGCCTTCTAACAATCGAGATGCTATTCGTAAACGACGGTCGGTCTTAACGTGATTTTCTTGAAAGAACTCTTCGAGGTTGAGGAGAAACTCCTTAGCAGTATACTCCTCCTTCCCCGAAAATTTGGCTGGTTTTTCCTCAGTTATTTTAAAAACTGTGGAAACATTCATGGATTCTCCACTAGTGTTGTGAAGGCTAGATGATGAAACATCCTGTTCGATTTGCGATACTTTGCTGTTGAGAGCTTCTATACCTCCTTGGAGTTCACGTTTTAGGGTTTTAATTTTCCCCTGTACGGAATTCTCAATTTCCTTGACCTCCTTTTCTATGTCGGTCTTGACTTCCGCTACATCGCGACAGATACGAGTAATCTGCGTGTGGGCATTATCTAACTGAGTCTTGACACGTTTATCGGCCTCCTCTTGCTGACTTTTCAGAAGAGTAATTTCGTTTCCCAACTTCATGAAATTATTTTTAACAGATTCATGAAGTTTGTCTTGAATAGAAGCGATTTTAGTTTGCGCAAGAGATAATTGAGCATGGGACTCTTGAAATTCTTCCTTTAAGCTTTCTACTTCTTTAAGGACTTCCTGAGAAGAAGACGGGAAAGCAATTTTTAAGTCCTCCGCCACTTGTGATTTTATATCTTGCTTAATGGTTTCTAAGTCACGTGTTAATCTTTCATTTATTTCCGTAAACTTAGAATCCATTCTTTTGTTAGATTCTTTAAATCGTTTTTCAATTTCGGCACCTGCACTATTGAGCCTACGTTCCAAATTCTTATTAACTTCTGCAAACTTTTCATCAACAGATTCTGTCAATTTTACAATGTTGGCATCATTAGCCTCCCTTAGTTGAGTGATATTACGATTAGTTACTTCATTAGACTCCCTTAGTTGAGTGATACTACGATTAGTTACTTCATTAGCCTCCCTTAGTTGAGTGATATTACGATTAGTTACTTCATTAGACTCCCTAAGTTGACCTATACTAGCCTTAGTGGCTTCCAGGGCCGCGTTAGATTCTTTAAGTTGAGCTCCTAAAGTATTATTAGATTCAGCAATCCTACGCCCGAGATTAGTGTTACTTTCCGTAATCCTGTAATTTAGACTGATTTTTAAAGCCTCAATGGCAGCTAGTATATTTTCCATATTAATGACGTAATTTTCACAAAATGCAGAAAATACAATCATTCACTTCATACGTAAAATCACCATTATTGTCCAATGGTAAAGTTCAAAATTTCACGAACACAAAATATCAAACACTTCTGCATAAAATTAAATATCACCATTATTGTCCAATGGTAAAGTTCAATGTTTCACTGACATAAATACCAAAAATTTATATGAGACTGTGCATAAATATTATGCCTGAAATGTTTTACATAACAAGAGAAAGAGAAAGAAAAAAATCACTTGTGCCATAAACTTAATCAGAGTTCTGTGCCAAAAGTTTAAAATTTCGTCAAAGTCATTGAATTGATCTTCGTAAAATTTTAACACATTCACTGAACTGGAATTAACGTATGTACTATGCACTTTTATTTGAATTGGTAAGTTAAGATATCACTGATTTCAAAGTTAATTTTTATCACTTTACTCTCTTTAATCTGGCCCCAAGTTGGGCGCCACTATTCACTACCTTCTCTCTGAAACAGGAACGCCCGTACTTCAGTTTATCGGAGAGCATAAGGAACGACAAGGCGTGTACGGCCCATGCTAAGAGAGTGAGAGAGAAGGGTAGTGAAAAAAAGTTCATGATTAAGTGGATCCTTCAGTTTATTCAATAGATATGCAAAGAATTATGTCACCTTTTACAGCTCAATCGTGGAGTTGTCCCTGAAGGCGTGGAGAGGACGTCGTCCTGCGGCGGCTGCGTCGTCTTGCGGTCGGCGTCGGCGTTGTCTTCCGTCGTTGGTGTTTTCTCTGTATTAGTGTTGATGACTCGAACCTGAGGCAGGAACGGGGAAATGTGGAGCTTCCACATTGGACGTCATGGGACACTGGTGTGACACTTCTCTAAGGCGAAGAACGCCGAAATAGTTCCCACAGCAGCAAGGATAAAGTTAGAGTCACAGTTCCACGAGGATAAGATGGAAGGAATTATCGTATTTGGAATAATAAACAAACGAAAACAATCTAGGACCTTCCGAGGTGCAGTGATTAAGCACTTCATAAAGAAAATTAAATTTACCGGGTACAGTCTCTGCACTGTACTCCATGAGCACAATACACTTGTTGAAATAAATGACAGTCCAAGTTCTATTACGTCGTAATTTTTAGAAGATTATCACTGGCACTTAAGATCATACGTATTCTGAACAGGTTATGATGGGAATTGGCATGGTTCCTCGGAAAGAAATCACGATACTGCATTCCACTGTCTTTAAGAGGGAATGTTGGCACAGTTTATTACGAACACAGTTCAACGGATAGACACAGTCTTTAAATGAAATGGAGGTCGGCACAGTCTATGCTAGAAACACTGTCGCTGTTTTCACACAGTCTTTAAATGAAATCAAGGCTGGCACAGTTTATGCGAGAACACAGTCTTTAAATAAAATCAAGGCTGGCTAGAAACACTATCGCTGTTTTCACACAGTCTTTAAATGAAATCAAGGCTGGCTAGAAACACTATCGCTGTTTTCACACAGTCTTTAAATGAAATCAAGGCTGGCACAGTTTATGCGAGAAACACAGTCTTTAAATGAAATCAAGGCTGGCTAGAAACACTATCGCTGTTTTCACACAGTCTTTAAATGAAATCAAGGCTGGCACAGTTTATGCGAGAACACAGTCTTTAAATGAAATCAAGGCTGGCTAGAAACACTATCGCTGTTTTCACACAGTCTTTAAATGAAATCAAGGCTGGCTAGAAACACTATCGCTGTTTTCACACAGTCTTTAAATGAAATCAAGGCTGGCTAGAAACACTATCGCTGTTTTCACACAGTCTTTAAATGAAATCAAGGCTGGCACAGTTTATGCGAGAACACAGTCTTTAAATGAAATCAAGGCTGGCTAGAAACACTATCGCTGTTTTCACACAGTCTTTAAATGAAATCAAGGCTGGCTAGAAACACTATCGCTGTTTTCACACAGTCTTTAAATGAAATCAAGGCTGGCACAGTTTATGCGAGAAACACAGTCTTTAAATGAAGTCAAGCCCACGGAAAAAGCTTTTAACACGAACGTTCTGAACTCAAGTATACAGCCGGACCGAGTGACGAATTATGTCGCGACGTGCTTACTTGCACACACTCACTGAACTCACGGCTTACTGCCGACTCCCCTCACTCTCTGCCTACAGCACACTGCAGCTGCACACTGCACACATTCTGCTTTACCCCAGGCTGGCGACTCGCTTATATTGCCGAAGGCCGGTGGGCGTGGCTACACATGTGGGCCCCAAGAAAATTTTATATCTTGGCCATCTTCACACCGATTGACACGAAATTTCGGCTAGCAGCGTTCATTATTCCTGCCTGCAAGGTGACGTTATTGAAATATTGATATTATATTTCGTTCATGCAGCAATACTATGGATTACGAAGGAACCTTCTGCGTGACGTCGCTTGTCCTTGGCCGGTGTTCTAGACCGTCGCGAGCTTGCTTGCAGTTTCCACTATGCCTGTGCGCTCGGCGCAAGTTTTAAATGCTTACGGCCGGGTGTTAGCGAGCTCCTCTTAATAAAAGAATGAAACGTGAATGCTCGTAGAGCGTTCCCGTTTCAATATATAGTGTACTTGCAACAACGGGCCTCAGATATACGGAAAATCATGGTCTAACTCTTATAGGTTATACGCACAACCCTGCACGGATGCTCACGATTACGGGATTGATCTCGATGTACTGGGTTGGTACTTTTGAACTTGAAAATGCGAGTGGCTCGTGTTCAATGGAGTAGCCAAGAGGGGGGGAGGTTTAGTGGGGGTTAGACACCCCTCACCCCACGGAAATTAAAAAAAAACAGATAATGACAATAAACTAAATACGCATTCAGAGACATAATTGTAGAACGAACAGATCTGTTGAATATATTTTCTAAGAAGCCTCGAAATTTGGATTTTAGATTGTAAACTGAACATACCATTCGCTGTAAAACTACTGATCTTGATCGTATTGTCCTTGTTCTGTATTTTAATGTAAGATCTTGTAGTGTACTGCAATCTGAATATCAACATAATTAACTTGTATCAGTGTCCTTATAATGACGCTCATGCATGCGTACACCACACAGGCACAAGGACCTTGATTGTGCTAGTTGCTTTACGTCGCACCGACACAGATAGGTCTTATGGTGACGATAGGACAGGGAAGGGTTAGGAGTGGAAAGGAAGCGGCCGTGGCCTTAATTAAGGTACAGCCCCAGCATTTGCCTGGTGTGAAAATGAGAAACCACTGAAAACCATTTTCAGGGCTGCCGACAGTGGAGTTCGAACCCACTATCTTCCGAATACTGGATACTGGCCGCACTTAAGCGACTGCAGCTATCGAGCTCGCTGTGTCGTCATTGGGTAACTATCACTATCCGCCACCCCCACTCCCCGCCACAACGGCCAATCCTGGCTACGCTACTGCTCACGTCCGTTGATTTACTTTCTCAAGAAAGACTCAACCCCTTCACCCTATCCTATTTTCAGGTCAAAATCACAGTACTGTAGTGACTCTCGAAATCAATAGCAATTAGAAGGATGTTTAAAACACATTATTTTCTTTGTTTTTTAAAACATTACGTTTCGGCCGTCTAGGAACCACGCTTGACAATCTTTGCAGTATTTGGTTTGTTTTTTTTTCTTTTTTTTTTCTTTTCGTCGCACCGACACACATAGGCCTAAGAATAGGAAGGAAGCGGCCGTAGCCTTAATTAAAGTACAGCCCCAGCATTTGCCTGGTGTGAATATTGGAAACCACGGAAAACCATCTTCGGAGCTGCCGACAGTGGGGTTCGAACCCACTATCTTCCGGATGCAAGCTCACAGCTGCGCGCCTCTACACGCACGGCCAACTCGCCCGGTACACAGAGGTGTAAGAAGGTGCCGGGGTGACTGGACGAACAAGGAAATGGCCATTGCATAAGTTAAAGCACTAAATTTTTAAATTTTATGTCTTTCCTCATCATCATCATCATCATCTGTTTACCCTCCAGGTTCGGTTTTTCCCTCGGACTTAGCGAGGGATCCCACCTCTACCGCCTCAAGGGCAGTGTCCTGGAGCTTCAGGCTCTTGGTCGGGGGATACAACTGGGGAGTATGACCAGTACCTCGCCCAGGCGGCCTCGCCTGCTATGCTGAACAGGGGCCTTGTGGAGGGATGGGAAGATTGGAAGGGATAGGCAAGGAAGAGGGAAGGAAGCGGCCGTGGCCTTAAGTTAGGTACCATCCCGGCATTCGCCTGGAGGAGAAGTGGGAAACCACGGAAAACCACTTCCAGGATGGCTGAGATGGGAATCGAACCCACCTCTACTCAGTTGACCTCCCGAGGCTGAGTGGCCCCCGTTCCAGCCCTCGTACCACTTTTCAAATTTCGTGGCAGAGCCGGGAATCGAACCCGGGCCTCCGGGGGTGGCAGCTAATCACGCTAACCACTACACCACAGAGGCGGACTTATGTCTTTCCTTCCATTTTTAAACTTTAAAATTTTATAAATAGATCTGAATAAACAGTAACAATATAATAATGATCTCGTCAGGTGCAATAACAGTGACTTAAAGTCCAAAAACTGGTACAGAACTCTAGAATTATTAACACGATAACATACAAGGAATGAGCATTATAGCTCTGAAACAGGTACACTATTTAATAAGAGCATGTTTGCTCCACTAACTTGCATTGCCTAGGAGTCTGAGCTCCAAAATTAATACAGTCCAGCCTCTCAGAGGCATAGGTTTTTAATAGCGCACTGACAACCTGTAAGTTGTTCTTAACTAAAGTATTTTTTTTACATACATGCATACATACATATCTTTATTACCCACCCTAGTGTATACCATCGGTTTACAGGTAATAAAGACAGAGACAGAGCGAAACACAGAATAAACAAACAATAGGCACTACATCTCTCCTAAAACTACTTAACTAAATTATCTACCTCTACATCTACTCAGTGTCCTCCCATACGTACGCGGATAGCCAGCATCCGTGCAGGAAGCACCGCACTACAAACTACCCTATTCCCCTACTCCTACCTACCACCTAAAAAACAAAAACTTTAGTAGACTGGTCGCTGAGTCAGCCCTGGTATCGAATATAAGCCCACCAACCCGTTGAGCGCAGCCACTAGCCTCGCCACGTGAGAACTGATCTCATATCTCATGTTCTTAACTAAAGTATTTATACATCTTTGCCCTGATGTGGGCTTATTTATCGCTTGACAGTTTGTTACACACTGGTCTATAAACAAAATAAATAGGTGTCATGAATACCCATGCTAAATGGCCTTAATGTAAAAATAAAAGGTTTAACATGATTGGCTATGAACAAAAGATTGGGAGGCGAGACACTTGCACTCCTTTTAGAATATTTTAAAATCCTAAGTGGGCTTATGGCCCAAAGATGCAGAGGTTAAGCCTATTCTACGCTGAGGTGACTAAATGAGAAACCTTAAATTCCAAAAGAGTATTAAGAATTTTAGATAATTAGAAATTTTAGTCACCCCATGCCAAGTTGAATGGGAATCAACAGAGGGAAATCACTCGTTGTTCCCTTACATTACATGTTTTCCGGCAGAGATTTGATCAGAGTACTCAGAGTTGCCTAAAATCTATGTTTAAACCATAAAATTAGAACTTTACATGAATAAAAGAAGTTTGAAAACTTCCTCTCAAGCTATCTGCCGGAGCTATCACATGCTAAGAAAATTCTGCCGTTGTCTTGAGTTACTGGGCCTTCCGAACGCCGAGATGCGGCCCCTGCCTCCTTAGTACACGCCGCACACAATCAAGTGGAGCGATGAAGATGACGATACAGACCTAAAGTGCCCAGCTTATATAGCATTTCGAGGGAAAGTTTCCAGAACTCTTTACAGATAGGATAGATGCCTGAACACAACCCCAATCTTACTTGGCTGGAGAAAATATTTCCAAAATTCCTGATTGGTTGGTAACTATAGAAGAACGAAGCAGTAGGAGTGTTGACAACTGTGATACATGAACAAACAATCTTCAAAAACTAAGGTTATCAAAATTTAGAAATTCGACTTTCCCTTAAGAATGAATTGACCTTAATCCCGTCAGAGAGGGCACTTAGGCCGATGGTAGAGACATCTAACAGTTACAAACCCAAGTATCTTAAAGAAAATTAGTTCAAGTTCAATTACATATATGGCCTTATAGAAGGCGCGCAGTTTAACTGGACGGAGAAGGTGTACCCCCGGTACAATTATTATTATTATTATTATTATTACTATTATTATTATTATTATTATTATTATTATTATTATTACGAAATAATGAAATTTGTTTCTTCTATTTCTATGGTATACTCGGATTGTCGGAATTTGGCTCCACAAATTGTTCATCACCCTATTTGTCACATTTGAATACCTTCAAATGCCACAGACCTCAGCCTGGATTGAATCCCGTATCTTGGGAACGGGTGGATGACCGACTTTTGTGGACTGGAGTTTTTATGTCGTTATTTTATTCAATAATAATAATAATAATAATAATAATAATAATAATAATAATAATAATAATAATAATAATAATAATAATAATAATTTGACCTCAACTACCGTGTGCTGGCAGTTTGTTGTGACACTACTTAGGCTGTTTGCTTGTAAAATTTGAAATTCCACTTAACTCTACCAGGTTGCAAGAAAATCGGATCTCTGTTGGGCTGTCTATGGCTAACTTTTAAGTACTGTATTTTCTCAGGTAAAATTTATTATTATTATTATTATTATTATTATTATTATTATTATTATTATTATTATTATTTAGGAGTAATAGTAATGAGAGGGAAGTCGCCTTAATGCACAGAATTTGTTCGGAGCAAGTTCAACTGCGCGCACATCTCTCTCGACAGCGTACTAGCTGTGCTCAAGGGATTGAGATCGGGTGACTACAGGGACCAGACAAGCATCCTCATGTCCACGGAGTGCTCATCGAACCAATCAAGTACATTTCGGTAGCGACTGGACGGTGCATTGTCTTATTGTACGTACAGGTCTCCTGAAGTGTGAACAAATTGTTGGACATGATCGGATAGGAGGTTCCTGTGTCGTTCGTCGGTGGGGAACGTTGTCAAATGACCAGGGGACCCATGTCATCCTAGGCGAACAGTATCCATACGATGATACAACCGCCTCCCCCCTGCTGGCAATACGAATCCAATGCATGGAGTGCTTGGAGACGCAGCACTCGTACCCTGCTATCGGTGTGCACAAACTGGTACCACGACTCAGTTGTCCATTCGATCATCCTTTATGCTTTGAGAGTTTAATGGTGGTGTCGCTGTACCAATGTGCCTATTGGCGTGCGGTGATAGGCCGATGACCTTAAATGTTAGGCAACTTTATACAACAAACATCTTCATCAAGGCATGCGGTCACCCAAGTGGGAAGGTGACTTCTGTACCTCTTTGCAAGGAGATGATTCTGGATGGTGTGGCTGCTCACACTTCGTTGTTATCCAGCATTGTATTCACGAGTAATCTAATGCATTGTGACCCCTCTATCTGCTCTTATCATCCAAGTGAGTCGACAGCAACCCCTGTCATCATTAACACGTTGTACTTCATGGCAGCTGATGGCAATTTTGCCCGAATCTCCGTACTCCGTACTCATCATGCACTCCGGACACTGTGGCCCATGGAAATCCCACTGCCTGCACGAATTTGGAGATGGAATAGCCCATGTATATGGTACCGAAAATCTGGCCGCGACTAAACGCGCCGAGATCTCGTGTCTTGCCCTTCCTGTGCTCACCTGTTACTCACACGGCCAATACAAGGATCGCCGACATTACAGTCGTGTACCACGCCGAACTATTACATTCTCTGGGCCGACCACAGCGCCGTCTTGCCAACACAGCAGCTAACTCAATTGCTCGTCTGTGTATTGAGGCTGACGCGTCCCACTTCTAGCACCCTAAAATTCAACTGCGTTACTAGCGCCTGGACCATGGGTAAGGACAAGCAAATATGAAAGGACTACTTTTACTTGGAGTGTGCGGAGAAATAATTCAAATATGGCACGCATATGTTCCGATTGAACTGTATTCTAGGACTACATGACTACGTTAATCGTCCTTCTCTAACTGGACTCCACTGGTTACTGTCCATTTCATCTCCAAGAGAATTCTGAGCAAATACCTCTCTAGGGCTACTTTCAGACCAAGGCCACTATAAATTGCCAATGTGCACACGAGAACAAACCACAACTCGACAGTTTGTTAAGAAGGAATCCATATTTTCCAGTATCAACTTAGACAAATAGGACATAAAATACTTTCCAGTCTGTCAAACACACAAAATTTCAATAAAAATTAAAACACTATAAACATACATAAAAATACACATTATTTCGCAAAGAATGGCATGTTTGGTTCTACAAGAACATCCTCAGATTCTATCAAATTACTTAAATCATGCGTAAATATCTACAGTATTGTTTACGTTGCGGAAACATGTCAATGATAGAGAGTTAGGCGATAATATGAACAAGTATTGGCAAATGATGATTTTATATGTACTCAACCAGATGCTAGATTATCACATGGAGAAAGTACTGACCTGTTGTCCCCCATCCAACAGGAAGGATCCACAACGTTCCAGTAGCCCCTGCCCCACGTCCCCTTCCCTATCCGCGGAACAACATGCTTTGCCCAAAATCTTCCACTAGCTTTTCCTTGACCACAGTCGCAAAATAGTGTTTGGTGACAACGGACTAAGCTTCGGCAATCCAGATAAGTACAGAATTTTGTTTTTCATTACGTTCATACGGTGTTGGTTGAATACTTATAAAGTCATCATTTGTTAATACTTGTTCATAATGTCACCTAACTCTCTATCATTGACAAGTTTACGCAACGTAAACAATACTGTACATATCTACGCATTATTTAAGTATATGATACAACCTGAGGATGTTCTTGTAGAACGAGACATGTAAACCTAATAATAGTGTGTATTTTTCACAGGTATGTTTATAGTATTATACATTTTATTGCAAATTTGTGTGTTTGGCAGACTGGAAAGTTTTTGTGCCCTATATTACACGACAGGTCATCAGACAAAATTAAACCTCTCAATAAATGCACACGCCCGTGATTCGAATCTCAGCCCATGCAGTGGGATTTTTAAAATGAATAGCCGTGTCCCTGCGGTTTAAATTCCACCATGAAAAATTGGAGGATCCGTGGCTATTGTCACGATATAAACAGCCACAGAGACTACAAGTTTACATCCTTTCTCCTTTTTTGTTTCAATGGTACTCGTACTCCTATTTGGGGAAGGAGCGGCGTGACTTTAATTAAGACACATTTACGTCTTTTCCCTCGTGAAAATGGGAAATCATGGTTAATCATCTTCAGAGCAGACGACAGTGGAGCTAGAAACGACCACCTTCCGAAAGAAATCTTATAGCTACACGACACAAACTGATGCAAGTGTAATGGACTAGTATAACTTGGAAATAATTCTCTCCATGGGTAAATAGTAGAAATATCGAGTTCGATTAGTAGGTTGTATTATTATTATTATTATTATTATTATTATTATTATTATTATTATTATTATTATTATTATTATTATTATTATTTACGTAGTTATGTAGTACTTTATTTAGTATAAATCGTGGACGTATAATTTATTATTTGTGTCTTGTGTAAGAAAACATGTGAGGTTATGTCACAAGATATCTGCTGTATGTATATTAGTAAGAGTTTATTTTTTACCGGGCGAGTTGGCCGTGCGGTTAGGAGCGCGCGGTTGTGAGCTTGCATCCGGGAAATAGTGGGTTCGAATCCTACTGTCGGCAGCCCTGAAGATGGTTTTCCGTGGTTTCCCATTTTCACACCAGGCAAATGCTGGGGTTGTACCTTAATTAAGGCCACGGCCGCTTCCTTCCTATTCTTAGGCCTTTCCTATCCCATCGTCGCCATAAGACCTATCTGTGTCGGTGCGACGTAAAGCCACTAGCAAAAAAAAAAGAATTTATTTAATGTAAGAACACGTAATTAATGGTATATAATTTCTTATTACCTGTAAATATGATGTATAAATCCAATGTAATGTTGTGCAACACAGGGTAATAGTCCAGAACAACTTATCTTTGTCACCAGAGAGTTACAGATCATTCGTTCATTCGATCCATTTGTAAATAGGTTAATGGAAACTCTAGAAATTACGAGAAAATATGTTGTGTCATACTTTTCTAGAAGCCTGGCCAGGCAATGTATATAAAGAGACAGTCTTTGGAGTTGAGTTGTTAGCGAGAGTTGCTAGTGAAAGTCGTGAACTCATATTGTGATTTTGTTGTGTTGGTAGTTGGTTGTCATGCTAATGTTGCAGTGTTCTTCTTCATCTTCTTATTCGTAGCAGTATTTTGTTCAAGGAGCATGTGTATATAATTTGTAAATAAAACAGTGTACACAATTGACAGCATCGCGTGTGTGCGTCTTTGTAGTTACAACAAATCGATCGCTAAACCCTTTCTCTCTTAAATTGATTGTATCGCGTCTCATTACAGTCCCATGCTTACCTTAGATTAGTGGCAGGGTCGGGAAAGGAATTCGGGTCAACAGTACATGAAGCTACTCTATCTACCTCCAGACCACGTTGCTGGACCGACACAGTGAAATAACGAGGACGATTTTAATATGTTCTTAGCAGGAGTTTGAAGAGAAAAATTGTGAGGTGTGTGTTTTTTCATTAAGAAAACCATAGTACGTAACCATTAACGAATCAAGTGAAGTAATTTTGCAACCGAGAAACCTATCGGTGTATTCACCATGTGAGGGAGCACCCGAGGATGAAATAGACAAGATTTATGAAGTTCTGAGTGATGCCGTAGTCAAGTTTAACAAGGATACGAAAGTGGGACCAATACTCCTAAATGCACTATATATGGCATCTTCTTCTTCTTTATGTTTATCCTCCAGGGTCGGTTTTTCCCTCAGACTCAGCGAAAGATCCCACCTCTACCGCCTTAAGGTCAGTGTCCTGAGCGTGACCTTTGGGCCCGGGGATACAACTGGGGAGGATGACCAGTACATCGCCCAGGTGGCCTCACCTACTATACTGAACAGGGGCCTTGCGGGGGATGGGAAGATTGGAAGGGATAGACAAGGAAGAGGAAGGAAGCGGTCATGGCCTTAAGTTAGGTACCATCCCGTCAGTTGCCTGGAGGAGAAGTGGGAAACCACGGAAAACCACTTCCAGGATGGCTGAGGTGGGAATCGAACCCACCTCTACTCAGTTGACCTCCCGAGGCTGAGTTGACCCCGTTCCATCTCTCGTACCACTTTTCAAATTACGCGGCAGAGCCGGGAATCGAATCCGGCCTCCGGGGGTGGCAGATAATCACACTAACCACTACACCACAGAGGCGGACACTAAATTAAATTGAGAGGGGAAAAACTTCAATAGCCTAATTCAAAATTAATAAATGCATGTTAAGACCTTTATTTTATTTTATTATAGAGTTTGTCAGAATATCTGAGTAACTAACACTCTTGTAAATAGCTCATTGGTAGCTAAGGGTTTCCCAAACTTTCTGTGCCTGAGGCCCTCTCAGCATATCACATTCGTGGCCAAGGACCCCTAGCCAGAGTATAATTCAGAATTCAGTGAACAAAAAACAGAATTGTGTAAATTGCCATGTTTGATTGTTTTCGTATTATTTAAGACTAATTTTTACTTCCCTTTAAATTTAAATTTAACTTCATTTTCATGAAGATAATTTGTATATGCAAACGAATTATAAAACAATGTGAAACTTGGCTAATAATTACAACGATCTAGATCTGAAAAGTCACTTGGGAAAAGTTAATTTGGTACGGCTGTTGGTTCGATGGGAGCGATGGTGCTGTTTCCCAAAGACCAAGAGTTTTACAAGCGTAGTCACCCGAACATGACTTCGTTTCTGTACTTCGCTTTCATTTGTGTGAGAGCAGAAAAGGTGCACCCACACAGGCATGTTGCCATGAAAGGCATTAAGCGCAGTCTTTTATATTACAGGGCATAGGGGATATCATGGACGCAAAAGTCGATCAGAGACACGGAGTTGTGATACAAGGTCGTCAAAAGATACTGTCAACTTGTACCATTTATCGACCAAGAATTCCATATATTCTACTATAAATGTAAGTTACATAACAGTGAAGACATAGTACCTAAATTTAGAATAATTATCTCTTTTTTTTTTTTTTTGCTAGTGGCTTTATGTCGCACAGACACAGATAGGTCTTATGGCGACGATGGGATAGGAAAGGCCTAGGCGTTGGAAGGAAGCGGCCGTGGCCTTAATTAAGGTACATCCCCAGCATTTGCCTGGTGTGAAAATTGCAAATTACGGAAAACCAACTTCAGGGCTGCCGACAGTGGGATTCGAACCCACTATCTCCAGGATGCAAGCTCACAACAGCCGCGCGCCCCTAACCGCACGGCCAACTCGCCCGGTGAATAATGATCTATGAATTGTATGTGTTCAATAAAATATCTCTCTTTAAATATAACTTACATTATTACTACGGACACCTTGGATTATCATAGCTGTACCCCAGGGGTCCGCGGAGCACAGTTTGGGAATAGCTGCCCTATAGGGTTCGAACCTATGAGATCTGTGGAATTGATGTGAGCATTAGCAGCACATTCAATAGGAGAGGCACGTTACGTGCCAGGTTTCACACCACATGATGTAGCTCGTCACGGTGTCGTAACTCACGCCTCACTGAGGAATGAATGTCACTTGACGCCTGACCTCTGTGCAATTCTTCGCAAGAAAACGCCTTTTTGTCAAGGTACCTACTGACTATTAATAATAGTTGAACGTAACATATTGGCGTGATGAAAATACTATCCGTATTGCTCAAGCTAAGCCATTGTGGTGGTCAACTTGTCATGCGTGTGTGGTAAGTTGACAGGCAGAAAGAGCACAACACAAGGTGGCAAAACATCTCACGTCTCAAGTCTTCAAACCACCAACTTCGAATAGAAATAAACCTTTCTCAGTCCGCAATCATAGATGTGATAATAATAATAATAATAATAATAATAATAATAATAATAATAATAATAATAATAATAATAATAATAATAAACCAAAACCAAACCCCATGGCTATACAGCCCGTGAAGGGTCTTGGCCTACCAAGCGACCGCTGCTCAGTCCGAAGACCTGCAGATTACGAGGTGTCGTGTGGTCAGCACGAATAATAATAATAATAATAATAATAATAATAATAATAATAATAATAATAATAATAATAATAATAATAATAGAGAGAGAGAGCTAATATTGTAGAACAGGGAAAAATCAAACGAGCAGACAAGTTTAAGTATTTAGGCGAGTGAATAGTAAGTTACCTAACAACTATTAATTAATTAATTAATTAATTAATCAATCGATCAATCAATCACTAATGAACTGCATTTAGGGCAGTCGCCCAGATGCAGATTCCCTATCTGTTGTTTTCCTTGCCTTTTCTTAAATGATTGCAAATAAATTGGAAATTTATTGAACATCTCCCCTTCCTATAAACGAATATTTTCCCCTATTTGTCCTCTTGAATTCCAACTTTACCTTCATATTGTGATCTTTCCTACTTTACAGCACTCAAACTTATTCGTCTACTGATGTCATTCCACGCCATCTCTCCACTGACAGCTCGGAACATACCACTTAGTCTAGCAGCTCGTCTCCTTTCTCTCAAGTCTTCCCAGTCCAAACTTTGCAACATTTTTATAGCACTACTCTTTCGTCGGAGTCAAAAGTAAGAAAGTCATCTCCGTACAGGCCATGAAGGCCCTTGGAGGGATGGAAGGTAAAGGCTTCCACTATCCGTAACCTCGGCACTTGATGGGGTAGAGTGGTTAGCTCTACGCCCGGCCGCCTTTGCCCCCAGGAATTAACATGGTACTCATTTTTTGTCTAGGCTAAGTGAACCTCAGGGCCATGTGCACCTCCGAAAGTGGAAATCTCGTTTCTTAAATTTTTCGACTTCCTGATGGGGATTCGAACACACGTCCTTCCGGGCGAACCGAGCACGCCTTTAACCCCTCGACCAAGCAGCCCTTTCTTTCGTCGGAAATCACCCAGAACAAATCGAGCTGCTTTTTCTTTGGATTTATTTCCAGTTTTTGAATCAAGTAATCCTGGTGATGGTCCCATACACTAGAACCATACTCTAGTTGGGGTCTTAACAGAGACTTATATGCCCTCTCCTTTACATCCTTACTACAACCCCTAAATACCCTCATAGCCATGTGCATAGATCTGTACCCTTTAATTACAATCTCATTTATGTGATTTCTCCAATGAAGATATTTCCTGATATTAACGCCTAGCTACTTACAACGATTCCCAAAAGGAACTTTCACCCCATCTATGAGAAAGTAGCACTGACATCTAGCATCAACAAGATAGCAGTGGCATACCAGATAAATAGAAATATCTTCAACAAAAGATCAGTCATTCGTTCAGATGCCTTGTAGGCAGCAGAATGCCTTGCATTGAACAGGAAGGGTCTAATTGAAATGTTAGAAACCAAGGAAAGAGAAATTCTGAGAAAGATCCTAGGACCAATCAGAGAAAATGGTGAGTGCAGCAGACGGCATAACAATGAACTGTACATGCATGTGGAAAGGATAAAGGACACCATTAATTTAATTTTTACGGTCACCTAACAGGTATACGAAATCGACCAAACAGATATTTTCCTACTTTGTAAACAAGAAAACCAAGGGACTCTGGTTCAGCGAAGCTGGAAAAGACCTTCAAGAAATAGGGATCACACATAAAGGCATCCAGAAACGTGTTCCTCTCCAGAAGAATGTTCGAGCATTCCAGCGATTCCAAGAAAAGCCAAAGTTGAAAACATGTAAGAAATGGACTAATGAAAGAAAGGTGAGTCACACAAAGCGAATGCGGGAATACTGGAAAGAATTAAAGCTCAAGGATGCAAATAGTTGAAATAACGTGGTCCACAGCCAGTCGAAATGAAGCAGGTAATAATAATAATAATAATAATAATAATAATAATAATAATAATAATAATAATAATAATAATAATAATAATATGGTCACAGATATTGTAGTGTAGACCGTTTAAAGTGGTACCTTCTGGATGACTGCCTACAAATTTCGACATTTCAACTGGCTGCCATCGTACAACGAAAGCGGAATTCTACTGGAACGGACACTTCTTCTTCTTGGACTTTTCCTGAGTTTATGGATATCAGTACTCGAGGTGGATTTAGCTCCGTTTTACGGCCGGATACCCTTCCTGACACAACTCTGTGTAGAGGGATATATTGAACCCTTGGGACAGGCCAAAGGGTTCAATGTTAAATATTGCGTGTTTCTGTGGTGGATGAAAGTGTGGCGACCGGGCGAGTTGGCCGTGCACGTAGAGGCGCGCGGTTATGAGCTTGCATCCGGGAGATAGTAGGTTCGAATCCCACTGTCGGCAGCCCTGAAAATGGTTTTCCGTGGTTTCCCATTTTCACACCAGGCAAATGCTGGAGCTGTACCTTAATTAAGACCACGGCTGCTTCCTTCCAACTCCTAGGCCTTTCCTATCCCATCGTCGCCATAAGACCTATCTGTGTCGGTGCGACGTAAAGCCCCTAGCAAAAAAAAAAGAAAGAAAGTGTGGCGCATTGTGTAGATGAAGAGAAGTGGATTAAGACAAAAACAAGCACCCACTCCTCAAGCCGGAGGAATCAAACTTACGCAGTTAAAATCCCCGGCACGGTCGGGGATCTCTGAACTTTGGACTAGTTCGCTGACCATTCAGCCAAGGAGTCGGACTGGAACGAATACCATGGCTGAGTTAATTCAATTTCCTTAGATCACAGTAAGGGCACCACCAGAGATATTTAACGTGCCAACAAAAATGATATGGAATGTCAAGATTTTTGACCATCCTTCAAAAATTGAGTACCTTAGCCGGGATCGAACCCGCAAATTTGGGATCATGATTCGGACAGTCTACCTTCATCCACTGAGTAGGTCAGCTGAGTAGAGTGGGAGTTTGCTTCCCACCTCAGTCATCCTTGAAGTGATTTTCCGTGGTTTCCCACTTCTCCTCCAGGCAAATGCCGGGATGGTACCTAACTTAAGACCACGGCCGCTTCCTTCCCTCTTTCTTGTCTATCCCTTCCAACCATCCCATACCCCACAAGGCCCCTGTTCAGCATAGCAGGTGAGGTCGCCTGGGCGAGGTACTCGTCCTCCTTCCCAGTTGTATCCCCTACCCAATGTCTCACGCTGCATTACACTTCCCTTGAGGCTATAGAGGTGGGATCCCTCGCTGAGCCCAGGGGAAATCCAACCCTGCAAGTTAAACGGATAATGAAATCTTCTTATTTTTCTACCGCTTTTCTCACACCTGTAGGAACGCAGGTGCGAACTGTGTCGGACATGTCGCTTAAGTGTGGCCAGTATCCAGTATTCGGGTGGTAGTGGGTTCGAGCCCCACTGTCGGCAACCCTGAAGATGGCATCCGTGGTTTCCCATTTTCACACCAGGCAAATGCCGGGGCTGTACCTTAATTAAGGCCACGGAAGCTTCCTTCCACTTCCTAGGCCTTTCCTATCCCATCGTCGCCATAAGACATATCTGTGTCGGTGCGACGTAAAGCAAATAGCAAGAAAAAAAACAGGGGCAAATCCACATGTGCTACACAGTTCGCACCCGTGACCCCACTGATGTGGAAAAAGAGGTAGAAGAATAGGAAACATATTTTCACACATACAATCTAGGACTTTTAATAATATGTAAATCACTTGTGCTGTTTTCGATATTATTAAGATAACCATTAACATATTGATTTGTATTCCACAAAGGAAGAAATTCCTGAATTCATCAACGCGTTTAGTTTCGGCAGTTGAGTAAGTCTTCATTGCCAAATGTATAGGGCCATGAATGATATTTGAATAAAATCATTTTAAAAGAATATTACTATGGTGAAGTTTGAGTTGACACTACAAGCACGTATCTACCCAAAATACGCTTAGCAGTGCAGCGCGTATTCAAATGAAGGTGTGGATATATTATTCGTGTAGAGTTGCATAAGTTCAGGCGCGAGTTTCAAAACCTGAACACATAAATTCACTCCCATACAATTACCCACAGTTTTGTGTACGTAGTCCGTCTTCCAGTAGTGATTGTTTTAATTGTGAAGAAATCAGTCATATTCAATAAATATATTTTCAGAACACTTTAATAAATGCCCTAACGAAATTCCAAATACAGTTACAAAGGGCGTACTAGATTGTTTAACACTTTATTTTTTCTACCCAAATGAAGTACATTACACATCAGTTGTTACGTCCACTTTCTGAACATAATCTCCTTGTAACTGTATACACGTTTGCCACCGATGTGTCAGTCACTCCAGTGCTGCGTACCCATGCCTTGACAGCTGTGTCCAGTTCTGCAAAATCCGCAAAACGGCGACCTCGTAGAGGTTTCTTCATGTTCCCGAACATGTGATAATCACTTGGTGCCAATGTTCGACATTTCTTTGGCGGTGGACTGCCCCTATGGTTCCATTGCATCGATTCTTGTTTCGTTTGTGGCTCATGGTAATGAAGCCACGTCTCATCACCAGTTACAAGCCTAGCCATGAAGTCGGCTGGATCTTGATCATGGAGTTGCAAAAGTTCTCTGTACACGTCCACACGCCTTTGCTTTTCGTCTGAAGACAAGAGTCTAGGCACCCGCGTGGATGTCACCTTCCCCGACTCAGTGGCCGTGCACGATTTACTGCAGGGTGTTTCGGCTAATTCCCGTGGCTATCTCCATTTCCGTTAATGTGATGCATTTGTTTCCTTGGATGGCTTGTTCGACCCGGGCAATGTTGGCTGGTGTTGACTCCGTCACATTCCTTCCAGAACTGGTTCCCTTGTCCACCGATGTGCGCCCTCTTTTCCAACATTCCATCCAGTTGTAAACTGTTTTCCGTGACGGCGCATGTCCTCCTCAGACTTCCACCAAGCACCGATGAATTTCTGCAGTGGTCACGCCTTCTTTCCATAGGAACTAAGTCGTATAGCGCTGTCTCTGACGGTTGCTTTCCATGTTGTCTGCTCCTACGCTGTGAGTGTTGTTACGAAATGGCTATGACGAGTGCATTCGGTGGCCCCTGTGCGTGTGCTGCTACCAAATGGTGCAACAATTACATGTCACCATCTTCAAAAGTGAAATGTGGACCATACCGGGACGTACAAAAAATAAAGTGTAAAACAATATACTGTAGTATGCCCCTCGTATTGTTGTATTTTCATAGTGTTATATTCATGCTTGTAAATAAATTAAGGTCCTGTATTTATAGATTGTTAATATTTATGTAAAAAGTTGAGTGTCGTAAACGTATGTGAAAACAATTCAACATTTAACAATGCGAAGACTTGAACAGAGGAAACTGATACTGCGTAGAAATAAATACCTGCAACCACTTAATTTTTTTTAAAAACTTATTTTCTTACTGCCCGATTTCACATGGAATGTCGCGGATGTTAACTACATTTGCGTGGAGTATGGCATTTCGTGGAAATTAAATATGGGCAATAACTGGCGCAGAATGAAATAGGGTAGAAGTCTTTGAAATGAGGTATTACAGTAGAATGTAGAAAATTAAAGAGATTGAATGAGTAGCTAATGGAGAGGTTAGTAGTGCAGTGGCGTGCACTGAACTCCAACTACCCCAGCGCTGCTGGTGTAAAGAACTTTGTATTAACATTTTCTAATTATTCCACAGAACGTTTTCTATAATTTTTAAAAATTGCGAACGTCTAAGCCAAGCCAAGTACAGCTGTCTCGACAATCCGCTCGCACTACCGCAGTTCAGCCTCTCCAGCGAGCTGGGTTTCCTTGCCGGCGTGATAGAGAGCAACCCCCAGCGAAATTTAAGGTCGCTTGGGTGACGCATGTACTTGAAGCTTCCTCGAGGCGAAGCTGTGGTCCCTCCCCTGACAGCAATTTACGGCGACAAGCCAGCTAGCTTAGGTAAGGGGTGTTAGTTTTAATACTTGACACTCAAAGTCTTCAGCGGTACACGCTAGAGACTGCAAGAAAATATCTACACCTTAACAGTAGAGCCACTTGCACATCACCTTGCTAATAAAAATAGAGCCTCACACCAGGCAAATGCTGGGGCTGTACCTTAATTAAGGCCACGGCCGCTTCCTTCCAACTCCTAGGTCTTTCCTATCCCATCGTCGCCATAAGACCTATCTGTGTCGGTGCGACGTAAAGCCCCTATCAAAAAAAATAGAGCCAGTATATGAAATCAATTACTGTAATATAGAAGAATATATTTTAGTCTTGGTTTCGGCATGTATCCAGTTTTTTTCGAGCAATTCATTGATGGCATGTGTAGAGTATGTGTTCCGATAGCCGCAGGTTGCCCAGCATGAACACAGAATTAAGCGCGAATGGTTGTCTGTGATGGTGGTATTAGTGAATTTTTGTACTGTTCCTCTTGGATTATAGGTGAAGGTTTCGTGAGTTCTGTGGCATTCTTCATGAATATAACGTGTGTTATACGTCGTGACAAATGTTTTTCCTCGTTTGTCGTTGATGCACGTACACTCAGTATGCGAGTAAAACTATAAAACTTCAACGACGGTAAAAAAAATACCAGTTAAATTATGCTGATTAGTTTAGATTAGGCCTTGTAAGTAAAAAAAACAAATAGTTACAGTGTATTTTTGTGAAAACCGTGACTGTACCATCACGAAGCGTCACCGGATGAAACTGTAAGTACATTGTTTAAAATCTGCTTTAGATTAAGTTATGATGGTGTCGTCACTGCCGTGAATATCAATTTGGAAGTATGTGCGAGCGTGATTGAAAATATTCTTGAAAGATATTTCTCAGGTAGACCTTTCCACGAAAAATGCAGCCATATAAAATGGTAATGTTGACTTTAGAGAGTGTAGCGGGGCTACGATTGTTTTCTTTTTTAATTTCACCTGGGGTAATGAATATGTTCACCGCGCGCCACTGGTAGTAAGTTAATAAAGATTGAATATATAACACATGTTTGGACATCCTGAACTCGTTCAGCAAGATGTAAAGTGTTAAGGAAGGAAGGCTGCAATATTTAAGAGTAGATGAAAGGTTGGCATAGGATTGGAGGGTCATGAAGAGATGAATCAAGCTAGTCTTTTAAATTATGATCCACAACAACAATTCATTGAAAAAGTCCCCAGATCTTCTCGTTTGACCACCGCAAAGTCATAATTAATTGGTGGCAAAGGCGTATAACTATACTGGAACAAACATACATTTATAATCTCGGTCATTATGGGCATTTTATTTTTTAACCCTTTCTCTCCTCTATGCCAAAGGGGGCTAAACGTGGACTTAATAAAATCCGGAGTGCCACTATTCACCTCAGCGACCACAAAAAATTTGGATTCGACGTTATTTTCGATTATTTTTATATCTCACTACACCCTCACCCCTACCCCCAAATGGGGCTGAACTTGGACTTGAAAAAATCCGGAGTGTCACTATTCATCACAGCGACCCCGAAAGGTATGGATTCGACACTATTTTCAATTATTTTTATATCTCACCCCTCGGCACCCGCCCCCCACCCCTAAGGGTGCTTGAGGTGTCATACCCCCACGCGGTTTGTTTCCTAATACTAAGTCATAAGTGTACCAAATTTGGTTGAAATCGCTGCAGTGGTTTAGGAGGAGATGTAATACATAGACACATACATACAAATGCGACATTTATATATAGATAAAATATTTCAATTTTTGTAGGGATCTCTAATTATTTTGAAAATAAAATACAGCCCATGTTACTCACTGGTAATGTAGCTTTCTATAGGTGAAATTATTTTTAAAATCGGTTCAGTAGTTTTTGAGTTTATCCATTACAAACAAATATACACTGACCGACAGAGCAAATGCAACACCAAGAAGGAGTGGTCAGAACTTTATGCCAATTGCAGGGTAGACTGACGTCACTGAGGTATGCTCATGATGTGAAATGCGCCGCTGTGCTGCGCACGTAGCGAACGATAAATGGGACACGGCATTGGCGAATGGCCCACTTCGTACCGTGATTTCTCAGCCGACAGTCATTGTAGAACGTGTTGTCGTGTGCCACAGGACACTTGTATAGCTAAGAATGCCAGGCCGCCGTCAACGGAGGCATTTCCAGCAGACAGACGACTTTACGAGGGGTATGGTGATCGGGCTGCGAAGGGCAGGTTGGTCGCTTCGTCAAATCGCAGCCGATACCCATAGGGATGTGTCCACGGTGCAGCGCCTGTGGCGAAGATGGTTGGCGCAGGGACATGTGGCACGTGCGAGGGGTCCAGGCGCAGCCCGAGTGACGTCAGCACGCAAGGATCGGCGCATCCGCCGCCAAGCGGTGGCAGCCCCGCACGCCACGTCAACCGCCATTCTTCAGCATGTGCAAGACACCCTGGCTGTTCCAATATCGACCAGAACAATTTCCCGTCGATTGGTTGAAGGAGGCCTGCACTCCCGGCGTCCGCTCAGAAGACTACCATTGACTCCACAGCATAGACGTGCACGCCTGGCATGGTGCCGGGCTAGAGCGACTTGGATGAGGGAATGGCGGAACGTCGTGTTCTCCGATGAGTCACGCTTCTGTTCTGTCAGTGATAGTCACCGCAGACGAGTGTGGCGTCGGCGTGGAGAAAGGTCAAATCCGGCAGTAACTGTGGAGCGCCCTACCGCTAGACAACGCGGCATCATGGTTTGGGGCGCTATTGCGTATGATTCCACGTCACCTCTAGTGCGTATTCAAGGCACGTTAAATGCCCACCGCTACGTGCAGCATGTGCTGCGGCCGGTGGCACTCCCGTACCTTCAGGGGCTGCCCAATGCTCTGTTTCAGCAGGATAATGCCCGCCCACACACTGCTCGCATCTCCCAACAGGCTCTACGAGGTGTACAGATGCTTCCGTGGCCAGCGTACTCTCCGGATCTCTCACCAATCGAACACGTGTGGGATCTCATTGGACGCCGTTTGCAAACTCTGCCCCAGCCTCGTACGGACGACCAACTGTGGCAAATGGTTGACAGAGAATGGAGAACCATCCCTCAGGACACCATCCGCACTCTTATTGACTCTGTACCTCGACGTGTTTCTGCGTGCATCGCCGCTCGCGGTGGTCCTACATCCTACTGAGTCGATGCCGTGCGCATTGTGTAACCTGCATATCGGTTTGAAATAAACATCAATTATTCATCCGTGCCGTCTCTATTTTTTCCCCAACTTTCATCCCTTTCGAACCACTCCTCCTTGGTGTTGCATTGTCACTGTCAGTCAGTGTACATACAAATCTTTCTCTCTTTATTATAATAGTATATATGCAGTTATAAGCACAAGTGCAGTCAACGACTAGTCGATCAGTGAGTAGCTCGTTTGATATACCAGAGATTATTTCAAGTTGCGGGTTTATTCGAGATATTCGACTTTTGAATAATCTTGACTGTCTTCATCACTGTAGTTGGTTGCCATCTTTAAGCTCTCTAGTAGCACACTCAGGAACAACCAACAAATTTAACTACTGCATCTTATATTTTGCCCAGACGAGCTCCCCTTTCGCTGCTAGATGGTAGCTCTTTGGAGCATCAAAACTGGTATTCAGCTCCCCTGAATCAGACCCACGTAAGACGCGGCAGTTGAGGTTACTGTTAATCCGAGTACGAGTTTATCTTGCATGAGTTGCGGGTCAGTATCATTATTTTACGCAGGCTATTGGCGACTGCTGTCGAGTACCTTGACCTGCGCAGTAAAAGGCAGGCCACACTGAAACAAAGAGTGGATTATGTTAAGTACATCTGAGAGCCCGTATTAAGAATAACATTCCCTGGAACTTCGAGACGCAAGAATACTTTATTATCGACACCTGGGCATGTATGCTAAATAAGCTAGACGGTTTGACACTTTAAGAATGACGTTGACTGACAACACTTGCACAACACCATTGCCTGGAGCCAACATAAATAAAGAATTTACACATCAGTAGGAGTACGTGATGAGGCAGGTTAGACGAGTAGCTTGTGATTATGTACGTAGAACAAACCAGTAGTCCAATGAAAGTAATATTCTTCTCCTTGTTCTTCCCCTCCTCCCTGTCCTTTTTCCTATTTTATTGGGGTCAGTATGTGATGTGGATTTGGCCTTGTTGTACAGCCGGATACCCTTCCTGCCTTCAACCCTACATAGAGGGATGTATTTACTATTACGTGTTTGTGTGATGGATGGCAATGTGGCGTGTTGTGTATAAATGAAGAGGTGTGTATTAAGACGCCGGGCAGTAGAGCGGGGGCCTTCACAGCTCAAGTTGACAGATTCGGTCCTGGCTCAGTCCGGTGTTATTTGATGGTGCTCAAAAACGCCAGCCACGTGTCGATAGATTTACTGGCACGTAAACGAACTCCTGCAGGACAAAATTCCGACACCTCGGCGTCTCTGAGAACCGTAAAAGTAGTTAATGGGACGTAAAACCAATATCATAATTATTGCATTAAAACGAAGACTAATGTACAGTCACCGAGCCAGACGAATTTACCATCCGGAATTAAAATCTCTGGCCCGGCCTAGAATCGAACCCAGGACCTTCTGAACCAAAGTTCATTACATTGACCATCCAGTCAAGGGGCAGTCCGAAATAATAATAATAATAATAATAATAATAATAATAATAATAATAATAATAATAATAATAATAATAATAATAATAATAATTGTACCGGGCGGTACACCTCCACTCCGCTAATTTAAAATGTGCGCCAGTTGAAACTCCTCTGCTGGAGGAAGTCTGAACTTTATCTACGCTATTAATTCTCTACTTTCTCAGAAGATGTCACCACGTGGAAAATTTTGAGTTTTTGAACTGTGTCATTTTTGATGTGGTTTTGTTTCGCTTGAAGTAAGAAGTGTGAACTTTCTCTTCTAGAGGACACTACTGAAGATCAACAATAGTGCAACCTAGTGCGGAGTCAAAGAACTATTTTGTTGGAGAAATTTTTATTTCAAATGTTTGTTCTTTGCTAAATTTTTTTCAGTCTTTGGTTAAGTTGGCAATATTAACCCCTTCTTTCCCCTTGTTTTAAATCTAGCCTATCCCGAATTTCTTGAATTAATTTTCCACCAATTATGTGTTTCTTCTTAGTATTGTGTAGGGGGTTTATTGATCTACCAATAAAATCATCGCGGGAGGGTGTTTTCATTCCCCTAACGCCTAGAACCTTCTGCGAGAGTATTTAAACTGCTGATTTTAGGGTCTCCGGGCCACTTCTGTTCCATCTTTCAGTGTATAAAGTACATAGCAGGAGGCGGGAAGCGCCTCTTTCCTCGGCAGCGGTCATCAATAAGGTAATGGCCGATTAATAAATTCTTTCTTTGCTAGCTCAGCAGTTTAACTCTCGGGGCGGGTGCGAAGCGTTCCTCCATGTAACCTTTTCCTAAAATGTAACGATCTTTTCTTCTATTCTCTTTTAAGCTGCATATTGGGATAGAGAGTGCTAACCCTCTCGAGCTCCCACTCACATTGTCTTGAGGTGAACTTATTTTCTCAACCTATTCTTCGTTAATGTAAAACAAATTGCTCTTTTCTAAAGTCACCTCGGTAGTATGGGATTAGCCCTTGCATTAGTGGCCTAGAGCCAGATTAGGTTTTTAAAAACAAGTGTATTAGGAGTGCAAGATCGCCTCCTCTCAAATTGTTATTTTAGAGGTCATGTAATTGCCCATTTTTATTTAATAGACCTCAGTAGGTTGGGTATTTTACCCCTGTGTCTATGTCCAGTGAGGACAACTCGAAGGTGGAGTTTGGTGTGGCCTGGGAGAGGCTTAAATTTTGAGAGCGAGTGGCTCTTTTGAAAATTGAGTGTTGTATGCCTCGTGGAGGCTTTTCTGTGTAATTTGGAGCAAGGGCTCCTAGGTATGAATGGGGTTTTCTGCCCCTCTGTTAAAACTCGTGTTTGGGGTAAAACTGAGTTGATTGCCCAAGCAGTGTAAAATCAGGGCGCGAAGCCCAATTCCTGTAAATATTGTAACTACCCTTTTTGATTTGCTACTTTGTACCTGCCATGCTTGTTATTTCTTTGTTTTTGAAAAGAAAATATAACCTTGTTAAATTTTAAATTAATTTTGCTTTCGTAGCTGGAGACCTATTCACACCCGCACCTTCTTTCACCTCTACCTACCACGGAAAACTCCGTAACAATAATAATAATAATAATAATAATAATAATAATAATAATAATAATAATAATAATAATAATAATAATAATAATAATCCCACCATTGGCGGCCTGAAGATGGTTTTCCGTGGTTTTCGATTTTCACACTAGGCAAATGCTGGGGCTGTGTTTTAATTAGGCCACGGCCGCTACCTTTCTTTCCTTGCGTCACCGAATACCTTTAGTGTGTTAGTGCGACATTAACACCAATAGGAATAATAATAGTAATAAAAACATGGTACAATTGACAGATTCCCTTACTTTAAATACCTCGGAGAATATATCGAACCGACAGGCCTTTCTCACAACAAACTCGTCTCAAAAAAATTAAAAGAGCATTAGGGTTAGTCCGAAACATCTACAACAAAAAATCCATGTCAAGACATACAAAAATTCGGCATTATAACCCAGTCATAAAACCAATAGTCCTTTACGCAAGTGAAACATTGGCACTCAATAGAAAACAAGAACTTGAAGATGTAAAAAAGAAGAGATGTAGACCATTCAGAAAATCTTAGGAGCAAGATATACACAAGACGGTTACAAGTTACAATCAATCAAAACAACAGAAAAGTTCTCAAACATTGAAACTGACATTAGGAAAAGCGAATGAAATTCTTTGGCTATCTGACTAGATTACCAGAAATTCGATTGACAAAAAGGATAATAGATTATGTAACCTCCTTTAAGAACTCAACACCTTGGCTTAACGAACTTCGAAAAGACTGAGAAATGCAAACATAAGTTCAACAGACATCCTAGAAAGAGCCCTTTAGGCACAAAGTAAACAGTTGGGAAGCTACATCAGAGCAACCACAACAAAAACAGTACAGACCAAAGTGGTCGGCAGAACGTAAAGAAGCCTTCTCGGAAAGAATTAAAACCTATTCAAAAAACAAGAAGAACCCTCAGATGAATTGATTATTTGCTTAACGTCTTTCAATATTGGGAGAATCCGCTAATAATAATAATAATAATAATAATAATAATAATAATAATAATAATAATAATAATAGGAAACTTTTCTGAAAGAAAGCTCGAACATGCCACTGCACAGAAGAACTTAATTCGAACTAATTGTGGCTATGATCTGTTCGGATTATACGGAAACATGTAATGCTGTATATAGAGAACAGCATGCAAGTTACAGCTAAGTGCTTTCAGCCACGAGGTAATGTCCCGTAAAGACTTCCAACGAAGGCAGCCCATACTACTCACTAACATAATCCTTGTATTTTATTTGGGTTTATTCCACTAAATAATGTATTTTAAGTTTGATGCAATGATTAAATCCTATGTGCATTACGAATGGAATTGTATTTTTTTCCTCTAACACGAATTCTGTTCAGATTAGCTGATATTTCGTATTCGTGAGGTTCGAATTACTGGGTTACATTGTATTTACAAACTCAGCCTAACGTATTTTACTGCGTATCCCAATAAATATTTCAAACTATCAAAAATCATGCATTTAATGAAATACAACTAGAGGTTATTTCGTATGTGACGTCCTCAAGATGCTAACATTTACCGTCTCTTAAACCAATCTTCACTTCAGGCCGAGTTTTGGATAGAACTCAAAATTTCCAGGATTCTATAATAATCTGGTTAGATACAATACCATTCTACCAAAAAGAGCAAGTACAATAAAACCTTGATAAACGCCCATAAAAAATAAAAACAAAATCAATGCCATGCGAATACTCCTTTTGTAGGTCTCTTCATAGCTCCCACTCAAAACCAGATAAAAGCTATTATTTAAAGGATGTTCATCTGTATATAAAGCACACACGATGTGTGTGATTCTGTTAATATATATATTATCACTATGCAATGAAATATCAACAGCGAAAGCAAAATACTGCTACCTTGTGTATTATATTGTGGTATATTATTATAGCCTTGTCTTATTATATTTTTTTACTTAACTATGGCGAGCATTATCCTTACGTGAATGAAAATTATCGGTTATGATATGAATCCTTAAGGGCAGTGCAATACATCCACGGTAACCCCTGCTCATTATGGGAGCGTGGGTTGGCGACTACAGGGAGTCTAGCTGAGTCAAGTACCGTTTCCACTTATGCCAGTCACTTCGTTCTTATCCGATCTCCCTTGATTAACCCATGTTCTCTTCCAACCCCAACGGTACCAGTTTCTCGAGGCCTATAGTCGGCGTCTACTCAACTCCTAAGCAGTCCCTTTGATGTTATACCGGCAGTCAACGGAAGAACTGAGGAAAGTATCCTTCCGCGTGTGAGCACTTCCCCTCTATCCTCTTCTCCATTTCGGTTCAACCCCTAAATCTGGAGGGTAATGTAAGCGGCTGCTATATAACACATATAAAAATAGAGTGACTCCGAGTATAGGGTTTTATTCATTGTCACGTCGTCCCTGGCCCTTCCCTTTCATTTATCCGTAACTTCATTCTTCGAAATGTCGGCTCTGTTCTGTTTCTTCTCTGGTTAATGTTAAGAGAGGATGGTTGCTCAGTTGTACTTGTCCTTAAGACAATAATCATCGGGCGAGTTGGCCGTGCAGTTAGAAACGCGCAGCAGTGAGCTTGCATCCGGGAGATAGTGGGTTCGAAACCCATTGTCGGCAGCCCTGAAGATGGTTTTCCGTGGTTTTCCATTTTCACAGCAGGCAAATGCTGGGGCTGTACCTCAATAAAGGCCACGGCTACTTCCTTCCCACCGAGCTCGATAGCTGCAGTCGCTTAAGTGCGGCCAGTATCCAGTATTCGGGAGATAGTAGATAGATAGATAGATAGATAGATAGATAGATAGATAGATAGATAGATAGATAGATAGATAGATAGATAGATAGATACGAAATGGGTGAGCCCTGTCTCCACACGTAGGTCTATGAAGACCCTTTGTGCCCCTTAAACGGGTTTGCCTAGTCCAGCCCTAGTGCTCCTATAAAGGATACCAGTGTCCGGATATTGGCATTCCTGATGTCTTCCAGGCTCACAAAATGTGAGCCAAGGTATCGATGTCCAGTGCTTGCAAGAGACTCACACTGACATAACACATGCGCGGAGGTCTCCTCCTCCTTACCGCATCTTCTACACATCGGATCCTGGGTAATTTTCATGATGTGTAGGTGTCTCTGTAAGGTATTGTGGCCTGTTAACAGTCCAACTACCATTCTCATTCTGGTCCTATTCAAATTCATTAGGACCTTTTTATAACTTTGGCTAGGCCCTTTGATAAGTTCACGTGCCTGCCTTGATATAGTTAACCTATTCCAAATATCTAAGTGAGACTGGTTTGTCCACTGGGATATTACCAGTCTCACGCTTCGGAGTGACACTCCCAGGAAGGGCTCTGGTCCTGTGAAAGAACCTTTTGAGCCTTGTTTCGCTAGTTTGTCAGCTTCTTCATTTCCACTGACACCTGTGTGCCCAGGGACCCATAATAGGGTAACTGAGCTAAATTCACACAGCTGATCTAACATCCTTTGGCATTCCCATACCAGTTTTGATGTCGTTTTAACTGCACATAGTGCTTTTAGCGCTGCCTGGCTATCACTGCAAATAGTGATGCGTCTTCTGTGTCCAGGCATATTCCATATATATAGGGCAGAGGCTAGTATTGCGTATACTTCGGCCTGGAAAACAGTAGCATATTTACCCATAGGAAGGGAGAGCCTTGTCTTAGGCCCACAGACCCCGGCGCCTGTGCCCGTCCCTGTCTGCGAGCCATCGGTGTACCATGTACAACCCCCAGACTTAAGACGGGCCCCAGCATCCGCGGCCTTGTGGGTATCACCACTGTAAATTTATAATTCAAGTTAAAGCTAGGCTTCATCAGAACCCCGATCATCATTGTCATAGGGCAAGTCTGGTGAAGCCTTGTAAGAATAGAGGCATGACCTCTATTCGGGTTTTTGAAGAACCATCCTCCGAGTGACCAGAGGCGATAGGCACTCATTCCCGCTATTACCTTAACATATAAATGTAAGGGGGGAAAACCTAGGAAGGCCTCCATTGCACATAATGGTGTAGTATCCAGTGCCCTCGGGAGATAGTAGGTTCGAACCCCACTATCGGCAGCCCTGAAGATGGTTTTCCGTGGTTTCCCATTTTCATACCAGGCAAATGCTGGGGCTGTACCTCAAATAAGGCCACGTCCGCTTCCTTCCCACTCCTAGGTCTTTCCTATCCCATTGTCGTCATAAGACCTATCTGTGTCGGTGCAACGTAAAGCCACTAGCACAAAAATAAAATAAAATAATAATAATAATAATAATAATAATAATAATAACCTATTAATAATACAACTCTCACAAATCCACCCTAAAAAACTACCCCTCCAGTTATGTTATACAAGAAAACAGATAATCTTCTAAATGGTAAGATTACCTCAAACTAAATTATTAAACATTTTCAATAAAAAAAATATTTTTAAAATATGGTTAGGTTATCTAAAACATCCCAATGTACCAGTTAATGTTAATACTACTAGAACAAAAATTACATTTGAGACTTTTGAAAATTGTGTCGGTTTTATGTATCTCACATCAACACTAATCTCTTGTTCCCAATCTAGACAGGATATATTTAGTTGTTCGGAATCTGGACGGTTTTTGCCTGGACTTTTCGCAATCAAGACACAAGCCCAGCTCACAGTTACGTGGCTCAAACCGCGCAGCGAACTCAGTCGGTTGAATTGGTTCACTCAGGAGGACATAGGTGGGTGATTTCATTGCCCATGACAAGAAGGGACGAGACAGTGCCCAACATATAGGCCACGGTGGCTTCCTTCCCAGTACTAGCTCCGTTCAGGGCCGTTTTAAGATGGCGCCAAAGCCGGTGACAGTCGGGGACTCACTTCGTCAGGGGCCACAATCCTCAGAGAAATCAAACAAATTGTCTATGCTCGACATGGTCGGTTAAAAAATTACGTACCGCTGATATAACACATTATTTCACGGAAATGTTATGACGAGAAAAAGCTCAGTTGGGAATAAACACATGGTTTTCCGTGGTTTACCATTTTCACACCAAGCAAATGCTGGGGCTGTACCTTAATTAAAGCCACGGCCGCTTACTTCCCTCTCCTAGCCGTTTCCTTTCCTATCGTCGCCAAAAGACATATCTGTGTCGGTGTGACGTAAAGCAGAATTGTGAAGAAGGTTAAAGCTCGATGTATGTAGCTGTAAGTATAAAATAGCTTCGGTGGTGGGGTCATGTGTGACGAGTGGAGAAAAATAGGTTACCTGTAATAATAATAATAATAATAATAATAATAATAATAATAATAATAATAATAATAATAATGGACACGGCGATGGATAGTAAGAGAAGTATAGGGTGCCCAAGGAGATGGTTTTTGGACTCAGTTTTGAATTATTTAATGATAACAGGCGTGGAAATAAACGCGGCCACAGAGATAATTGCAAAGAGAGAACACTGGAGGCGCTTATATAATTCGTACATGCTTGCAGACTGAACGCTGAACGTATTGCAGTCTATCCATAATGAAGATGTATATGTATCATGTATGATAAAAGAACTTACAATAATGTTGAAAATTTGAGTTTAGTCTCGTCGATCATCGTATTCAGACTCTAGCTAAGCAAATTGCTGTTAAACCTTTCCATTTTGGCACTAAGCTGTGGGTTACTCACTTTTATGGAAATAACTATGACTTGATTTGGTACATCCTGTGTCGACCGTCACGAGTTTCTGGCTAACGCATTGTTAAAATTGTTGTGTACAAATGTTTTATGCACCAAAGCCGATATAAGGCAAAACGGACCTTGGAAAGTATAGCGGCACTTCTAAATCTCCCTATTGTGTGTTGTAAAATACGAGTATATTATGCATAAATAAAAGAAACTGTCTGAAACCTCAAACAAATTTCATAGATGGATTGCCACAGGAATGAATAAACGTTCGCGTGCGGCCTGCGATCGATTGTTGAGTACCAATAGGAATACGTAATGTTGTCGTATCAAATTGTAAAAGAAGTCGGTTTTTGTATGTTAATTGTAGAAACGTGTGGGCGTTGACTGTAGTGGTATGTTATTTTTTATTTTGAATATCACTTCGCCTATGGAATTACATGGGACTTAAAATTCGATGTTTTCTTATTGTGATCACTGAACGCCCATCCCCTTGGTTGAAAAGTCCGCTTCGTGGCTTTCAAGTTAAAATATGCTGGGTTCGATTCCCGGCCGGGTCGGGGATTTTAACCGTGTCTAATTTTCTGACTCGGAAACTGGGTGTTAATATTTATTTTCATACATTCCTCTTCATGTACACACAAAACATTACAATATCAACCGTCACAGAAACACACATAATCCTACCGCATAAAGTTAGCGTTAGGAAGGGCATCCGGTCGTAAAACTTCCTGGGTTGCACCAACCTAGGAGGAATACACTCACGGTATTCCCTGGCTGTTGTAAGAGGTGACTAAAATCGACCGCGGGGCTCTCAACTTGGGACTGCGAGTTGGCAACCATGGGGTCCTAGCTGAATGTAGCATTGCTTCAACTTACATGAGTCAGGCTCCTCACTTTCATATTTTCTATCCGACCTTTCTCGGTCAACATTTCCGACCACTATAACAGTAAGTTGGCGAGGCTAGGGAGTGTTTCATTTTCAAGCCCTTTGTGGTTCTTATCCCTTTTAGCGGTACCCTCATTCTTCGAAATGTAGGAACCGGGCGAGTTGGCCGTGCGGTTAGGGCCGCTCAGCTGTGAGCTTGCATCCGGGAGATAGTCGGTTCGAGCCCCACTGTCGGCAGCCCTGAAGATGGTTTTCCGTGGTTTACCATTTTCACACCAGGCAAATGCTGGGGATTTGAAGGCCACGGCCACTTCCTTTCCACTCCTAGCCCCTTCCTCTCCCAACGTCCTCATAAGATCTATCTGTGTCGGTGCAACGTAAAGAAACTTGTAAAAAAAAAAGATAGAGAATGTTCTATCGTGGGTCAAAATATTTTAAGATATGGCAGTCGTAACTCCTACGGAACAATGTCGTAAACGATCTTACCCGGAACAACGAGTGCTCAACGAATGGAACGCGTCGCCAACTTCCTGTTGAATAGCATGTAAGTTACACACTCAGACACACACACGCTTGTCCTTTACCTCACGATACATGTACCGGAAGACGAAGTAGAAAACTTAACCTCCTGCGGGGAAGATGTGTTACGTGATGCGACTGAAAGTATGTTAATGACTTCACCAAATAAATAAATAGCTTCATCCGAACAAAATACTGTGGAAGAATAAGTGTTTGAGTCACTAATCGGCGATTAGAACAAAATACTCTACCGAGCTCGATAGCTGCAGTCGCTTAAGTGCGGCCAGTATCCAGTATTCGGGAGATAGTAGGTTCGAATCCCACTGTCGGCAACCCTGAAGATGGTTTTTTGTGGTTTCCCATTTTCACACCAGGCAAATGCTGGGGCTGTACCTTAATTAAGGCCACGGCCGCTTTCTTCCCACTCCTAGTCCTTTCCTCTCCCATCGTCGCCATAAGACCTATCTGTGTCGGTGCGACGTAAAGCAACTACAAAAAAAATACTCTAGCCATCTCGCAATGATGTTCGAGGTGAACTCTGTGGTTTTGTTCGATTATTCTGGGTGATTCGATTTGTTCTGGGTGATTTCCAACAAAAGAGTAGCGTTACAAAAATATTGCAAAGTTTGGGCTGGGAAGAACTGGGAGAAAGAAGACGAGCTGCTCGACTAAACGGTATGCTCCGAGCTGTCAGCGGAGAGATGGCGTGGAATGACATTAGTAGACGAATAAGTTTGAGTGGAGTCTTTAAAAGTAGAAAAGATCACAATATGAAGGTAAAGTTGGAATTCAAGAGGACAAATTGGTGCAAATATTCATTTATAGGAAGGGGAGTTAGGGATTGGTTTAACTTACTAAGGGAAATGTTCAATAAATTTCAAATCTCATTGAAATCATTTCAGAAAAGGCTAGGAAAACAGATAGGGAATCTGCCACCTGGGCGACTGCCCTAAATGCAGATCAGTATTGATTGATTCATCACCCCTTTCTTCGCCGTATTGAATGTGAGCTGGCTCTGATATTTTAGTATAGAACAGCGCTGCTTTACGTCACACCGACACAGATAGGTCTTAAGACGACGATGGGACAGGAAAGAGCTAGGAGTGGGAAGAAAGCGACCGTGGCCTTAATTAAGGTATAGCGCCAGCATTTGCGTGGTCTGAAAATGGGTAAATACGGTAAACCACCTTCAGGGCTGCCCATAGTGGGGTTCGAACCCACTAGCCCCCGAATGCAAACTGATAGCTACATGATCCAAACTGCACAGCTACTTGCTTGTAGTCTATAGTTTAGGAACCACGCTTCGGACGGTGAGCGTTACAAAAACATGGACATTTTAAAAATCAAACTCACGTGTGATGACAGTGTTGCAATAGTGCTGCCATCTTGAGATACTAAAATCATCGCACCGCATGGCTAACAATTAGGGTAGTTCTGGATTCCAGCACGTCGTGTGATGTGTAGTTTGTTTCTCGTCGGTGGAATCTACAGGTATACAGCAAATCAAAATCAAACATTCAAAACTGAACATGGTGAGAACATGTGTAAAAAGATATTTCTTTCTAAAATGTCGCGACATATGAACGATGCAAGCCTTAAAATTTATCACAAATTCATTCGAAATAATAGAGCGGTATGATAGAATTACAGAAAGTTAAACATCACTCATTCTGAGCGTCTCACGAAGCTTATCTTATCGGGAGCGCCTTTAGTTTAGGTGCTCGAGCATCAGCTTCCGCGTTGCTGAAGCCTCAACCGAGCACATCTACTGCTCCAGTGGAGGAAAATGATCTGGAACTCGTGATCATCTTTTCTCTACAAGTTGTTTTACTTCGCACCGACACAGATACGTCTTATGGCGACGATGGGACAGGAAAGGGCTAGGAGTGGGAAGGAAGCGGCCGTGGCCTTAATTAATGTATATCTCCAGCATTTGCCTGGTGTGAAAATGGGAAACCACGGAAAACCATCTTTAGGGTTGCCGACAGTGAGGTTCGGACCCACTATCTCCCGAATACTGGATACTGGCCGCACTTAAGCGACAATATCAACAATAAATTTCAAACCTATGGTAATGAGATACTTCATTTCGACAATACCTATCACGCGATACGTATTCTGCACAAAAACTTGCGGTCGTGAACTGAACACAGCCCCGTTCGAATTTTTGTCAACCAGGCGAGTTGGCCGTGCGGTTAGGGGCGCGCAGCTGTGAGCTTGCACAGGGAGATAGTGGGTTCGAAACCCACTGTCGACAGCCCTGAAGATGGTTTTCCGTGGTTTCCCGTTTTCACACCAGACAAATGCTGGGGCTGTGCCTTAATTAAGGCCACGGCCGCTTCCTTCCAACTCCCAGACCTTTGCTATCCCATCGTCGCCATAAGACCTATCCGTGTCGGTGCGACGTAAAGCCACTAGCAATAAATAATTGTTGAAGAACAACAGAAATGTTAAACTTAATATAGGGAACGCTGGCCGCCTGATGCATACTTTAACCTAGAGCAAAATATAAAAATAGTGCTGTACATTAAACGAGGCAAATTACAATTCACATATTTTCAACAAAATTTTAGATTATGTAAGTTACTATAATACTCTTCGTAGAAAGGTAGCCACTTTAATATTTATTATTAACAGAAGCAGTATTTCTATCCTTATATGAAATAATTTCAAATAAAGAAATATTAATGTCCTTTCAGTTAAAAAGGTGAACAGTTCCTTAAATTTATAATTAGTGAACAGTTCCTTAAATTTGTAATTAGTGAACAGTTCCTTAAATTTATAATTGAGTTGACACTGATGTTTCAGTATAACATTTGGGCTTGTCTCTAAGAGCACAATAATTGTGTATTCTTTATTGCAACTTTCCTAGGCAAACAAATGTCGAACCAAGAACAAAGTTCGTGTACAGCGTTCACTGCAGAAATTAAAATATTTTACGTATTTTTGCGATACCCCAGTTGGAAATCGCTGTCACACATCTGCCAAATAGGTAAGAATCCAAACCCAAATCCCATGACGCTACAGCCTCGAACGTTGCTCAGCTGTTGCGCCACGGGTATTATTATTATTATTATTATTATTATTATTATTATTATTATTATTATTATTATTATTATTATTATGCACTGTTAAACGTGTCTCTTGCGCTGAAATAAAGTACTAGTCCGTTGCCCAGGGGACTCCCGGATGTAGAGCAATTCAAAAACACATCCTACAGGGAAGTTTCTCTCAAGTGCCTACTTCAGGAAAAATAAGCTGAAACCAAATCCCAACAAGACCTGTGTTTTTCACCTAAGGAATAGGCAAGCTGCTAATACTCTCTGGATAACATGCTAAGGAGCACCCCTAGAACAATGCAAAACTTCAAAATATCACTCTGGATCGTGTACTCACGTACATGAAACACTGCTCAAACACGAAGCAGAACGCGGCAGTCAGGAACAATATTGTTCGGAAACTGGCGGGATCAGCAAGGGGAGCGTTACTCTTACGGCACGCCCACTCTGGAACAATTCTAGCTCAGTGACGCTCAGTGAGACCAAACCCATCATCACGGAATATCTACGGCCTGCACTTTTGAAGAAGCTATACTGCCTCGCTGGGATTGTCCTTTTTGACATTCGACGAGATGAAGAAGGCACTGACATCTGATTCCCACCCTCGCTATCAACAGGCATGACCAAGTCTAAAATCGAGGAAAAGTTTCCTCTAGTAAACAACCCATTAAGTCCGGGTATTCTTTTTCCCTTCGTCTTCCATTTCAGCCAAAAATCTTCCTCTCGCTTAGAAGATCAGTGTACGAAGAGTTGATAACTCACTTCATTTTCCTTTCACCAACCACCGCTGATATCACGTAGCTCCCGCGCTTACAAGTTTACAAGATAGACTTTCAAGGGGATCCCAGACTCAAAGCATGACTGAACAGCAATATTATTTAAAGTTTCAAAATCCGTAGGAATGAAGTATCGTTTCCTCCTCACCCCCTCTGAGCTATCCAAGCCGCAGTCTCCCGAATGATATATTAACACAAAAGGTCAGGGGTAAATCTCGCTGGTAACTCGTAGTTCAAAACTGGTATTGACCTTTATTGATAGTGTCTCCTTCATTTCCCATTTAAAAGGTCCAGACATCAGTCTTCCAAATAATCCATTAACTCAAGATAACAGGGGTACAGAACTCTGCAGCTGACAGTATGTCGCCATCCCCTTCCAGTGTTGATCATCAAATAGGTAGTGTCCCTTATTGAGTGGCCTCTTCCACTTCCATCTGAGGGACTATTCAATAATCAAAGAAAACAGAGGTTCAGTGTGTTTCTAGGCAATTATTTTCTCAGTAATGGTAATCAAACAGACTTTGACCACTTCCTATAGGGGATACGCGTACTTTATAAACTATTCAATAACGGAAGAAAGTAGAGGTTCAGAGTTCTACAGCTGACAGTGTGTTGTCTGGTAACTTGTCTCACAATACTGGTAATCAACTAAGTATTGACCTTTAATGATGGTATCTCCTCGTCTTCATATCTGAAAGACACGCACTTTAGTCTTCGAATGATCGAATAATTCGGGAAGATAGTAGTGCAGAGGTCTACAGCTGGCAGAGTATTGCCACGTAACTCTTTTCTAAATACCGGTAATCGAGCAGGTTCCTCTTCTCGTGCCGTCTCCTCGTTAAAGGTTGGTGACCCCATCATGGATAAATCTTTTTGTTTTTACCATCTTCTTGTTTTTACCATGTCAGAGTTTCCGTATTAAGGTTGTCGAACCGCGCGTGGAGATTCTGCGACCAGGATAATCTTCTACACCCATTCACGTTTCGTTCTGTCCTGGCTTCTATGATCAGGCTGTATTTTCGTCATTTCTGAATATGGACCAGATTAGGCTGCTTTCTTGAGTTTTGCGAGGGTTAAGACTTCACATAATCTTCCGGCACGGTGGAGTAGACCCTACCTCTTTATTGATAACGTGATCTACCTAAGGTATCTTGAACATTCTGCGATATTTCAAGTACATATTGACCGTTATTGTTGCCATCTCCTCCACTTCCTATCCGAGAGTCACTCCTTCCATATCCAATAACGGAAGAAAACAGAACAGTACACTTCTCCAGCTGACAGCCTCGTCTCTCAATACTGGTAATCAACTAGGTATTGACCTTTATCGGTGCTCTGGGTTCCAGTCAGCTTTATGCAATACAGAGGAATGTTCCACCCCCGCCGGTTGGAAGCTGCAGAAGAAGAAGAGTGCGGAGCCAGAAGTGAAAGCAGCTTGCTGGCACGCTGCACACGTGAGTTGGTCCAGCTACTCCTGAGCGAATTAGGCAATGAGAGGTAGCATCACCCAGATGCAGTTTCCCAATGGCATCCCGAGGTTTCGCAAGCTCTCCAACTGACCAGTCATGGACAGTAATGAGTTTACTGCCTTCCTGGTGTGTTATCTCAGGGTATCCCCGCCCTCCCTGCTTTCTCTGATGCTACTAGACAACGGTATCTAGGCCATGGCCGCATACACATGCCTTGTCTTTTGTCTCGTCTGTAGTTGGCACTTTCTCTGTCACTCCTCGAAGTCGATTGTCATCTGTCCGAGGTCGTTATAGCTTGATGATGTTGTCATCTCCCAGATCGGTCAATCTATTGTCACTGTTTCCTTATCTTCTTTATTCTTCTATTAAATTATTATTATTATTATTATTATTATTATTATTATTATTATTATTATTATTATTATTATTATTATTATTATTATTATTATTATTATTATTATTATATATTTTCGAATGAGCCCATTAGGTCTACGCAGAGTACTTGGTTAGGCCTCAAAACTCACGGGCTATAATTAGTAACAAATAGTATCAAAACTCACGACTACAAATGGTAGCTAAAGTAAACATTCTAATGAGTCTCAAAATTCACGAATCCTGACAGCAGTTCCTTGCGATGAGTGCAGGAGGGATGAGGTGCGCGGTGACTCACGCTTCATTACAACCCATGTTTTTCCACCGACTTAGAGCAGTCACCCGGGTAGTAGATTGCCTATCACTTGTTTATCCAGTCTTTTCTTAAATAATTTAAGAGCCCCTGGGGCCCCTTTTTAGTCGCTTCTTACGACAGGCATGGGATACTGTGAATGTTATTCTGCCACCCACAGCAGAAAAATAATGGTTAGTGAATGAAAGAGGCCGTGGTGTATTATTACCATTATTTTTAAAATATTTTGCTGTAGTCTTGAAGTAAATGTAATGCATTTTTCCATTCACATACATTTACCGGGCGAGTTGGCCGCGCGGTTAGGGGCGCGCGGCTGTGAGCTTGCATCCGGGAGATAGTGGGTTCGAATCCCACTGTCGGCAGCCCTGAAGATGGTTTTCCGTGGTTTCCCCATTTTCAAACCAGGCAAATGCTGGGGCTGTACCTTAATTAAGGCCACGGCCGCTTCCTTCCCATTCCTAGGCCTTTCCTGTCCCATCGTCGCCATAAGACCTATCTGTATCGGTGCGACGTAAAGCCACTAGCAAAAAAAAGCACATACATTTATAATAATGGCGTGTGGCCTCCGGAGAGGTCTGGTGCAGGTCTTTAGAGTTGACGCCGTACAGGCGACCTGTGCGTCTGTGAGGATGAGGCCCTACCTAAGATGAAGTCTAATACTTAAGACGGCACGAACACCCAGTCCCCGAGCCATAGGAATTAACTAATGAAAGTTAAAATCTCCCACCCGACCGGAAATCGAACCCGGGACCCCCTGGACCCCTTAAACCAAAGGCCAGCATGCTAACCATATAAAGTAGGTATATTGCCCGCTGCTAGTTAAAGGAAACTGTCAGTTGGTAGTACTGGGGCTTAGTTCCATAATGCGGCCAGAAGGTGGCATTTACCTGAATAAGGAATTTTATTTAAAGATACTAGAGATCAAGACAGTTGATTCACTCATTTAGTTTCAACATTTGGAGATTAATTTGGAAAAAGACGTATTTCTATTCTTCTTAAGCGTTCATCTATTCGCTTACTTCAATCGGTAATCTACCAGACACATTTAAGCCGAAAAAGATATTCATGACGCATCCGATTATTCTGTGCGATATAACTGAATGATATTTGAAACTCATTCGATTATTTGATTTGATTATTCCTTCGATTATTTAAATAGTCGGCTGGAAGTTATTTTATTATTAAAAGTGTTCGATGATCCCATCACCATTAGGGCGGACATTTATCCATTCAAAGAAGAACTGGTCCTGCTCGTGAGTTTTGAGACTGGCTCAGGTAGGAAACTTGCTCTTTCTAATCCTCTTCCTGGAATTCGTGAGTTTTGAGACTGGCTCAGGTAGGAAACTTGCTCTTTCTAATCCTCTTCCTGGAATTCGTGAGTTTTGAGACTGGCTCAGGTAGGAAACTTGCACTTTCTAATCCTCTTCCTGGAATTCGTGAGTTTTGAGACTGGCCCAGATAGACAAACTTGTTCTTACTAATCCTCTTCCTGGAATTTGTGAGTTTTGAGACTCGAGAGTTTTGAAACTCGTGAGTTTTGAGACGACACGGAGTACTTAGACACGTGCGTTTGCATTCCTCTGGGTCATTTATCTTTCATATTACTGTAGGCTTCCTTTCTGTCTTCAGACCTGGAGCCTGTTCCACGAACTTTGCAACGTTTTACTTTGCACTTTTCAGTTCAGATTTTGTTCCACCGTCACTTTTCAGATTTAGCTTGCAAAGTTAAAAGTGAAAAGTTAGGAATCTTTTCACTTTTGAAGTCTGTTATGTTCCTCAATTGGTACCAGCAATGCAAAGTGCAAAGAAATGAAGTGAAAAGTTTTCATAAATCTTGCAAAGAGATTATTCCCTTTTCATATGAGAATTAACAAGTATGTACACTAGTTTCTCGGCGCAGAATTTGGTTTAGTGATATAAACATATTACGACGTGAGCTTTTGTTATCATCAAGTGAGGACAGTGATGAAGAATCCAACAAGAGAACTTACAAAGACAGGATTAATTTTCATAACCTCACTTCAACGGAATTTCGCGAGTGCTTTAGTATTATCCCAACACAGGCTGGCTATATTCTTGAAATGATCGATCATTTATTGAAACATGCAACAAAAAGAAGTTAATCCCTTTCCGAAAAAGGACAAATTCTTATATGCTTAGATTGGTTAGGAAATGGTGCCTAGCTGCACGGTGTAGCAGGCAATGCATGGGACATCAAAATCAATTATTTGCAGAACTGTTACCAAAGTCGTAGATATTATAGTAAATGTAATATTTCCTAACATAGCACGTTGGCCTGATAATGCACATAATATGGCGAGGGAATTTCTAATGAAGGGTGAATTTCCTTCTGTGTGTGTATGTGTTCACAGTACTTCCGTTAGTTTGGATGCTTGTCGTCATTTGAGAGGTTATTTTTAAAGTTGCCAAAAAGTATGTCCCGTTTCTCCTTGACAACTTCTAGCACAGCCAGCTTCTTATAATCATCTTTCTTTCCCATGATCAAAACTTTAAAATTACCGGTACCACAATTTATTATACCGTCAAGTTCGCGGCGGAAAAAAATAAGCCTTAAAATCATGGAGTATTGTACAGTTTGTACATGGAATAAACTTCATCGGATCACTCATTCGCAAAGACTTTTCACTTTGCAATTTGTGAATTTGGGATCTGAAGAATACCCCGTTTTTGACATCTGCTTGTATAATTCCTGCCTTTTTCTATCAGTTCTGATTTCGCCAATCCATTATTAGTAGTAGTAGTAGTAGTAGTAGTAGTAGTAGTAGTAGTAGTAGTAGTAATGAGAAGTAGAAACAAGAAAAAAGAAAGGTCCTAGAAAATTTTGTTCTTTTATCCCTTCCTCCTTTTCTTCCTTCCGCACACTCCCCATCCCTCACCGCCGCTTATTTTGTAGTTCATTGGATAAAAGTGGGTTGTATACAATGAAGCTTATCAACATTCGTAGCGCCTTATTTTAAAAGTACTACTGAACAAAACCGTGTTATAATTTTTGTTTTGTGATTAGATGTATGGGTCCAGTTCTGTAAGAATCATTTAGTTTTCCCTCCCACGTACTTTTTATACTGAATTTTTATCATGTACTGAAAGAAAAAGAGTATTCTCACCCGTTCTAAACCGACGACATTTAATGCTAATCGGATTATTCACCTTGCATTTCACTGATACATGGATTGATTAGAAGACGTCAGAAATACACCGCAAGCTAAGTTATGTATGGATAGATTGTGACTTGTACAGTAAATGTAACTCATGTAAAGCACCGCTGTAAATCAGAGGATTAGCATATTAGTATCCACCCGGTAATTTTATTCCGATCCCAGTCTCCGCCCATTCGACTGAAATTCTAGCTTAAGTGCTGAATCAAGGTATACTCAGCCTTGTGAGGGAATCTGAAAGAAGGAGATTTCCACTCTTATTGTCTGCTATTCCAGAAGGAATATGTTGCGGTTCCCTACTGCAAATTGAGGTGAGTCCTACGATGGTACCTAATACGTATGAATGTGCTTCCCAGTCTTTCTGATGTAGCTCTACGTTAATGTTTTATTACCAAGAGGCACACAAATATGAGAGACAGCATAAACATGCGAATAAAGACCATCATGTTCCATTTCCAGAATAAAAACCAAAACAAAGGAAAGATATAAATTTACCTCAATTTCAGGGGTTTATATCGAAGTATTTACTAGTCGGCTGAAATGTACAGATATTAAAACAAAGGGTTACACTAGGCGAGGTTAATGATGTACTTGGTGGCTACATACACTTCATAAGTAGGGCTTCAAGAAGGGACTGACTTAGCTGCGAGTGAACTCAGGCTTAGAAGGCTTGATCCATGTTCTCATCTAGTCCATAGGACCCAATCCGGTCGTCAGCTTATAGGGATTAAAGATGTTTCTACATTTGAGTATTTATTAGCAGAATTACTTTTCTTCTGTCAATTATAAATTAGATTCATTCGTTTTGATTTATTTCATTTCGAAATAAAATTTCACCAAGGCAACCAAACAGTGATCCTGACCAACACTACCTCAAAACTAATTCCTTTAATCTAATTCTAGGAGAAGATTCAGGATCAAGGCCAGGTCATGGGTTAGGGGAAGCGAGCCTGCTTCTAACCCAGATTCGATTTCTGACCAGGTCGGGGATTTTAACCATGTTTGGTTAATTCGTCCAGCGTCATCCTCATTTATATACATCACATATGCCCTATATACAAGGGGAAGGGTAGTAGGAACAATGTGAACAGTTATAGAGGTATATCTCTGTTGGATTCTTTGAGTAAAATATATACTGGGGTGGGCGGAAGAAAATGAAATTTTGACAGATTACCAAGGTGGATTTAGGAAAAAGAAAAGAACAGTAGATAATATAATGATAGTAAAGACTATTCTAGAAAAGTATAAGAATATGGCTAGAAGTACGGTTTATGTAGCAGCAATAGATTTTGAGAAAGCTTTTGACAAGGTGAATAGAGAGGCCCTATTAGAGAAATTAGGCAGGCTAGGGATTTCGAAGAAGATGTTGAGGGCAGTGGAAGGAATATATAGGGTTGTCAGGTTTTGTGTAAAATTGGGAGAAGGGAGACTGAGTGGACCATTAGAGTCCAAGATAGGTTTAAAACAAGGATGCAAGTTATCGCCAATACTGTTTATTTTCTTTATCAACGATATTTTAGAGGGGTTTGGGACAGAAAATTGGGCTGTGCCAGTAATTAATGGTTTAGAAGTACCAGGACTGATATTTGCGGATGATGTGTTATTGATGACGCTAACTTCAGGGGCGATGAATAGGGCCTTAAAGTCAGTGACGCTATTTGCGAGGAAATGGGGATTGAGAATTAATGGAAATAAGTCTAAAATATTAGTAGTCCAGGTGGACAAAAGAAGGAAGATAGAAGGTAATTGGGTAATTCAGGGAGAAAGATTGGAACAGGTAAGGAAGTTGGAATATCTAGGAGTTATTTTTAATGATAAAGGAACTTGGAGTGACCAGATCAAAAGGGTGAAATATAGAGGATTGGCAGCCTTAGCCTCAGTCAGAAATTTGCTAGTCAAATACCCGGGGATCAGTTATAAAACACTGAGGCTAGTGTTCAGGTCGGTAATCGTTGGGAGGGTATTATACGGCTCAGAAGTTTGGGGGCTGGATGAGAAAAGAGAGGAACTAAGAAGGATTGTTAGTAGCTTTGCTAAGTTAGTAATGAGCTTACCGAGGTGTACAGCAAATGTAGGGGCGGAATTAATGTGTGGGGAGGATTTGGAATCAGAGGGTGTGAAAAGAATAGTTAGATACTGGATGATTTTAAAAAGACAGGAAGGGGGGAGGGTATTACGGGCAGCGTATGCACAGCAATGTAAGAGCATGTATAAGGGTGGATGGTTAGAAAAAATAAAGGGATATTTGGAGAGGATAGGATTAGGACACCTGTGGGGGGAGGTTTGGTCGAAGACAGAAGTGAGAGGGATGAATATACTGGAAAGGAGAATTAGAAATATCCATAGGCAGAAACTATTGGGGGAAAGCAGACTAAGAAATTCGCTGACTGTTTTGACGAAAATAGAGGAGATAGCAGGGTTGAATATTAGATACGTCGACAGGTCAAAACGATATGGGATGATGTGGTGGCTTTTAGGTTTGCAAAGGAATACAGGGTGGATACAGGGGAGAGATAAGGCAAGGTGTGTACTTTGTGGAGATGTGAATGATGATTTCCACTTGCTAAGAGACTGTGAGGTAACGAGGGGGTTAAGATATGGATTATTGAGTGCCGAGCATCGGGAAATATTGGGGAGAGGGGATGAGAACGCAATCCTGAGATGGATTATTAAACAATGGGAAAAAGGGGGTGAATCGAACAGGTATTTTTGTGCGACAAAAAAGGCCTGCGAGAGTAAAATGAAGGAGAGTGAGTTAGAGGGTGGGCAGGGGAATAGGGGGATGGAATAGTTATGTATATAAGGGAAGGGGATAGTATGATAAAATTCTAATGGATTAGGGAATATAGGGACCGAGTACTTAGTTATGTGGAGTTGGGTAATAAGACAGGATTGCATGGTCTGTTTGTTTTAAAGTTAGCTGGAATGCAAGTGCTGAAATGCTGAGTGTTGTTTGATTTATTGATTAGGTGTAGGTCAGGAACAATAATGTGACGCAAGTACAGAGCATAATAAGGACACTGGATGAACATTGAGTGAGTGACTGCTACAGCTAATGACTGCTAATTATTCTGATTATTATTATCATTATTATTATTATTATTATTATCATTATCATTATTATTATTATTATTATTATTATTCTTTATTATTCATTTTACTCTGCATGTGAACATGTATAGGGGCGAAGTCGCCTGTTATGTTCAATAAATATATGTATGTATGTATATACATCACACAACCAACCACCACAGACACACACGATAGTGAATATATCCATATCCATAAGGTTGGCGTCAGGAAGGATATCCGGCCGTAAAACGAGGCTTAATTCATACTGGTGCGTGGCCCAGAAAATGATTTCATGAAAGTAGATATTGATAATGCATTGAACTATGGTCCGTTGAAAGAATGAAATATAGTTGGATTTTTTCTGACTTACAGCTGTGGTGAATAGCGCAGTGTTTCAGCTACTTATTTTCAGCTCAGACGTCCGAGATTTGAATCCTGGTCAAAACTGAGGTGAGAATTGCAAGTGAAAAATCATGGAGCATCAGGAAGGGCAACGACTTTAAATATTTGATCAAAACCCAAGAGGGCCTCCGTGGCTCAGGCGGCAGCCGGCCGGCCTCATACCGCTGGGTTCTGTGGTTCAAATCCTGGTCACTCCATGTGACATTTGTGCTGGACATAGGGAAGGCGGGATAGGTTTTTCTCCGGGTCCTCCAGTTTTCCGTGTCATCTTTCATTCTAGCAACACTCTCCAATATCATTTCATTTCATTTGTCAGTCATTTATCATTGCCCCAGAGGAGTGCAATAGGCTTCGGCAGCCGGCGCAATTCCTATCCTCGCCGCTAGATGGGGGCTTCATTCATCCCATTCCTGACCCGGTAGAATGACTGGCAACAGGCTATGGATTTTCATTTCTTTCAAAACCCAAGATGAACTTGGGTGGCTCCTGTGGTAGTGCAACAATCCATTAGGGCCTTGAACTGCCAGTAACATTGCCTGCATATGTTGGAGTTCCAAGTGATCAGCGTGAAGACATCCTCAGCCTATTGTTTAGTTTTCATGAACGGTTCCACTGCCTCTCCTATTGAATAACTCTCAGTTGGTCTCACGAAAACGAATGAATGAAGCCCGTTCCAGTCCTCAGTACACAATGCAAATTCCTGGCCGGGAATTAAACCCAGGGCATGCGAGTAAGAGGCACGCACGCAACCCCCTACGTTATGGAACTGGCCAGGGTAGCACCAGTTGCCCCAACAATGACTGTAATGAAGGAATGTGTGTCTGAAATTACATCACTATAATAGGTACATTGCTGTGCATCAACAAGATAAACTTGTATGAACTAGGTCATGTGAACGAATCATGAAGTCCTTCTATAAGTTTCTATCTGTTATTGATCGCGTGCCAAAGAACAAAGAACTTGTGGATTGTGAATCTCTTGGCCTCGACAGTTCTGTAGACCTTTCAAGAAGTTGTGCTCTCCCAGGCACGCTGCATGTGTCCTCGGCGCCCTACATACAGCATCTCCACTCTCCCCTCAGATCGTCATTCTCCCAGTACTTACAGACACCAGCCACTCTTACATTATTCATATTCCTAACGTGGACGAGTCAGGTTTTTGCTCGAACGGAGAGAGTTTCGTGTCATTCTCTCTTCAGTGTAAACTATCTGATATAAATCAAGATCAGAGAACAATGACTACAGGGAGAAATTAATGTCTACCTTTTTAATTATAGAAAGTTTCTTGCCATTAATTGTAAAAAATAACAAGTTGTTCTTGTTCTGTTTCGATCTAGAATCACGACTTTTATCTACTTATAGTTGAGATTTTGTAAGAATCAGTCTGTTAGGTCATCATCCCAAAGGCTTGTTGGATCCTCAAATAGTACCATCAAAAGTTATGTTGTTATACGGAAACCGCTAGAACCGATGGCGGCGCCATGATGAGGCGTACTAGGCAAGATGAGGAGTGAGTTAGTTTGCCATTGCTTTCCTCACTGGGACAGGAAATGCTACTGCAGCACTGCCAGTCCTATGAGTAGCACCTTTCATTACACTCAGGCACACTGGTTGTATGAGGGTCATTCAAAAAGAAACGATCCGGAGACTATAAAATGAAAACCGCTGAAAGTAGCATAATGCAGTTGCCTGCGGAAGAAGGAGCGATCTCTATAAAAGCGCTGAGGTCGTAAACTCGCCGCCGAAGAGACATGAATGCAGAGCGAGCACGTGCACGCGTTGATCGTCCACTGCACCCAGTCGTGCTGTAAACAGTGAAATGGAGGCTTCAAAAGAAGAGCGGAGGATGTGGAGCGTTTCCTGACAGCAAAAGGAGTGAGGGGTACGAAAATTCATCGAAGAATGGCGTAAGTGTACGTAGAACACTGCATGTCCGTTGCAAGGGTCAAACCATGACACAAGCGATTCAGGGAAGGGCGCATGTCGTTGGCCGATGATGCACGGTCTGGGACACCACACCGCATTATCGATGTCATTGTGCAGCAGGTGGATGCCCACTTTATGCAAGACTGGTGAGTTACGGTAGCAGCGATTGCCGCAGAGGTCGGAGTGAGCGTCAGAAGTGTTCACACCACCATTAAGGACAGATTGAAATTTCACTAAAGGTGCGCCCATTGGATGCCTCAGTATTCAACCAACACAGGAAGCATGTCGAATGGGACTCTATCTTGAACATCTGTTGCGCTTCTGTTCCTGTCATGAATGGTCGCTGTAGAGGAGACATGGTGTCATCACTTCGAACTCGAGTCAACACGACAAAGTCTCCAGTGGGAGCATGCAGGGTCGTCGCCACCCAATACATCCAATGTGAGCTAAAGACAGCTATGAGAGGCAAACGATTTTCCTCGGACACCGATGTCAAAGCAGTACATTCGGAACTGGTTCACAACGCAGCTTCAGGAATTTTACGAGACGGCCATTCGCCGCCATGTGTCGCAGTGGGACAAGTGCCTCAACAATGCTGGGCAAACATTTGAAATGACGGTACAGGTCCTCAGCGTCTTGGGTCTGCATCACCTGTGATGACACCCATTATGCGAGGAAGGCCACTAAATCGCGGCCGTGCTTTTTGTCATGAATTTGAGCATAATAATTTCATGCCCACGTGCATTGAATGTTATCGCAGGCAAGGTATATCAACAGGCAAAGAACATCGTATACTCAAAAATAGTTACAGAGCGAATAACCACGTAACAGCTTTGCTGACAGTATTGGAGAAATAATCTTATATCCTTTCACTAAATTGAAATATGTTTACACAATCTCAATAAACTAGAGTTATTGCCCCAGTAAGGCACTAATAGCTTAGGCTTAACTGTCAGTGTTCGCACCAATCACTAATGTGGTTTATATTTGAATGCAATAATTCCCAGTCACTCATATTTTGAATTACTCTATAGATTGCGTGGTATCGTAATAGAACAGGTAGTTGCTTGCGTGAAATTTTGACGGAAAATCATTCATAAATAGAACAAAATAAAGGTCCCAGAAATTAATCTTGTGAAAATATAAACGTAAATTGGTAAGACCAGAAAATAAGAATCTCGTATTTAACTCAGTGCTGTACCTTCTCGAACGGGGCTAATAACCAAGAGCTCCCGAGTCTATAAACGAAGAAAGAACAAACCTTAGAACTCATAAGTATTTGGATAATAACTTACCTCCAGTATCTCAAACTGAGTAATAAGCTACGAACAGAGCATCTACATCAGAGGCGCCTCCTTCGCCACACCTCTTGTTCTTTAAAATGAACAATATAAACTTTCACATATATTGTCTGTCTAGTACCCCACTGGGGTGTGGTATTCTTTCAGATCGCTTCAGATTAATATCGTGATAGAAGTGATTTAATCAGCACCCCACCCAGTGACTTCTTTAACCCAGCCGCCTTCTTTATATTCAGCAAGTAGATGATATAATATGAGTTATGAAATTATAGAGAAAGTTACAAGATATTCAATAAATTAAATACACGACTTAGAAATCTTTAAACAAACAATTACGAGTATGAATTCTGAATCATATAGAAATCCGAATATGAATACTGTATTTCGAAAAATTATTTTATTTACGGAAACTTATTGTGTGAAGCAGTCGATGGATGCTGTACCTTAACATGCAGAATTGAAAAGGAATCAAAGTGAATGTTTAATATTGTATGAAATTGTTCAAATTATGCAAACAATAGAAATGTCGTACTGTGCAGTAAATCCCCGATTATACGTTCTTGCTTATTGCACTATCCCTTGAAATATTATATTTTTGACTGGCCTCGAATTTCTTCTATATATTTATTCATTCATTCTCTTATAGCTAAGCCTTGTCGCTGCAATCAGAGATTTCTGTAATGAGAAGTATACTTTAAATAAGAACCACAGATCCTTCTGGTGGCCAAGATTTTGAAACAGGACTCCCTTGGTCATCCTTTTCACCTCTTGCAAACAACTTTTCCTTCGGAGATGTTGCTAAGGAGGTCTTCATGTTTAATAATGTGACCCACGGCTTTTGCCTTCCTTCCTTCCTTCCTTCCTTCCTTCCTTCCTTCCTTCCTTCCTTCCTTCCTTCCTTCCTTCCTTCCTTCCCTTTAATGAGGCTTCTTTTTCACCTATTTCTTAGAACTAATGGGTGTCCAACTCGTACGGGTCATTCTTCTCTACATCCACATTTTCTTATACCTGTCTTCTCCAGTCTCCAGCTTTCAGATCCATACGTGAGTACACTCCAGGCAAAGGTGTATATAAAGGGGTTGCATTATAAAACGCCATTTCATTTAATCATCATCTTATTCTCCTTCCACTTCCTGCACACCGTGGTGAGATGTCGCACATCCCTGTTTATACAGAGTGTTTCCGTGATGATACAGATTTTCAGGAACGCTTGAAACGGACCCATCACCCAGCGCACACCGGTCAAGAATCCCAACCAGTCGCAAATCCAAACAAGGTAGACTCACCAAGACGCAGTAGAATCGACCGGCGTATATGCACTTCAACCAAAGCAGACAAAAGGAAAGATCCAGCTAATGAATGAAAGAGAATAAACGAAAAACATACTTTATTAAAAGCAAAAAGGCAGCAAGATAAATCAAAATCAAGCTAAATAAACTGGACGGACCTCAAACGAAACATGAGAGAAAAAATACGGTTGCTCACAGGCCAAACGATGATTAGGTAAGATGCCTGGATTCCACTCGTCAAAGTAATAAGTCAGGATTCATCCCCACGCACACACCTCTCATGAATCGACCAGAAGCCAGCAATGTTTCAACTCGCTTCACCATATAAAATAGCTGCCTCTGTGGATCAGTGGTAGAGTGTCGGCCTCCGGATCCCAAGATAGCGGGTTCAAACCCGGCAGAGGTAGTCGGATTTTTGAAGGGCGGAAAAAAAGTCCATTCGACACTCCATGTCGTACGATGTCGGCATGTAAAAGATCTCTGGTGACACATTTGGTGTTTACCCGACAAAATTAATTAAATCTCAGCCATAGACGCCCAAGAGAGTTTCGGTTTACTCGGTCTGCTATCTAGTGGGCCTAGAGTAAAACGGAACGTCGAAATTGACGAGCAGACAGCCAGATGGCGTCAACTTGAAATGTCTGCACACGGTAGCTGAGGCCATACGATTATTATTATTATTACCATATAAAATAATCACATAAATTTGATAAACCCAAACTTCACGAACATAAAAGACTACTGGATCCTCTTTTTACGTGTGTTTTTATAATGCGATAAGCATACCCCAGAAATAAGAAGACGCTCCCGCAAATCAAAAAAAATCACGGAATCTCTAAATAAAATATCAAAAGTTAAGAAAAGAGAAGCGTTACAGGCCCAAACTCGGAGAGAAAAATGTGATCTGCGCAAATCAAGGCATAAGATGGAGGCCGCACTGAAATAAAAAAAGGTAAATACACGGAAAGCTCCACGTCGTCTTGCAGGAATAAATACAATTAACAGGAAGATACGGAGCTAGAGGAAGAAACTCAAAATATAATAAGAACGTGAGGAGAAAAGCAGCCAGAATTGAATTAACGCCAACGTTTCTCCCCGCAGCGCGATAACCCATACCATTCTCCACTCACACAAATGAACACGCGATCAGGAGCCACTACATATGAATGAAAACTCATAAAGGAGTCGAACTGTTCTCGCAGATCAAGGGATATACATTTGGTGGTGGTTCTAACAAAATCAAAACTCTTCACACCCAATGTCAAAAGGCATTGCACCGGGCGAGTTGGCCGTGCGCGTAGAGGCGCGCGGCTGTGAGCTTGCATCCGGGAGATAGTAGGTTCGAATCCCACTACCGGCAGCCCTGAAAATGGTTTTCCGTGGTTTCCCATTTTCACACCAGGCAAATGCTGGGGCTGTACCTTAATTAAGTCCACGGCCGCTTCCTTCCAACTCCTAGCCTTTCCTATCCCATCGTCGCCATAAGACCTATCTGTGTCGGTGCGACGTAAAGCCCCTAGCAAGAAAAAAAAGGCATTGCCACATCCAAAGCGCCATAGCAGGTTCAACCTCACAAACCAACGTCATAAAATAACCTCCTGCTATTAACTCTGGAAAAGTACCGAAGTGGACATAATCAAGGCACAAGACAGTGAGATTTATCGGGCAGGGTCCATTAACTACACATGTAGAAAAATCTCAGGCGCAGAAAACGAAACGGCATAATAGAAGGGCTCCCCGTTCATATAAGCATGCACTCACACACATAAAAAAACAACCATGCGTCAGGCACTGCGAGGGAGAAATCCGAAAAATTCCATGAAGCGAGGAAGAGACAAATATAGAAAAGATAATATTTCTAATTCGATGCAGAAAAAGTACAATAAAACTGATTGAAATGCAACTTACTAAAAAAAAGGCCCCAACGAAACATGCCAAGAAGTCATGGTAACCACAACCAAGACGATTCAGAGCATAGGAAAATTGTCAGAACAGTTAAATAAAATATGACCTTATTTATGTAATCCAGAGATAAAGGGAAAGAATGCAACACATCATAAGTGAGCCGTCACATAGACAATCGTTTGAAGCCAGTAAGACAGATAATAGCGCAAAAATGCTGCTTGATACGTTAAGGTCTACATTTTTCTCTACCGGCGAGTTGGCCTTGAGCTGTGAGCTTGCATCCGGGAAATAGTGGATTCGAATCCCACTGTCGACATCCCTGAATATGGTTTTCCGTGGTTTCCCATTTTCACACCTCTGCGGAGGTTCGGACCTGCCTTCGGGCAGAATAACCCTTACCTTACCACACCAGGAAAATGCTGGGGCTGTACCTTAATTAAGGCCACGGCCGCCTCCTTCCAACTCCTAGGCCTTTCCTATCCAATCGTCGCCATAAGACCTATCTGTGTCGGTGCGACGTAAAACATTTTTCTCTATCAGCAATAGGACAGAATCCCCAGAGAATACACAACCAGAGGTGAGAAAGGAATATAAATTATTCGCGAGCTTGTAATCTTGCTTGCTTCTGGTGAAGGAAACGTGGCATACATAAAGAATATAGTGAATACAGAATAAAAGAGGTAACTTAGATATAACATGAACAAGACAGTTTTCAAATGCAATTCCAGAGGCAAAGACTGGCTCACGCTGGAGAAGGGTATATATTAAATCAATTTTAAATAGGAAACCCCGTCCCGGAATCGTCTCACTCGCTGGGTATAAACCAAACTTGTTCTGGGATATTTACGAACGTACAGTATATTTAAAAGACATCTTTGTGTGGAGAACTAATACCTTTATTTACCTGTACTGCATGCACACGCTATGAAGACATATATAATAGCTGTTCAAAATAGCGCCTCCAGCTTTGATAACGTCGCTGTAAGTTCTACGTATCCGGTCAAACACCCCTGGCATCTCTGACGTCGTTCTAACATGTCACTGATAGAGAGGATGCTTTGCAGGAGCTCTGTTTTCAGTACCTACAAGTGTCCTGCATACAAGATTCTTCCAATAACAGCGCAAAAAGAAATCAAGTGGGATGAGATCAGGTGGACGAGGTGGCCACGTAAAATGATATCCCTGCCCACTTTTCCGGGAACATCTGACTTAAGTTCTCAAGTAGCATGTGAAAAGTGAGATGGGGCCGCATCCCGTTGAACCCACTTGCGTTGACAAACATGCAACCTATGAAAAATGGCGTTGGCGCATAAGATGTGACTGAGACGTTTGCGGACCGGTGCTCGCGGTCTTAAATTGATAAAAGTGCCCTTTTCCAACATCCCTGAAAGTATGGATCATCATCAAGGAAACTCTCTGTATACCTGGGTATAACTATCCTTTATAAAGCGACCTTTTGCGCTCTCTTACCCACTTAATAGAGGAGGTACATCTTTATGGGACAAATAATTGCATTTTTCAATTGTTTTATTCTTTATGGAAGATAATTTCATCTTTAAAATAGAACAAATATTTATCTCTATTACTTTAAAATACATGATTTGTAAATGGCCATGTATGTCACTTGCTACGTCGCACTCTGACACATATGTGTTATACACTTGCCACAATTCTGAATTTTACACAAACTTTTCACTATAATTCAAAAACCATTGAAGATGTGTATGAAATTTTGCATGGTATTATATTTAAATTTTATGAACAAGATTCTCTAGGCTCTTTCCTCTATCACAATTATTTCAATTTTCTACATAATTCGTAGTAAAAAATTGGAAAAACTGACATTAAAGGGAACGAATAAAAGAAATCCTAAGGACTATCTCAGAGATTCTAAAGTATGTTGTTGATATAAAGTCCTTGAATGATATCAGGAAAACGAATTGCGAATATATTCCATTAAATAGACCGTCGGTCTTCTTAACTGAGAGGTCAACGTAATGGTCCTAGTTTTATAGGGTACTGTGTTCGATTCACGGAAGGATCGGATATTTGAACCGCGTCTGTTTTATTTTTATGGCTCGAGAATTGAGCGTTTGCGTTCGACTCAACACAACTCTTCACATACACACAACTAGCTGCACTATTAACTGCCACAGAAACACACAACAGTGAATGCATCTATCCACATAGGGTTGGCGTCAAGAAGGGTATCCGGCTGTAAAATCGGGTCATGTGCAAATGTGCGGCACAATTCTCACCTGCAACCCCACAGGATTGTAGGATAAGTGGAAGAAGAAGAAGAAGATTCAATTAAATTGTGTTTTATAGTGCGAACCCCATTTAGCTGAAAAATGTACAGGCCTATGCATTTTTTAAATTATAGGTAATTACAAGGCTCTTTAAAACATTAACCTAATTTCGTAAATTATAATGAATGTATTTAGTTATTATTTGTTAAACTATGAAAGGAATGGGGTATTGCTAAATTCAAGCTAGCTAAAGGTGTGTCTCTCACTGCATTAAAGTTTGGAAGAAATAGAAGAAATTTCTTCTTTGCTGTAAATGTCCGGCTCATTGGCCCAATGCTCAGTGTTGAGGCCTTCGGTTCAGAGGGTGTCAGGTTCGATCCGCGGTCCGCTTCGACATTTTAGTCGTGTCTGATTAATTCCTCTCATTCAGGGACTGGGTGTTTGTGCTTGTACCAACACTCTCATCTTCATACACACATAACACACCACTCTACTAACCACCACAGAAACATGTAATAGTGAATATCAACCCTCCACATAGGATTGGTGTCAGGAAGGGCATCGTACGTAAAACAGGGGACAAGTTCTCATGTGAGAAACATATCGCACTCATGACCCCAAAAGAGGATGGGTTAAGCGGTAGGATAATAATAATAATAATAATAATAATAATAATAATAATAATAATAATAATAATAATAATAATAATAATAATAATAATAATAATAATAATAATAATAATAATAATAATAATAATACTTCCTTGTCGTGAGTGCGATCACAAACCTGAAGAGAATTCCAACATCTGCCTGGAACTTAACGGCTACATACCTATGTTTACATTCCAGCACCTATTGCAGCTTATGTAAATCTCACCAAGAGAAGTTCGTACTGCACAGAGTCCAAATGGGCAGGCTAATTAGAGATTTCAGAAAACTAGTTTATAACACGCCAACGTACAAGATCAAGAGCGAGAGAAAGGGAAGAATGTCCTCTTACGACAGATTCCGGCAGCTGGCTGTGCACTTGCCCACTCCATTCCTCCTGCATACTACTTGAGAGTAAAATATATACCGAGCAAATGGCTGTGCGGTTTGGGTCACGTACCTGTCAGCTGTTATTCGGGAGAAAGTGGATGCGATCCCCTCTGTCAGCAGCCCTGAAGATGGTTTTCTGTTATTTCCCATTTAATAATAATGTTATTAGCTATACGTCCCACTACCTACTTTTCGATTTTCGGAGACGCCGAGTTGCCAGAATTTAGTCCCGCAGGAGTTCTTTAACGTGCCAGTAAATCTACCGACACAAGGCTGACGTAATTGAGCACCTTCAAATACCACCGGTTTGAGTCAGGGTCGAACCTGGCAAGTTGGAGTCAGAGGCCAGCGCCTCAACCGTCTGAGCCTCTCAGCCCGGCGGCTTTCCATTTTCACACCAGCCCAATGCTGGGGCTGTGCCTTAATAAAAGCCATGGTCGCTTCCTTCCCACTCCTAGCCCATCGTCGCCATAAGACCTACGGCATATCGTCGTTGCCGGGACAAAACCTCCTATGTGAAAATATTTTTAGAGATATACTGACCCGCAGCACATACATTATGAAGAGCGAGAATGCCTTGACAATACTGTACTCACACAATATTGCACCTTAGATGATAGAACCTTACCGGCCAAAGTTCTAAGCCAAAATATTTCACATAGGAGGTTTTGTCCCGGCAGCGACGATATGTTCCGGTGCGATGTAAAGCAAAATTGTTAATTAAAAAAATACAATACTGAATAACATCATAATGATGATTATGATGAAGATGATTGGTTACACAATGAGGCAATCAGTTCCTGAACTCGCTATTAAAATCGATTCAATTAGAGATTCCCACTGGCAGACTAAAATAAGATGAGCTGAGATGTTTGTTTTAAAAGTGGCAGTGGGTCCAATGAATATAAGATTCCTGTACTAATTTAAAATCAATAAACTTAAGAAATGAAATAATATGGAGTCAGAAAATGTCCTCTGGTGGTTACAGGCAAGAGAACTTATTGCAGTGCGTGTCTTTTCAGACAGACATGTACTCAGCACGATCTACGAACCACTCATCACTTTCCTCCTACCACTGCGTTGCGCAACCACATGCTCAGCTAGTTGACGATATCTGTACATCAATCGGAATAGAAAGTGCAACACTGTGAGAGGTTATAAGAGGCCTTAAAAATGTAGTGCAAAAACAATCAAAACAAACATATCCCATGCCGTAACGGCACTGAAAGGCCAAAACCTACCAAGTGATCGCTGCTCAGCTCGAAAGCCTGCGTGGTCAGCTGAGTGAGCCTCGAACCAGCCCTCAGATCCCGGTAATATTTCCTAACCTGGCTTGGAAATGAACCCGAGATCTCCAGTTAAGAGGAAGGATCTCTATCCCTAGACCACGGGCCGTCTGTTACGTTTAGTACACTTGTTGATATCCATTTGGAGTTAATTTTCATTTCATTCTATGAAGCGAAAAATATGTGTACAATTGGTTTGAAAAGTAATCATTTACATTATTCAACGCATCATATCACTGTGTATTCCGCCCATTATGCAGAGTTTCTCTGGTTCTCGAATGTGCGTAACATCAACTAGTTCAGTAGGAAATATGGTCAATTCTGTCGGGCGTGCAGCACATTAAAATATTGACTTGTCGAATGTGTTCGCCGGGTAGCCTATCGCAATAACAAACTGCACTATCCAGAATAATTGCATAGACTTATGGCAGATTTGAATCTCTTTGTGCATATTAGAACGGAGTGTATATTGTCAGTCTTGTGAGCCCAGTTAAGAAAAGAAGTTTATTTTCAATCCCAATATCGACGAACTGGCCTGAATTCGAAATATAGTCACCGCTGTGGAAAACCAGTCACAAGATCACTTGGTATCAGGTTTCCTGTTTAAAGTTACAGTATGTCTGTTTTGTTGACTTTATCTCACCTTAACCGAGCTCAGACAGAAATGTGTGCAGAATCACACGAGACTACTATGTCATTATTTTTCCATATTTTAATGTGAATTATTGCCTTTTTCTGTCTGCAGGGTCATACTAGTAGTGTCAGCGCTGGCGCTGGTGACGGCTGTTGACCATCCTGAGAGCAACGAGGCGGACCATGGCATTGCCGGCTGTGACTGTATGGAATACTGGGGCTGCGTCATGAGGTACGTATCAGACAAACTTTATTTGTAACAAACCTTATCATTCATTACATAGGAAAGGTAGCTCTGATGCCATTGTCCGTATAACACTGTTTGGTTTCATTGTGAAAGTAAACACATTGATTTTAATAGTAAATAACAGGGACTTACAGAGAGTAAGTCGCTGACTTGTTAAATATATCCATATTCTGTTTCGCTTAGACGAATGGAAGTGAAGTGTAAATATAAGTGTGGTGGATTAAGAAGTTGGCTGGTGTAAAAATGAGAATCTACGGAAAACTATATTGGGGGCTGGAAGCTTAGAGCTAAATGATCCGCACTGCGTAGCGAACCTGTTCGCTGATAGGCAGAAAATTCTTAAATTCTCATGACCGAAAGGAAGGAGCACATTATGTTGTGTGTGTTGAATCATCAGACTTTAGAGATTTTCATGTCTACGTAACTGCTGCGTCCTATATCTGTTCTAATCTGCTTGTCATGTTCATACCTTGATCCACCCCTACCGTTCTTACCACCTACACTTCCTTCAAAAACAAACTGAACAAGTCCTGGGTGTCATAAGACGTGTCCTATCATGCTTTCTCTTCTTCTCGTCGAAGTTCGCCAAATCGATCTCCTCTCACCAATTCGACTCAGTATCTCTTCATTCGTGATTCGATCTATCCACCTCACCTTCAGCATTCTTCTGTAACACCACATTTCAAAATATTCTATTCTATTTCTTCTTGCGATAGTTATTGACCATGTTTCACTTCCATATAATGCTACGCTCCAGACGAATGTCTTCAAAAACATATTTCTAAATCCTGTATCAATGTTCGAAGTGAGCAAATTTATTTTCTTAAGAAAGACCTTCCTTACTTGTGTTTGTCTGCATTTTATGTCCTCCTAACTTCTGCCATCGTTAGTTATTTTATTACCAAAGTAACAATATTCATCTACCTCCTTTAAGACTTCATTTCCTAATCTAATATTTCCTGCGTCGCCTGACTCCGTTCGACTGCACTCTATTACTTTTGTTTTGGACTTATTCGTTTTCTACTCCTTACCCAAGACTCCATCCATACCATTCAGCAATTTCTCCAGATCTTCTGCAGTCTCAGATAATATAACAAGATCATCAGCAAATCTCGGTTTTGATTTCCACTCCTTGGATTGTGATTCCCTTCCCAAATTCCTCTTTGATTTCCTTCACTGCCTGTTATATATAAACAATGAAAAGGAGGGGAACAAACTGCAACCTTGCCTCCTCCTTTCTGGATTGCTGCTCGTTTTTAAAAAAATCCCTTGATTCTTATCACTGCAGATGCAGACTGATTTTTATACAGATTGTAGATAATTAATCGTTCTCGGTATCTGATCTCGATCACCTTCAGAATCTCAAATAGCTTGATCCAATCCACATTATCATAGAAATGTCTTGCCTAGTTAATACACTGACGTTTATTCACACGTTGTCAATAAAAGGGTCCAGTTATATACTTTTACAATACAACGAGTTTAAATGGTAGCCTAGCAACCGCTACAAAGTCCCCCGTTCGTAAAGCGCGATTATTATCTGATGGCACGAAACCTTATTTGCGGACTAAATTATTTTTGTATGTGAACGAGTCCATGTGTTGCAGCGTGAGCAAGAGGGGAAGAACGTTTACTTCGCTAGTTGCTACGAAAGGGTTCACATTGGCTTCTGGTAACTGATTATCCTTGTCCGCGCTTCTCGTGCTGTCTGCAGGCCAGCTGGCAACCGCCTTAATGTAACAAGGATTCATTTCGGTCCCAGAAGCACAGCAGAAGTCAACTCTCTACTACCTTCTTCCCCCCTCCCCCCGAGCCCCGCGCAAGTTGGTGCCACCATATAGTTTTCGCATTCCATCACTATTTTCAGTAACTCTACCTTATTGTAACTCACTTGGCAGCGTGGATGGTTCTCTTAAGTTTTCTTTCAATCTACTGTTTGTTATGAACTAACTGAAAATAAGTATGTAACTGTGCAGTGGAGATTTGACATTTGAAATTTGAAGCGGCATTTACAATAGTGCAGTTATCTCTACAGGAGATGTTGGAAATGGCCTCCTATAGCCTGCAGACATCTCTGCACACGACGCTGTATGTTGCTGAACACCTTCTGGAGGGGGCAGTTGAATCTTACCCTCATTGAATTGAGTTGGGCCACCGAAAGATTTCAGAATTTCAGTGCAGTCACGTTCTGCTTTGATTGTGCCGTGGAAGAAAATTGTCCGTGTAACGCGCTGCCGACATAAGGCACACCATACCTGGACCTTCTTATCGAGCTGAGCCATTTCCTTCCACTCGCGGGATTGCCAACGTTCCAGACACGAGTGTTCTAACTGTTAATGTATCCGGAAAGACCATATCATTCCTAAATTCTACCGAGCTCGATAACTGCAGTCGCTTAAGAGCGGCCAGTGTCCAGTATTCGGCAGTCCTGAAGATGGTTTTCCGTGGTTTCTCATTTTCACACCAGGCAAATGCTGGAACTGTACCTTAATTAAGGCCACGGCTGCTTCCTTCCAACTCCTAGCCCTTTCCTGTCCCATCGTTGCCATAAGACATATCTGTGTCGGTGTGACGTAAAGCAACTCGTACAAAAATCTCTATAGTGTACACCGCGACGGGTGGCTCAGACGGTTACGGCGCTGGCTTTCTAAGTCCAAGTTGGCAGGTTCGATACTAGCTCAGTCCGGTGGTATTTGAAGGTGCACAAGTACGTCAGTCCCGTTTCGGTCGATTTACCGTCAGGTAAAAGAGCTCCTGTGGGACAAAATTTCGGCACCTCGGTATCTCCGAAAACCGTAAAAGTAATAGGACCTAAAACCAATAACATTAAAATTACTTATTCTACAATGTCAGTTACGTTTTAGACACACTGTACTAGTTGCCTTTCGGTGTCACGTACCAGTTTCTCTAACATGCAGATATAATAATTCAATTCATTTCTTTGAGTTCTTTCGAGAAGCATTATCTTGTTTATAGGTTATTTCTTTACATACATTAGTATTACACTATTGCATTTAAATCCGTTCATCGAACCTTTTGATTCTTTTTTTATTGGGTTTCCAACTGTATCTGGAATTAGCGTCATCATTTCACGACACCATGTTAACCATACACTGCAGTCCTTGCCATAATCTTCTGTCTGGGAAAACATGAACATAACATTAATACAAAGGACAAACAAGTAATTTCGCGTTTCTACCATGACTAGCCAATATACTTGACACTAGAGGAATGAGATCAGCATGAGCCTCAGAGGGTTGTTAGATATTAATACATTAGGGATGGGATTACAGGGTTTCGATTGCAATTGTGTTATTGCATTTTCATGAAATAACTTGTCAGGATATAATTTAATTCCTATTAAACTTGTAACTCTTTCCGCCCCTTCTTCTACTTCTTCTTCTTAATGTGTCATCTTCTAGCCAAGATTGGCGACCAGCATGGCGATATTAAATTTGGATGCAGTGACGCAGAACAGGGACATCGTGCTCAACACGTACCAGTTCGCGAGATTCTTCATCCAGAGTTCGCCGTCTGCCAGGTCCTCTACGTCTTTCTATTCCTCCTTGTAGATAAGTTGGAGGATTCTGCACTTATTATTCCGCATTATGGCCGAAGTATTCCAGCTTCCACATTTTGCTAGTCAACATGACTTCTGTTTTTCTTTTCCCACCCGATCCAACACTTTGGAATTCCGGATTCTGACCGTCCACGAAATGCGAAGCATCCGTCTGTACACCAACACTTAGAATACCTCCGGTCTCTTGCAGAGATTCTGAGTAAGTCTCCATCCCTCCATTTCATACAGCAACGTAGGCGTGGACCAAACGGACCCTTAGGTTCTGTTGTAGGTTGCGGTTGAGGAGCAGTTTCCTCATTTACGTGAAGATATTTCTCGTACATTCGATGCCAACGCGAAGTTCTTGGCTGCAGTCCTAATGCTCATTGAGGTATGATCCCAGGTACTGGTATTGGCGAACCTTAACGGTGGTCTAATTGCCGAGGGTGAGCTGTGCATGGACGTCCTACTATTTGCTGATGACCATGAACTGGGTTTTCTTAATGTTTATCTTCAACTCTCTGCTGTTGCAAGCCACGTACACTTTACCTAATAATACCTTAAGCTCCTGTGTGTTGTCTGCTAGCAACACTATGTCATCCGCGTAATGGAGGCTTTTCAGACGCTCCTCGTCGATACTGATGCCTATGGTAGATGGTTCTTCCAGTGTTCTTGTGAAAATAGCCTCTGAGTAAATGTTAATGAGCAGAGGTGATAATACACAGCCTTATCGAACGCCTCGGCGGATATATATATTTCTTCGGCAGGTTTTCCTCTATCTTGATTGCTACTCTCTGACCGCAATACAAGTTGGCAATGACCCGCATGTCTCGGATGTCAATCCCGGTGTTCCTCAGAATACCCATCCTCTTCCCGCGCAGGACTTTGTCGAATGCCGTTAGGTAGTCTATGAAACATTCACATACGTCCTTGATTTCCAAGCATCCTGCAGTGAACAAACTCCCCTCTTGATACAAGACTGTTGTGTCTTTTGCTTACTACTAAAAGCTTTCATTCCGTATCCTGATGTGGTACGGATAACATGATGGCAAGCATACTGGAAGCCATACACATTTTAGTGAAAAATGGAAGGGTATGTATAGGCACTTTAACACATTAACAGGTTCCAAAAAGGACATTCCACGGATCATTAATGAACAAGGGGAGTGTGTTTCGAGGAACTTCAGAAAGCAGAAGTATTGTTATCAGTGTGCAAAGAGTGTTGGTTACAGATAGATGAGGTGAATAATACTAACAAAGTATTAAAATCTACCTATGATAACAACGACATTTACAATATAATACAAAAGTTGAAAATTAGAAAAACAGCTGGAATTGATAAGATTTCTGGGGATATACGAAAGACAGCGGGTTGGGATATAGTAGCCTATCATTCTGAAGTACCTATTTGATTGATTGCACAAAGGAGCTATACCAAATGAATGGACAATTGACATAGTAGTCCCTGTGTATAAAGGAAAGGGTGATAGACATAACGCTGAAAATTACAGGCCAGTCAATTTGACATGCGTTGCATGTAAGCATTGGGAAAGCATTCTTTCGGATTATATTAGACATGATTGCGAAATTAATAAGTGGTTCGTTAGAAGGCAGGTTGGGTTTAGGAAAAGTTATTCCACTGCGGTTCAGCTTGTAGGATACCAACAAGATATTGCAGATATCCTAGCTTCAGGAGGTCAAACGGACTGCACCGCGATTGAGCTATCTAATGTATTTGATGCGGTAGTTCACAGGGGACTACTTGCAAGAATGAGTACAAATAGACTCAACAAAAGAGTGACTGAATGTGTGATTATATTTCTGTAAAATAGAACTCAGAGAGTTAGAGTAGGTGAAGCTTTATCTGATCCTGTAATCATTAGGAGGGGAATTCCTCAAGGCAGTATTATTGGACCGTTATATTTTCTTACATACAGTATATACACGATATGAGTAAAGAAGTAGAATTAGAGATAATCCCTTTTGCGGATGATGTATTTCTGTAGAGAGTAATAAAAAGTTACAAGATTGTGATCAACTGCAAAAAGACCTCGACAATGTTGTGAGATGGACAGCAGGCGATGGTGTGATGATAAACGGGGTTAAAAGTCAGGTTATGGGTTTCACAAATAGGAAAAGTCCTCTCAGTTTTAATGACTATGTTGATGGGGTGAAAGTTCCTTATGGGGATCACTGTAAGTACCTATGTGTTAGTATAAGGAAAGATCTTTATTGGGGTAATCACATAAATGGGATTTTATGTAAAGAGTACCGGTACAGATATCTGCACATGGTTATGAGGGTATTGTAGTAAGGATGTAAAGGAGAGGGCAAGACTCCAAATACGGTATGGCTCTAGTGCATGGGACCATCACGAGAATTGCTTGATTCGAAAAATAGAAAAAATCCAAAGAAAAACAGCTCGATTTGTTCTGGGTGATTTCCGACAAAAGAGTAGCGTTACAAAAATGTTGCAAAGTTTGGGCTGGGAAGACTGGGAGAAAGGAGGCGAGCGTTTAATAGAAAGGGGAGTTAGGGATTGGAATAACTTACCAAGGGAGATGTTCAGTAAATTTCCAAATTTCTTGCAATCATTTAAGAAAAGGCTACAAAAACAACGGGTATGGAATCTGCTACCTGGGCGACTTCCCTAAGTGCAGATCAGTGCTGATTGATTGACTGTCCTCCTACTAGAGGATGACTCCCTCTCTGAGGACCTGAGCTGTGTTGCAGTGATTTATTTTGATGTTCAGAGAAGGTGGGAGGGGAGTGGCCATGGCCCGGTATTTGTCTTAATGTGGAGAATGGAAAATCACGGAAAACCGTTTTCAGGACAGCTGACGGTGGGATCAAACCACCGCTTCCCCAATGAAGAGCTGTAAAGCCATGGTAAAGTCGTGACCACTGTTAACCGATGCTACTCTGTTCGGAAGGGTTCCAGATGCGTACTGCACCTCGTGCCCCAGCAGGCGGTCGATGTCTTTAGTAGTCGGGAGGAGAAGCCGAACCATGAATGTCGGTCGGGTGAAGTTTTTTTTTAATTCGGAACGTCTTTCGTGCAGGTGTTTCGTCAGTGTTCAGTTCTTGGAGGATGACATCTCCGCTGCCTCTCGTATCAGACAGCTCTTCGGTTGATCTCAGAAAGCTGAGTGAACCTCGTTCCAGCCTTCATTTCATAATTAAAAGCCTCATCCAAAACAATACAAACAAAGTTAATAACTAAGATTATTTCAACCTAAAGATATATTTTACGTGTAGGTTATATAGTCTGATCAGAACCGTGGTGTAGGTATACCGTGTCTGTCTCTTACCTGGAAGTCCTGACGTCGTTTACCAGCTCGTCCAACTATTTTAATCCTTCACCTTAGGTCACCAGTGTTACACTGGAAGGAAAATATAAACATTGTGCAACTATGGTACTCTTCGGAGTTAGCGAGTTATACAGGCTTACAGTGTACCACATTACTACATAAATATCCGGTTCCCAGTTTTCGTTCTCTCACAAGAAGAACCTATAAATTCGTATAAAGTAGTGGAATAAAGTTCTTATAGAAAAGAGATTTGACTGACTGAGTATTGTATATTTCAGTGGTGGAACTCCGTACAGCTATTGCGGCCTCTCGGAGTCGTCTGTGTGCTGTTTTGTTCCTCCTGGAGCCAAACCAGTGGGACTGTTCCCTCCCACTCCAGGTACCGCGACCACGAAGGGTCGTTGCGGACACAAGGGAGCGGACTCCGGTCGAGATGGGTATGCTGAGCCAGCCGAGTGGCCGTGGCATGTAAGTAGCAAGCCATTTACGATATATTTTAGTAGTAACAGTAATTGCCTGCCGTGAGTGAAACCTCCTTCGCGAAAGTATCAGAGGATTAAGTGCTATTCGCTCTTTCAAAGAAGCACTTTGGAGACATTTTATGCACCAATAAGAAACATATGTAAACTTGATGCTGGTACTCACAGCAATTGTATTGTCATGGATGCCCTGGTAGAAGCTTAGTTAAAAATTCTTAATCGCTTTATTTTTCAAATGTTATTAAATTGTGTGTACTACCTCTCTTTTTATATGTGGGTTATCAGTTTTAAGAATGTTTCCTTTTATTATATTTATTTTATTTCAACTTAATTTTATTTCATCACTTATCATTTTTGTATTATTATTAATTTAATTCGTATTTCATCTGATTATTGTAATATACGTATATTTCAGTGTCCTGGTTAGATCGAAGAGAAGGCCTGACGGCCTTAATCTTGCCAGGTAAAAGTAAAACATTACTAACTAATTAAGTTCTTACAAAGTGGACTTTAAATTTTATATGTCAAATACTTTTGGTATTTTTAGATTTTCATCCCACAAAATAATTTGGAATTTCCTGATTAAATCGGTGAATCAATTGTTAAGGGACTTGCTACACATTTTTGATTTTTACTAATTATATCCTGTACGTCGCCTTGACTGAATGGTCAGCGTAGAAGCCTTCGGTTCAGATGGTCCTGGGTTTGATTCCCTTCGGGAATTTTAATCCCATATGGTTAATTCCTCTGGCTCGGGGACTCAGTGTTTGTATGTATCCCAATACTCTCTTCATATACACATACCACAATACCAATCACCACAGAAATATGCAATAGTGAATACGTTCCTCCACATGTGGTTGGGCCGGACTGAGTAGCTCAGGCGGTAGAGCGGTGGGCAAAATTCCAGCACCTCGGCGTCTCCGAAAACCGTGAAAGCAGTTTGTATGGAGTAGAACAAATACTGTAACATTATTAATTAATACATGGCTGGCGTCAGGAAGGGCATCTGACAGTAAAACAGGGCAAATCACATGTCTGGCAGAGTTTGCACCTGTCAACGCAAAAAGGTGTGGGTAAAAGCAGAAGAAGTTAAATATATCCACTTGTGGCTATTTCTTGATGGAGGCAGTACTTTTGGATCTGTCTCTTAACACAGGCCAGAGTGAAATGTAGCTTCCAGTTATCTTATTTATGTCTGTACCAGTGCTGCTGCTGAGATGTGATGATGCAGGGCGCAGAACCAGTGTGTCTGAGTGTCATGAAAGGTGTTGGTCATAGGGTTAGTTTAGCTGCAATAGCATATTCTGGCCCAGCGAGGAAAGCAATGACAAACTACATCACCTCTAATATTGCCTAGTACGCCTCAGTTTGGTGCCTCCATCGGTTATTACGCTTTAGCGATCTAACTATCTTGCGGCTGGTGAACTAACAGAAAGATAAATATACATAAATGTTTCACATGTTTCTTTTAAAAACCCTGAGTTTTCAAAACTAACTGGCAGAGAAATCTGTGATTTCCATGAATTTGTAAAGAAAACTTAATTATTTACGATGGCAGCATCGATAAAACAAGTATGGCTATTTAGAGTGTGGTATTTAGTTTATTGTTTGGTTGTGGTAAATATCCATAACGTATTATAATATACTACTATGAACACGGTTTCTAACTTTTATATATATAAAACATTACTTCAACCCGTTAGCCGCCAATTGTAATTTTACTTTCATACCTGCACCACTCTTGGCTCATTTGAAACATAACTGTCGTACAAAATAATAATATTAATAATAATAATTGTTACGCAAATTTCCCTGCGTCGAGGGGGGGAAACATGTGAGGGATAAATAGCTGTATAAAACATGTACAAGACATTAAATTTTTGTAGAGTAAACTTACTGAAGAGTCTTTTATTTTCCTTACTGAATAATCATTTCAGTTAACAACAATAGTGATTTTACAACAGGAAGTACATTGTGAAAGAGGTACACAATAAATAGGCCTAATGATTAAGCTGAGAAACTCAATGTACAATTTAGAGAGGAGAAACTCCCATACATTTTTTTCACTCAAGACTAAGTCTTTATCTCGCCAATAGGTCCTCACATCCTTGGTAATTGAAGGTAAGCAATGAGGCTTTAGCCTTTACAAGGGAAGTTCCTCAACAGAGGGAATATAGAATTTTACTAGTTTAAAAGAGAAAGAAGCATGTGCTTCCAGAACAAAGTTACCAACAGGGAACTCGAACCCTCAACTTCAATGTTACATATCGGCAGGGTCTCGAACACTGAACCGCGATTTAGAATGTACAGTTAACAATGACTTAATGGGCCATGAATTCACATTCCATTCTAGGATTTACGTTTACGAATTGACAGCAGAACACCTCTTACTATTCCTAAAAGTTAATGAACTTTTTCACTCGCTACCCTTATTCCATAGGGGAACCACACACAAAAGCCGATCGAAAGATCCAGACACACAAGAGACGAAGCTCATACTTTATGGCCAAGAAATGCAAAATAAAGGTTAACTGAAAGTCCAAGAACAAAATTGAAGGAATGCTGAACACCTCATGCAATCCTGTGACATGACTTGTCAATCAAACCTAATAGGGCGGAAAGCTCGGTGACACAGAGGATAAACCATACTACGTGGTGACTAAGACAGACATAAGTTAAAGCCCAAAACACCAGAAAGCAAAATTAATAAGGGAAACGAGGGTACACACTCGTACGTCCTATCCTTAAATTTACATAGTCCCTATGAGGGGTTTACACCATGTCCGTAGACAGCCTAGAAAACCTACATAAATCAAACTCAGAACCCTACATTAAAATTAAGGTAATCGCAGAATGTCTCCGCTGTTACATGCTAAAGGGGAACGCTGATATCTTCCCTTCGCCGCATGTAGATATAGCTACATTATAGAGAAGTCTCTGTCTTACCTAGCTGCCACTAATTTGCCGCCACCCCATCCTCGCCCCCCGCCCCCCAGGAGGAGACCTCGCTTAATGTTACACTCAGGACGTTTGGATGAAGAGTCATATTAAGCTCAAACTCGCTTTGTATAAAGGGACGGGCTGGATAAGGATATAAAAAATGACGTAATTAGTCGGTAGTCTGATTGGTTGATAATGACATCGTAATGCAGTAATCTGATTGGTTGAACGTGAAAGTAGTGGCAACATCGAAACAAAAGACAATTGCTCAGCCTCGACCACCTAATATAGAAACAATACTCAAATTAGAAAAACACGATAGTAGTGACATCTTGTGATACACCAATAAATTAAGTTCAGGTAGTTTCCGTGAAATTTCTCTATCAGCAGGTGTTTGCCTACACTGAGGGAGAGGCCGTACAATTGTCACAATAATAATAATAATAATAATAATAATAATAATAATAATAATAATAATAATAATAATAATAATAATAATAATAATACGAAAATGCAGGTAAAGGGAAGCCAGGGTTAACCGCAGCATCCCTCAATAAATTTCAATAAAAATAGTGGTAGAGAAAAATTAATATCTCATCCCAGGTTGCGTTCAGGAACTAACAATCTGATATTGTATTGAGCCTTACCTAATACACTCTGAAAACGATAGTATTGAGGAAGAATATACCACAAGGATTTCTCCACGAAGAATCGACAAACAAACAAACTAACTAAAAATACATTTAATCAATAAACATTTTAAAACAACTTATCATAAATAATCATTATCAGAATTCGATCAGAACGGCATTAATAACGATTTATACAATTCTCCCTAATACTACCGTTCCAAATACCTTGCTGTCTTTTAATTCGACGGATTAACAGGCCCGCAATTGTCCTCCCACATTTCTCATTATTTAGTGAGAGATTCGAGTTGTCAAGTAGTTTTTTATCATGCCGAATACGTAATAGTCGGCATCTCGTTCCACCTCCGTGAGTCGGACAGCTTCCCTCTTCTCTGTACGCTAACACACATAGGAGGGCCGACTTCCCTTTCCGATGAAATTGTTGATAATCTCAAGCTCACTCAGTAACATATGGACCGTTGTCCCAAAAAGAGCTGTTAATCTTGAATATGAATACCATGTACTGAACGCCGTTACACTATACATTTTACTGAATGAGAATTGTTTACTAATCTCCACACTGTTGAATTAGATTATACATGAAGATGCTTTAAAAATAAATTTAGTTCACACGTTAATATCTTTTATACATAATCCCGTGTTCGGGAGATAGTGGGTTCGAGCCCCACTGTCGGCAGCCCTGAAGATCGTTTTCCGTGGTTTCCCATTTTCACTCCAGGCAAATGCTGGGGCTGCACGTTAATTAAGACCACGGCCGCTTCCTTCACACTCCTATCCCTTTCCTATCCCATCGTCGCCATAAGACCCATCTGTGTCGGTGCGACGTAAAGCAATTAGCAAAAAAGTAATAACGCTATCCTCAAAATTCTAGGGAAGTGAAGGCAATAATAGCGGTTGCTTCAAGTTACGTAGTAAAATAGGAGAAATACACACCGACAAAACGTTTTTGTTAGACATGATTCAACCCATGATTCCCCGAATATACTTCACTCTGGAGTGATTTCGTCACAGGCTTCTCAATAAGGTGGCCACCGTTCGAATCCCGCCAGTTCATATGGTGTATCTGAAATGAACAGCCACGTCCCTGTAGTTCGGATTCCCGGTTAAGAGGTTATGGGCACAATATAAGCAATAATATAAAATTACAAGCTTGTTCTTTTGAAACTTCAACTTTAGTAATTATTAATAATGAACATAATACTTGTCCGCCTCTGTGGTGTAGTGGTTAGTGTGATTAGCTGTCACCCCCAGAGGCCCTGGTTCGATATCCACCCATAATAATTTAGTAGGCATCTGCAGCACCACATCTCGAAATATTCTAATCCTTTGCTGGAACTAGCCGTGAGTGTCATCGAAGTCTACGGAGACGAAGACTAATGTTAAATTCCCTGCTGCAGAGGATTTTGAACATTTTTGTAAATGCAGCTCTTGCCTGTTCAACCTGAGGTTGTATTTCTATTGAACTCATGATCTCCGGGTTATTATTAGCGTACGGTAACGTACACAAAACAATACAAAGATTAAATATACAGCTCAAAATATTATATACATAATTACAAGATAAACACATAATATTGAAAACAATCGTGCAAGCAAAAGGGTTCAAAGAGTTAGATCTAAGTTCTCTAGCCATTGTATGGCCTCAGAAGAAGCCAACACAAAGTCCTGGCTGGATCCAGCGAATTCCCTTCCAATGCATTCGGTGACAATATGGTTGATGGTCTGCTTAACTGCACCACAGTCACAGGCTGGAGATGATCTCATACCCCATTTAAACAACATTGATCCACACCTTCCGTGGATAGTACGTACTCTGTTGAGGGCTACCCATGTCTTGCGGGGCAAATCAAAGCCAGCTGGAAGATTCTTATAATTGAACAGTGTCTGCCATTGAATCGGAGTCACGCTGTTCCACTCTTGTTGCCAATCAGTTTTTGGATTGAAATCCCTCCTAACAAGTTCCTGTGCTGTTTGAATAGGAGGAGATCTTGATTTGAGGCGACTGAATCTGACGTTAATATCTTTATGGATAGGGAAATCAGGATTGGTTAGTATCTTGTTGTATTCTCTAAACAAGTTGTTCAATCTTCTAATTCTAGGAGGTTCTATGTGGCTGAGCACTGGCAACCAGAAAAGAGGAGTAGATTTTGCTGTGCCACTTATGACACGCATTGTTTCATTCAAGACTGAGTCCACCTTTTTAGTATGAGAGCTGTTGATCCAAAGTGAAGACAGTACTCATCTGTGGAAAGCACCAACGCCATAGCTGAAGCACGCACAGTAGATGCAGAAGCTCCCCACGTGGAGACAGCAAGCTTGTGGATGATGTTGCGTGACCTTAATTTGGCTGCTAGGTTGGTTAGATGTTTCCTGTATGATAGCGTTCGGTTGAGAGCAACTCCAAGATATTTGGGGTTGGCATTGTGAGGGAGAAGACTTCCATTAAGTGACACTTTCAAGGTGATATTCGCTTGTCGGTTATTTAAATGGAAGAAGCAGGTTTCCGTTTTACTAGGGCTTGGTTTGAAGCACCATGTTTTGAAGTATGTGCACAGAACATCCAGGTATGCGTTTAAAGTTCTCTCTATCACATTACCATCCACATGCTGACTAATTATTGCCAGATCGTCGGGATAAGCAAATTGACGAGAGCTCGTGACAGGTATGTCTGCAATATACAGGTTAAACAGTAATGGAGAGATAACAGATCCTTGAGGTAGACCATCGTTAAGTACCTTTATTTTGCTGTGATTTGTATGCATGACTACCTGGATAATTCTATTTGAGAGCATATTGTTAATCACACGTGACATTTGACCACACTTTGTCAGTTTAAAGAACGTATACATAATGCCTTCTCTCCACACCGTATCATATGCAACTGTTAGATCAATAAACACTGCTCCACTCTTTAATTGCTTTTCAAAACCTCAATATATGTTGTCAGAACCAGCACCTGATCTTCACAACTACGTTGAGGTCTAAAACCAGCTTGTTCGATTGGAATGATTCTAGAAATTAGAGGGCTTATTCTGTTGTAGATGAGCCGTTCCAAGAGCTTAAAGCAGACACTCATTAAGGCAATTGGTCTGTATCTTTCGACAGAATCCGTAGGTTTACCAGGTTTTAAGATAGCTAGTATCTTAGTTCGTTTAAACTCTGAAGGGAGTTGACTTGTTCGGAGTATGTTAGAGAAAAACTGCACTAGCCAGTTTCTTACATTTTTCCGCAGTGATTCAAAAATTCTGAGTGTATACCATCAAAACCCGGGATTTTCCATTTTTCAATTCATTTAGGGCAAGCAAAAGCTCTTGTTCAGTAAAAGGAACAGAAATAATGGAAGAAGTAGTGTACCGCTTTCTCAAATGAGACAGTTCATTTAAATAAACCTTTTGTCTGGCTTGGATTTTGACAAACTGGCAATGCGACTGGCAATATGATTAGGTGAAACCTCTGGTTTCAGCTGGGGACTGTGAGGTATTCTTCCTAGCTTCTTCAGAAGGCTCCAAGCTTTTAGACTTGAGTATCTGAAGTCCAGTGTATCCATGGTTACCTTCCATCCGCTTCGTCTAGATTCATCTAGTTTATGAAGGAGCTCGTCAGCTACATCTTTTTCACCACTCCTCCGGAAATCTTTATAAAGTACTTCACAAGCCTCATCCCACCCTGGTATAAAGTCGTTTCTCACTCCACGGGGAATATGTCTTTTAGCACATGTTAGAATAGTTTTCACAAACCTAGAGTAGTTACTAACCTCAGGAGGAATCCATCGTATTGTACTGTCAAGATCAGCTGAATAGCTCCCCCAGCTAGCTTTACTAAAGTTCCAGCGAGGGAGTGGAGAAGATCTTACAATAGGAATCTGCATTCCATTTCCAGAAGGACAGGTCGATGTTGACTATGTGGAAAGTTCATAAGAACTTTACGAAATACAGGTAAGCTGGATCCCTGATCACATGAAGCAAAGCACAAGTCAGGATTGGTTTCTGAGTTCCATCTACCTGACTTGAATGTAGGTTTGTCTTTTGGATTGAAAATCAGTTGCACGTTACAAAGTTCTGCCTACTCTAAGTTTTTCTCCACACTGATCACTATATCTATAACCCCACAGAGTATGATGACCATTGAAATCATCCACATAGATGGATGGGTGAGAGACTGTTTGAAGAACACTGTTAGGCTACTGAATTCCTGGAGGTTTATAAATATTTATGATCGATACATCATTAACTTTTGTAGTGATGTTGAAAATGCCTGCATCAGAATTAACAAAGACTAAATAAGAGCAGGTGATGGAATTTCGAACAAAGTTTGCAGTTCCATAAGACTGATGATAAGTAGCTCCCACCCAGTAACATGTATCCAGGAATGTTTCCTCTTGAACGAAGCTGAGATTGATCAGAGGTATGATTTTTCTGAATGCATATTACATCAACATTATTTTCCAATGCCAGTTTGGAAAGGTAGTCACTTTTAGATCTACTGATTCCTTCGATGTTGATTTGAAGGACTCTCAGAACAGTTCCCAAGGGCTTTGCAGATTGGCTCTGAAAAGAGCTAGTATCGTTCGTTTCGTGTACCATTAGCCAGGAGATCACAAGTGATAGTCTGACTACCAAAAGCTGACGTTCAGTTCAGTACTGGCAACACAGTTACCTGTACCTATCCAGGGGCACCACGGGGAGGCAGATACGCTATCCCTACACCAACAGGCTGGTTTATTTTATTTTACCGAGTCCTTAATAAACACTAAAATTAAATTCATGTAAAACGAGTTCTAAATAAAGGATTTTATCACACAGGGTTGACGTTAGGAAGGGCACACGACAGTAAAACAGGATCAAATCCACACATGCGACACAGTTTGCACCCGTGATCCGATCAGAGTGTGGAAAAGTGGTGGAGAAATAAATCAAATTAAATGTGTGTGTGTGTGTGTGTGTGTGCGTGTGTGTGTGTGTGTGTGTGTGTGTGCGCTGAGAGAAGTGTATTGTGAAAAACACAACACCCACTTTTCGAATCAGAGGAATTATCGCAAACTCAGCCGAAAATGGAACCCGGGACGCTCTGAACCGAATGTCTCGACGCTGACCGTTCAGCTAATGAACCGGACTGGAAGTTTACTTCGACGGAAGGACTATAATACTTGACGTGTATTCGCTTACAAGAGATGCAGATGACTCTTGGGTAAAGTGCACCGGGCAAGTTGGCCGTGCGGTTAGGGGCGCGCAGCTGTGAGCTTGCATCCGGGAGATAGTGGGTTCGAACCCCACTGTCGGCAGCCCTGAAGATGGTTTTCCGTAGTTTCCCATTTTCACACCAGGCAAATGCATGGGGCTGTACCTTAATTAAGGCCACGGCCACTTCCTTCCAACTCCTAGGCCTTTCCTATTCCATCGTCGCCATAATACCTATCTATGTCGGTGCAACGTAAAACAAATTGTAAAAAAAAAAAAAAGATGAAGTGCAATTCTGATTTCATTGTTGTTGTTGTCATTGTGGTTCTTTTAATGTCTTACAATTAAAATAGAGAAATTATGACTGATATTCTTGTGTTTATGTACTACTTTGTAAACGTCTGTTCATTTTTCTTCTTTAAAGCGAACGTGGTGATAAGTATTCTATCTTTCAGAAACGTTCTATAATAATAATAATAATAATAATAATAATAATAATAATAATAATAATAATAATAATAATAATAATATCTCAGCTACTGTGTGGCAATATTTTAATGTGACGCCATCTGACTGTCTGCTCGTCGATTTCGACGTTCATTTTTACTCTAGGCCTACCAGATTGTAGAGTAAACCGAATCTCTCTTGGGCGTCTATGGCTGATTGTTAATTAATATTGTCGGCTTAACACCAGGTGTGTTACCAGAGATCTTTTATACGCCGACATCGTACGGCATGGAGTGTCGAATGGACTTTTTTCCCGCCCTTCAAACATCCGAATACCTGTGACGAGTTTGAACTCGCTATCTTGGGATCTGGAGGCCGACACTCTAGCACTGATCCACAGAGGGTACTACGTCGCATAGTAAAGGATCGTGTTTATGAAACCAAAACAAACTACAGTCAAACCTTCTCTTCTTAATCTTCACGTTTTTTAATTTTTCAAAAGTGCAATGTTGTGATTTTGGACAATATAATCTTTCACAGAAAAGAAAGTACCAACTTGTACTAGTTCTCTTGAAAATCTTGTAATTCTCCTTCTAGAAACAAGTAATGAATATTTTAGACGGACGTATTTTAACCCTGAACTTCTTGGTATGTATTTGGAATATCAACTATTTGGTGAGGAATGTGAAGATATTGGTGTTATGTAAAGCGATATTCAGAAGCTTTCCTTGGACCATGGCCTTCATCACAATGACGTAATCGAAACAGTCGCATTATCATACAGGTAGAGAATAAATACATTGTGCAATCATAACTAAATAGACCTTCAAAGGCAATATGTCTAAAACATTGGTTCTATAAATGCCATCCGTCAGTCGATTGGAGCCCTGCAAACGAAGCAGACGTGTGTGCGGAGTGCTGAGTGTTGTGGCGTAAGCATAATGGGAATAAGCATAGAACTCTATAAATGCCATCGCTACTAGTGTTGCGATAGTAAAGTACGGTAGTTAGTGTTGTGTATTATGATTCAGAGTAACGCTATTTAGATGTCCGTTATGGGTAGGGTGACCAGATGCAAATAGACTTTTTAAAGGAAGACGAAACTATTTAAAAAGAAGGACAATGCCGAAAAAAAAGACACAATAATCCTCCATTGAGAGAGTGTATTTATACTTTCAGTATATATTCTGATTTTTCACATGCATAAACAAAATATATCCATTTCCATATTATACAGTAAATTTCTACAAAATTTAAACAATGAAACTAATGTGCACGCCTTTCTGGTACTCTTCTGAAGATTCAGTTGCTTTAAGTTTTGTCGTGTCTAACATATAAAAAGATACACATGTAAATTTCTTTAGATTATATTGAACCATTAATTGGATTTTCACATATTCTACATTGAAACGGTTCCTATTATCAGTCCATTATGCTGAGATCAATCGAAATACTCTTTCTGGATTTGCATTGTGCCCTGGTATAGACAAAAGTATTCTGCAAATTTTAATAACTCTGAACTACAATCAATTTTGTCCATTTCTGACTGCAAGGTAACTTGTTATATTTAAGGTCATTATTATTCTCATTCAGGAATCGTTCGAAATAGCAGAACTGATCAAAGGATTTCATATCATCAATTTGAAAGCCAAATACAGATTTTTTTTCCACATCTCAGTAATCAATATTACTTTCTGTGCCATTCGTTTAAAACAGCCTCCCTTCAAATCCCGGTTATCTCCTGTCGCTCGTCACACATTTAACATAGCAGTATTGCTGAGAGATAAGCATGCAGTATACAGAATGGTAAATAGAGTCTATTATCACAAAACAAGGCATCAATAGAATAATCGTATGTACTGTTTATTAATAATAACATTTGTATATATCGATGCGATATTGATAATGCCGTCGCGTGATGAAGAGTACTTGTTTAAACAAAATAAGCAGATTCACTAAAAAAGGGGGAACATGTTGCTTGTATTAAATAATCCACCCGGACCATGGACAATGGACCAAAAAGGTGGACATGTTCGGATAAAACAGAAGGTCTGGTCACCCTGCTTATGGGTAGAGATCGGAATATAAATGATGTGACTGTGTCACTGTAAAAGAGACGTAGGTCTTCAACAGGTAGTGTGATCCAGATAGCACTAATCAGAACCCATTCTCAGAGCTCTCAATCACCGAGTAAGACCCTAACAGATGCTCATTTAAATGGATTGGAAGCTCGCCTCACCTATCTCCATTGGTCCTATATTTATCCATCGTGATCATATATGCAGCCAGTTCCACTGCCTGTAAACTAGAGGCCGCAGTTTCGATTCCCAGCCAGTTTAATTCTATATCAAGGGCTTTAAATGTCTCTGCTGGCAAGAGCTACTGTTTACGCTGCACTATGTCTTCTGGTGTAGGCTAGAACAAATCTGTTACTTTCATTCACCTGTCTCAGTCTCACCCTTGGTTTTAACAACATAAAAGTGACCAAGGTATGAGTGATGCTAGTAATGTTATTCCTTATGCAGCCAGTCCCTGTTATGGATGGTATGAAAATGTTGCTCATAGGGTCGGTTTATGCGGCCATTTCAGTGGGCTTGGCAGACTGAGATATAATAGAAACATCTGGCGCAGTGAGGAAAGCAACGGAAAACTACCTCACTTCTCATTTCCCTAGTACGCCTCTTCAGCGACGCCTGGGCCACCTAACGGCTGATGGTCGAGCTGTCGAGGTCCAAACCAGCCTTCGCACTGAACACTTAACATACATATTCAGCTTCGTGAGGCCATATGAGGAGCTTCCTCAGAGGAGAGGTAGCGGACCTGCTCGCGAAAGACAAGCAATACGGCTGGGGATGTCATCTCACAGTATCTACAGGACATTTGGCTGGACAATTGCTGTTGTACCACGGGCTTTTCTTATTATACAACCTGTGACAATAAAGTTCGGTGAATAGTCCTGTTCTATCAACATAGATAAACAATGCACGACAGTGACCTTACTGTCCTTCTAAATAGTCCCCTCCCATAACTATGCACTGCTGAGAACGGCGATACATGTCCTGGAAACTTTGCAAGAAGGCTTCCTTTGGGATGGTGTTCAAAAACTTCGTTGCGTTTCGTTGGATGTCAGGAATATCGTCAAATCTCTTTCCTTTCCAAGCGAGTTTGAGTCGTGAGAATAAGAAGAAGTCTGGAGGATTGAGATCTGGCGAGTATGGGGGGTGTTAAAGTGATGTGGCACAAGACGAGAACACGTTTTCCTCTTCCCTAACTTCTGGGTAAGGATTTGTCACACGAATTCACGATGAATCTGCAGTTCATCCGCTATCATGTGCACAGTTAATCGTCGATCGTTCGTGATTAATGCCCTCACCTTCTCAATGTTTTCGTCACTGACGGCGGTCGCCGGTCTTCCGCTACGGGGGTTGTCAGAAACACTTTCCCGGCCTCCTCGAAAACGTGCGAACCACTCGTACACACACTTCAAGGACAGTGCTTGATCTTCATAAACACGTACCAGCATCGCATGCGTTTCTTTCGGTGTCTTGCCAAGCTTAAAACAAAACTGTACATTAATCTTTTGGTCGTTCTTGTTCCTGTTCGCAGTTCAGAACCAACGCACTAAACATGCACTGTGCCAAACAGGTTTTACACGGCACACACATGATGCTCAACTGAACAACGTTGGAAGCAGGTGGCCAAAACCTGCTGCTACGCAGGTGCAGCGCTGCGTGTCGTCAGTGTTGCCGGATCGACCGTTCTGACTTCATTCGCCGAACTTTATTGGCACAGGTTGTATTATCATACATGGGAAGGGGAAGAAGTGGCTAGGCAAGGAGATTTGCCTGGGATGGCATGGGTTGGAATCCCCGTCAGAAAGTTGAAACATTTAGAAACAAGACATCCACTTCTGGAAAGGCATGTGATCTAGTGTTCACACAACCTGCGCCCAGAAATGAGTGACATTTTAATTCCTGTCTTTTTTTTGGGGGGGGGGGCGTAAAGGTGAGCAAGCATAGATTAGAGACAGTCGAGATTAAGGACGTTTTACCGTTTCCTTCAGGGGCCTTCATGGTCTGTACGGAGATGGCCGCTTTGTTTTGCTTGAAATATTGCATGTCATAAAGCAAAATACTTCAAAAAATTGGAAAATTTTTAAAAGGGATGTATTTGCACAGTTAAAGGTGATTCCTCAGGACGTGTCCAATTCTACGCCTTAAGAAACTGAAAAAGAAATCTCAAAATGTCTGTCCAAAATCTTCTAAAAACCGGGCGAGCTGGCCGTGCGGTTAGGGGCGCGAAGCTTTGAGCTTGCGTCTGGGAGACAGTAGGTTCAAACCCCACTTTCGGCAGCCCTGAATATGGTTTTCCGTGGTTTCCAATTTTCACACCAAGAAAATACCGAGGCTGTACCTTAAATAAGGCCACGGCCACTTCCTTCCCATTTCTACGACTTTCCTATCCCATCGTCGCCATAAGACCTGTCTGTGTCGGTGCGACACAAAGCAAATTGTAAAATAATCTTGTAAAAAGCTATGAAACATGAAATATTCCCTCTGGATTGATGAAGTGAAGTGAATAAAAGATAAAGATTTTCTCATAAATTTACGGGACTGATTAAGTTATTTAGTATTATAAAAGTTCTTGTTCGAAGCTATTACAAAGGAGTTCCTACATAGTCTAGAATCAGACCTCGTGAATGTCTTGTTGTATTTAAGCATGATAGCTAGGTTTCGGATAATTATGCATCTTGGATATTGCATACCGGCATTTGGAGTAGTTTTATCTTAATAGCGCATATTTTGTGCTTTCCTTCTGTTAGGGCATATTTTGAATGTATTCCGTTTCTGCAGGGCAATATTGGCAAATTTGGCATGTATTTGAGATAATTTGAGTACTGGAAACCTATTCATGACTTATTCCATATTCAGGAATTTGAGCTGTGCTGGTTGTCGCTATATATTTGATAGTCGCGGGTTTGTCGTGCATGATGTCAATAGATCGAATACCTATCTATCGTTTGCAGAAGACTGCCTCCGGTTTTTGCTCACAGCTTTAAGCTTTGGTGTATGTTTAAACGAAGTGTTAACAAAAGGCTGAAGACCTAATCTTCCGTTTCTCCTCTTTTCAGGCTGCCATTCTGGAGAAGCCGGATGACTTGTACGTGTGTGGTGCCTCATTACTAGATGAAAGCTGGGTACTCACAGCGGCTCATTGTGTGGATGATTAGTAAGTACCTTATTTTCATTGTTGTATTTATTACATAGTGTAAGAAAATACAGTCATGTTCCTGACTTTCGGGCACAGTGACCTCATCCTTGGCCCAGCTAGTGCCTTAGGCTTAATACCTTGTATCTCTTTCCGAGTATTTTGCCGAAATTGAGAAACACTGAGGGCGCTATGGTCTTGTGTGCGGACTCCCATGTGGTGGGTAGTAGGGTGGATGTTCTACTGCGCAGACGTCACAAGGGAAATCTTCGAGCTGTTACATTCCAGTTCCGTTCGAAATTTATATGCGGATATCTGAACTAGTGTACACCTTTCGACGCAGAACGTGAGTGTCTCCTGGAAGGGATGGTTGTCCGCAACACGTACAGATGGGAGGATAAGACATGCGGCATGGCCTTGCCGAGTTTGGTGCAATCGTGCGTTTCGTGCGTGAGTGAAGTAAATTTCTGTGTATACCTCGTGTTTGTGCTCTTAAAATACCGTGGTGTACGGTTGCAGGATGTACAAATCATTCTAACATCGCAAAGAAACGTACGTTGTCCTTTTACATATTCCCAAGAGACACAACTCCGCATAAAGAATGGGTATATTTTTGTACAAAAAAAAAAAAAAGATAATTAAACTCCAAAATTGTCCGTATATGCTCGGAACATGTTCTGTACCTACGCATTTTTTGGAAAAAGAAACTGTTCATTCCAAAAACATTCCCACGCTTTCTGCATCAACATAAAATTCCGAGAGAAATACATGTGCCGAGAGAAGAGATTGTGAAAAAAGTTCTGCAATCGCTAATAAACAAGTCTGTAGGCTTGAGTGAGCTTTATGACCTTTCTCAGGAAGGACAAAACGATCAGTTATGTCAAAATAAACACAACTTTCCTTTCCTTGAAGGGCGAACGAGCAAATGTAATGGTGGAAAATAAAGAATTAAACGAATCAAATTAATTACTGAAGATCTAAAAAAGAGCCCAACACAAAATAATAAACATTGAAGGAACATTTTAAAAACTATGAGTAGTTATTTTCTAAATGTCAAAAGCAATGTTTACTAAGAGAAAGTGTACAAACTGGTCACCTGAAGATGTAGCCAAAACTCTTACAGTTCGGAATATTACAAAGAAAGTTTTGTTTTATGTTAGGGAAACTCTGAAATACCCTCTCCCTAGCTAATCAACTGTAACATGGTGGTTGTCGCAATTGTTTACTCCACCTGAGTTTTGAATATCAGTTTTAACCTAATAAAGGGATAAGCAAATATAACGAATTAATTCGGGCTTAGTCCGTATCAACGCAGAGCAGCACTAACATGGGAATATCGCTCAAGTGTGTTACTGGCAGCGGTGATAGTTGTTTTCGTGATTGTCTTAAGGTGAAAAACCGCGAGGTCACCAGGCCATATCGACAAGGAAAATTTTAAAGATAATTATCAAGAAAAATAGTAAAAGAAAGATCGCTTGAAGAATAAGACAATAGGGGATCATGTAAGGAGAAAGAAGGACTTCCTTTACATTAGATCCTCTAATATCACAGAGTCGGAAGAAAACTCAATGTGAAGGCCTAAGGTCTTGAAAGCCCATAAACTTAATCTGACAATAACATTATATTGACTACTGTTTGTTGTGACCCCCTTTGTCTATTCTGCTGCCACTCACCTCCAACAGATAGGATTACGGCTGCCTCACGTGTACAACAGACTGTCTGAGTATTAGCGAGAAGTAGCTGTTGAGTTACATAACTTTTCTGTTTATCATGCCATGCCTCTGGTTCACATAATATGTTCTGATAAGTACTGGCTCATCATAGTATTTCGGCTATTCGATCCCTTCTCTGAGGCATTAATACAAATGAGGAGTATGCAGACTTAATGGAAAACGGAGGAGCAGTGTTTGGAATTCGGCACTGTTAGAACGCCAGCGCAGTACTGCTCGTGAAAAATGAGAAACTGTGTCGTTTTTCATCTGATCGAGAATATGATAGCATTGCTTTTAACCGTGATATTCCAGTCAGTTGATATTGTATTATAACAAGAATAATTACGACATTGCAATGACCTATGTTGAGTTCAGTTCAATATTTGTCCGTTTATGTTACAGCATCACGGGAAAATAGATTAGTGGATTTTAATGAAAATGAAAATCCACAGCCTGTTTCCAGTCATTCGACCGGGTCAGGAATGGAATGAATGAAGCCCCCATCTAGCGGCGAGGATAGGAATTGTGCCGGCTGCCGAAGCCTGTCGCACTCCTCTGGGGCAATGATTAATGAATGACAGATGAAATGAATATTGGAGAGTATTGCTGGAATTAAATATGACAGGGAAAATCGGAGTACCCGGAGAAAAACCTGTCCCGCCTCCGCTTTGTCCAGCACAAATTTCACATGGAGTGACCGGGATTTGAACTACGAAACCCAGCTGTGAGAGGCCGACGCGCTGCCGCCTGAGCCATGGGATAGCGGAGCACTGATGCGCAGGTGTGTTGTCTGCGCACCACACGCCCCCTGCGGCAGTTGTATAGGAGACCTTGTGAGCAGTGACTGTGCATGTGAAAGGTGTAATATGGAACGTCGTCGTGAGCTGACACCATTCTAACAGGGTATGGTGGTCGGTGCCCGACGGATGGGAAGTGCGATTTCGTAACTGGTGCGGGAATTCGGCTCCAAACGATCAACCGTGTCCAGGGTGTATCGTGAATGGTTGAATGCGGGTATCACCGTCCACAACAGACGAACGACTGGCCGTCCAGCCACCCTCGATGACCGTGACCGGCGACATCTGAGACGGATTGTCAATAGTGACAGACGGGCAACCGTGCAACAAATCACGGCTCAATTGAACACAGACCGTGCTGGACACGTCTCCCAGTGGACAATCAGTAGAAACATGAGTTCTATAGGGTATGGGAGCCGGCGCCGCACACGGGTGCCACTGTTAATCCAACGTCATCGGGCACAACGACGCGCATTTGTCGCCAGTCACCAGGGATGGAAACTGGAACAATAGCGTAACGTGATATGGTCGGACGAATCACGATTTCAACTGCACCATGCCGATGCGAGGCACCGTGTATGGCGCAGACCACATGAAGCGATGGATCCCGCCTGCCTCGAAGGTGTGGTCCAGGGCGCTGGTGTCTCTATTACGGTCTGGGGTGAATTTTCCTGGTGTGGAATGGGCCCCCTAGTTGTTCTGGAAGAGACTTTGAATGGTATGCGGTATGTTGAGCTGCTTGGAGACCATCTCCACCCATTTTTGGCCTTCCAGCGCCCAGACGGTTCTGCGGTGTTTCAAGATAATAACGCGCCGCCACATCGCTCCCACGTCGCCCGGGAATGCTTCCAGGAATATGCAGCGGAGGTCCAACGATTGCCATGGCCACCCAGGAGCCCCGAAATGAACCCTATCAAGCATATCTGGGCTGCCCTGGAACGCAGGCTTCGTGCCATGGATCCTGCACCCATGAACAGACCAGCATTGGCGGCCGCTCTGCAAACGATTTGGTGTCAGCTGCATCCTGAGGACTACCAGGGACTTGTCGACTCACTTCCACGGCATCTCATTGCAGTTCGCAGGGCCAGAGGAGGCCCCACACGCTTTTAGGTGACTCTCCCATGACATCTGCTAAGCCAGTGTATATCTCTTACGGTTGGATTTACACGAAAATAGCTCAGGGAGAATTTTTGTGCTATACCTTTTTCTGATACAGTCATGTGAATGTTTGAATCCAAGAGCCGATAACTAGCTCTATAAATTGTACAGAGAGTTGCTATGGAGATCGTTACAGCAATGTTTTAAAGGCTTCCTACACCTGTCAGTATTTGTTTTAAATATTAACACAATACCTGGGTTTCTTTTATACCGGAAGGGAGAGGTAAAAGCAACATCAGCAATAATGCAAAATAAATGAAACTGTACATGGCCACAGAGAACACCGGAGCGAGTACGTCACGACAAGCCACTGACAGGGGAGACATGGCCATTTATATGCCTCAGAATATGGGGAAGAGTGTGAAGAGTGGGGGAAAATGTCATCATACACAACATCCTAAGTTATTGTCCCGTCAAAGATGGATACTACAGCTAGTTTGACATATTGTTACGTGCCGGCCCCGTGGTAGCCCCTTTCGGTACTTCCAGGAAGGGGCTTATTTATTTCGTGTCAGAGTGTTGAGAAACTTAAAATATAAATAAGGTATTATATACTGTGCCCTGACAGCAGTCCCTGTGACCATTTTGTAAATTTTAATTCAGTATCTCAAGGTTGGGTTAAGCCGCGGCGAAGCAATGCAGTCGGAGATCCATGAAGGCTCCACTCAAGGGACGTGCAAGTCCGACGAGTTGGGACACAGGTTAATTAAGTAGACTGTTATCATCGTGGCTTTTAACGTGGAATGTAATCATCATTTCTGCCTAAATTACGTGAATATTCCTCAATAGAGTATTAAGAGGCTGAGGATATTGGCATATTCGACGAGATACATTGACCAACATTTAATCTTATCCTAAATTAAATAACTAACCTAGTGTTCCTACGCTACTTTAAATGATAACTCCGTAAAAAGTTTTATTTTATGGAAGGATCTCCCGTTTAATGACTTTAAAATAACTTTAAATGCATCAACTACATTAAAAACAAATTATTGGCAACACAAACGGATATAAAAGGAAAATATTATGTTAAATTGAAAATAAATACCTAACTTCAAGCTCTTGTTACAAATAAATACAACATCATCAATCGAAACAAAAGAGACAAAGTGTCCCTCTGCTGAAGGCTTACATGGAAAGATCAGTTATCAATCTCGCATTTTTTTAAAAAAATAAATCACTGGGAATTATAGAATCGTCCACTTCAGAATGTTATTTCCTACCCAAATATCTCATAATATTCCGTCATTTCTCCTTTAAAAATCATCGCACTATATGTCAGTATCTGTCTATCTAGCAACTTGAAAATTACCGTTATTCTAACTTCATAAAAATCACCATAAATGCAATAGAAATGTTTGAAAAACACAGGATCGTAACATAATATGACATCCATCAAAATCATGCTTTACAAGACAGACTCGATCCTCCCGTTCATTCATCGGTGACTGCACCTAGATAAAAAAAAACATCAAGAGACATTGCAACGTCTACGATAACCTTGTCTAACTACGTTGATTCTGCGCCTCTGGATACCACTGCGACGTTGACCTGGAATACTACATTAGCACTAGGCGTCAACTCAAATGATCTACAAGATCCAACTAGCAAAGAAATGATTTACTTACCATAGAAGATCATATTTCCTTTACGACATGACCTCAATACCTTTACGTTTCCGATTATCTTGCAAAGATCCTAAACATCCCTTTAATATCGTGCGCTCTGGTCAATCTTGTATTTAAATAGGATAAATGAGATGACCATCTACTAGTGTTCGTGAGTGCAATATCCTATAACATTATTCTAAAATACGGCCTCGTACCTAAATAAATTATTCATCACGACAATATCAAAATTCACGCATGACCAACATAATTCCTACCGTCAATACCATCATCAGGACCTTCACATAACATCATCATAAAATTCGCAATCCTAATGACACGTCTATAATCATCACGTCTCTCTATCCACGAAAATACTTTCAAAGATCCTACCATAACTAACACCTCATAACATCGCACAACTCGTCATGCACAGCGAATTCACAATACTAAAGAACAATCTATTCAGGCAATTACGTAAATTACTAAATACGTTGCCGCATTAACATCATATCACCACAATAGTATCACACTTCTATTATCAAAACACTGTATTTCCACACAAGCACATAACATTTTGAAGACCACAGAATCGCACATCGCAAAATACCGAGCTCCTCCGAGGTATTCTGAGCTCCAAGTTAAATTAGCGTTCAATACCATAACATCATTACGGTACCAATAACCTCCATGTCGAAAAATCATTCCGTAAGACCTTGCTAGCAAACATTAAGGAAATCTTACACAACCATCGCACATTATCACAATGTAGTCTGGCTCGCCGCACTAGACGTAACGAACATAAGTATTACAACGCAATGTCCAACAAATAACGGTCGCTTTCAAGTTAAATTTGTTCATGTCAAATCGACATTAAAATGAATACTATTCTACATCTACAATAAGCAATTACGTGGCGGAATATGTATAAGACATTCAAGTACTCATCCTTGGTTGTTGCTCCACGACGGTGTCACCTTCCGAGTTCAGCTCTCACTCAATAACATTGTCAAGTATTGTCCATCACATTTCTGATCAGATCCTTTGAGTGTCCCTCTATTTTAGTTGTTCATGTTGATTCGTGCACTCATTACGACTGAATGATTAACTGCTGACGGTTCCATTTTACCTGAAACTCAGAGATATCAATTAGAACAAGGATATACACCTTAATACAATTCTTACAGTTTAAATGATACACTTGCCTTTTTCATTCAATAACAAGATATCTTGTTTTACAATATTATATGTTTATAATATGCCAATATCTCTCTTATATTTCCTTCAATACAATCTTTTCTCTATGAATTCTTGCTTCCGATCTTACTGAGATGCAGTTTGAGAATGTTAACTTCTTCAGAGACAAAACAGATTCTACTACAACATAATAATTGCAGACGGTTTGCTTTTCAGGATTCTTCTCAGCTTCTAGCTCCCATATGCTCTTGACAATATGAAACATTTGACACATAATGTAAGACGATCTCGTACGAATCAGCTGTACTAGCAAAGGAACTTATTTAATAATTGCCGTCTCGTATTTAGGTTAGTAATCGACAGTTTCTTTATTTCATCTCGATCGTTGGATCGTGCGAGACTAGATGTACAAGGTATGGCCCTTTCATATAAACTTATTATTTACGTATTTCATGGCCCTCAGTAACATTCTGTCACAGATATACTGCCGTTCATGCATTTCGAAAACTTTACTTGAAGAATGTGTATTATTCGCTTAATCCTGCATTATGTTTTACAATGTTTAACTGTCTACAACATTCCAAGATACCACGGGGTTTAGAGCTTGTTATCAATCCGTTAATCTCTTCAATTCAGCGATGCCGTTCACGTAATTAGACAAATCAACTGCTTTCTAATTCATCTGGAGGTGTGATAACCGGATATAAGATTTCATTGACATCATTTCTCGACATAAGCTTCCAATGTGTCCACCAATCTCATCCTGACATACATTGGAAGGTTATAATACAAATAAAACAGAATACATTTTATGTCACAAAACATGTTTCACACAATGTCTGCCCAGAAATGGGCAACAGAAATTCCCTCTTCAGTGGCTTGAATCAAGTCTTGAAGTGTACAACGAACAGGGCAGGACTAACAGTCATACAGGTGTTGGGTAGTTTGTTGCTCCCCACAATCGCAGAAGTCTGACTGATCTTTCAGATAACCCCATTTTTTAAGGTTATCCTTGGATTTACCTACTCCACTCCTCAAACGATTAAGTGCCTTCCAGGTTGTCCATTCCAAATGATGACCAGGGGGTGGAGATTCAGAAGGCACCATCCAATCAGAAAGATGCTCCATTTTTGCTCGCCACATATCACAACGTGCTGTTCTTGCTGGTTTATCCAGAGCCTTGGAGACATTGAGGAAACTTTTCCTGGACTTCAGTCTTCTGGGTGGAGGTCGATGTCCAAATAACGGGTGGTTGCTTGTGAGATCCACCTTCGACCTCTCTTGCCTTGCAAACACTTCTCGCCGAATGTCTGGGGGAGAAATACCAGCCAAGCAGTAGAATTTGTCAGTGGGAGTAGGTTTCAGACACCCAGTTACTATTCTACATCTTTTATTAAGGGCTGCATCCACCCGCTTCGTATGGGCTGACCTAAACCATACAGGACACGCATACTCAGCTGCAGAAAAACTCAGAGCAAGAGCTGAGGTTCTTAACAAAGTTGGATGGGCTCCCCATTTGCTTGAGCCAAGTTTACGGAGGATGTTATTTCGGGCTGAGACTTTCTGTCCAGAATTAACACAGTGTTTCTTGTATGTTAAGGTCCGGTCTAAAGTGACACCCAGGTACCTAGGTGTAAAACAATGCTCCAGTTGCTTACCCTCCCACGTCACGCACAGCTGTCTAGTAGCTTCTCGATTTCGAAGATGAAATGCACACACCTGGGTCTTAGTCGGGTTTTGCAGTAGCCGGTTCTTCTGATAGTACACTGAAAGTTCCTTAAGTGCATTTGAGAGCTGCATTTAAGTGGTTTGAAAGTCGTCACACTGGACAGCTAAAGCCAGGTCATCGGCATAAATGAAGCTTCTTGTATAGGAAGGCCTTGGCTGGTCATTTGTATAGATGTTAAAGAGGATTGGCGAGAGGACACTGCCCTGAGGAAGTCCGTTCCGTTGGTCCCTCCACCTACTGCACTTTCCTTGAATCTCAACAAAGAACCGGCGATTCTGCAGGAGAGTTTCAACAATCTTCGTGAAACCATAGTCTCTGGTGAAGTTATAGAGCTTGGTGATCAAAGTTCTATGGTGCACTGTGTCGTATGCTGCTGTAAGGTCCACAAATACCACACCTGTGATTTTACGTCTTTCAAACCCATCCTCTATGTGCTGAGTTAAATTGAGCACCTGTGAAGTGCAGATCCTTCCAGATCTAAAGCCCGCCTGTTCTGGAATAAGAAGGTGATCTACTTTAGATGTGAGGCGCTCAAGTAGGATCCTCTCAAATATCTTATATAGGTGACAAAGTAATAATATTTGCCTGTAGCTCTTAGGATCTAATGGATCCTTACCTGGCTTCAAATTAGCTATCACTCTAGACTTCCTCCATACCTTAGGTATCTGTTTACTCTGCAGGCAATTGTTTAGAAAATCAACAACCCATTTCCTTGCTCTGGAACCAAAATGTTTTATTTGTTCCACTCTCATATCATCCAGACCTGTAGCCTTGCCATTTTTGGGATTTGTTTATGGCTTTCTCTAATTCCTCTAGGGTGATATTATTAGTGAGGTCGCTAGACTCCTTATCTATTTGGCGTTCTATTTTAACTCTATTCATATAAACCCCTATTTTTCCATTGAGCAAAAGTTGATGAGCAATGGCATCTGGGGACAAATTGACGTGTACAGGGGCTTTTGTGAAGTCATTATTAAGCCTCTTTAAAAGTCGCCAGGCTTTCTGACTACTTTTAGACATGTCCAGCTCTTCAAGGGTAGATATCCAACGATTTCGTTTATCTTCCGCTAACATTGTTGTCAACTCTAGACCTTTCTGCACAGTCTCTTCGCCAAAGGGATTCGTCTCAAATAGATCAATGTATTCAGCCATCAGAGCTGAGGAATGTTGATTGAGTCCAGGAACATAATTCATTCGACAACGTCTGGGAATTGACTGTCTGGAGCTCTTGTTCACTGCAGGAAGGGGCTGGTGACTCAAGACGACCTGGAATCTCCCAGCCGGCCTGTGGGGTGGGGTCGGCCTTTCCGTGTATTGTTCTCGGCGGGCGGCTTACCTGCGAGTTCCTTGGAGGTTCAACGGGAATATTCTGCCTGTAGTGGCATCGTGAAATTTCTGGATCAAATCACGTGAGCTATAAAAAGGGAGCCTTGCCGCGGACAGTCAGTCAGAGTTGGACTCCGTGTGGGAGTCAGTGTTAGAGTAAGTGACAGTTGGGTTCCGAGGTGGAGCTAGTGTGACACTCAGTGAGATGGGGTTCGGTGGCTGGGCTGAGGGCGGCAGAGGTGTTGACTGTCACTAGTATCCCACCGCTGTTTGAACCAGGAGTGGTTGTTGTAGTGTCGGAGAGACTAGTGAGTGTGTAACTGACAGGCGACAGAACGAGAGACTGTACTGCGTATTTCTGTGGACTGAGGATCGCCGTGAGCCAGCGAGGAAACGCGCTATCGTGAGTGCGAGGATACATGAACCTGTGTTAATGTTCGCTGTCGTGAGTATCGTCTTGCTGTTGAATACTGTTGAGCTGTTTAGTTGTTCACTGCATGGGACAGTGTGAAGTGTGGCGTCGAACCAACGAACAGTCGTCATGTGTTGTATAGCCAGTGTTCAAATCCAGCTGTCTACGCACAATGGCTGTACGAGGTGACTGGACTTGGGGGGGAAATGAAAGTAAGGATTAGTGTCCCAGGTGTCCGGCTTCATGGCTAAATGGTTAGCGTGCTGGCCTTTGGTCACAGGGGTCCAGGGTTCGATTCCCGGCAGGGTCGGGAATTTTAACCTTAATTGGTTAATTTCGCTGGCACATGGACTGAGTGTATGTGCCGTCTTCATCATAATTTCATCCCCATCACGACGCGCAGGTCGCCTACGGGAATCAAATCGACATACCTGCATCTGGCGAGCCGAACTTGTCCTCGGACACTCCCGGCAGTAAAAGCCATACACCATTTCATTGTCCCAGGTAAAGGAACGGGCTGGACCCTTGCTGTGCTATACGGAAGAGAGATTTATAAATAGACTAGTAATTAGCGTGGCCATTCATAACTCGTTAGAACTGCTTGTGTTTAAATATGTGTGTGTGTGCATCTATTAGGCCATTAGAGTAATGAAACAGATGGAGTTTAATTTGTAACAATATGTTATGATGGTTTCGAAGATGTGTTTAGAGGGCCACATGTAAGGGTACAAGTTATTATAACAAGAATTCTAACAGGCAAATGGAAACAGCCAATTTACTATCATTTCTACCAGACCGTTACTGATGATTTATTTTATTAAATAACACTTTTTGATAAAATGGCTTTTCAATAAGAGCGTCTGTCAATGATATGAATGATTCAAACCGAAAGTTAAATATAGATCTAGGAATAGGTCCTGAGAAGTCTCCCATAAAAAATCCATGAACTGATGACCGCGCGATTTGGGCGTTTTGAGACGTACCTCATATCCTAAAGTAAATAAGAAATCATCTGCTATACCAAGGATATAGACTTGCGTGTGGCAAAACTGTTACAAAGTACATCATTAGAGACTTCGAACAGAACTAAAAAGTTGGGGACTTAAAATGTACTCGCAAAATAACAGAACAACATTTGCTAGTAACTGGTAGTGAACGGCAGAAGGTAAGAAAAGCGGCTGAATTGTGAGTAGGGCAAATTCGTATAATTTTTCTTTGAATGAACATGTAGTACAGTTTGGTGAAACTGTTAATGATAGATATGATCTTTTGAACAATACTATTCGTTTATTTATTTAATTAATTAATTAATTAATTAATTAATTAATTTATTTATTTATTTATTTATTTATTTATTTATTTATTTATTTATTTATTTATTTATTTATTTATAATGTTTTAATGTTATTGGCTTTACGTCCCACAAACTACTTTTTCGGCTTTCAGAGACTCAGAGGTGCCTGAACTTAGTCCCGCGGGAGTTCTTTTACGTGCCAGTAAATCTACCGACACGAGACTGACGTGTTTGAGCACCGACAAATACCACCGGACTGAGCCAGGATCGAACCTGCCAAATTGGGGTCAGAAGGCCAGTGCCTCATCCGTCTAAGCCACTCAGCTCGGCTATTTATTTATTACCGATCTCGATACCTACAGTCGCTTAAGTGCGGCCAGTATCTAGAATTCTGGAGATAGCGGGCTCGAACCCCACTGTCGGCAGCCCTGAAGGTGGTTTTCCGTGGTTACCCATTTTCACACCAGGCGAATGCTGGGGCTATACCTTCATTAAGGCCATGGCCGATTCCTTCCCACTCCTAGCCCTTTCCTGTCCCATCGTCGTCATAAAGCAAATTCTTTAGAAATGTATTTATTTATTTATTTATTTATTTATTTATTTATTTATTTATTTATTTATTTATTTATTTATTTATTTATTTATTTATTTATTTATTTATTTATTTATTTATTTATTTATCTAGAAATTACAAAATAACAATAACTTAAATACATGACAGCCGCAATAGACCAAACAGTTCTTTTCAGACACGGACAATTGGCCCGCAGCTTAACATCTGCCAGCTTAACATTGAAGGAATAAGGAGAGATAATGGAACGTGAGTGATGCCTTACACCACAGTAGTTGCTTTCCAGTTAGTCTCTGGTTGACATGTTGCCATAGAGTTTCTTCGCTGCACGTAATACGCCTACGTAACTGTGATTATACCTCAAACATAGCATTAGTTGATCGTTAAAATCCCGTTTAGATATTGGAAGAGTGAATACTATCGGACGATAAAATGTTCATGGCATGTAATTCACACAATTACCGTATTAGAGTGAAGGGTCAATCTTTACCATGATTTACGAAGCGCCTGCAGTTTGTGACAGTGTTGTTAATAGGTACTTTCTAGTTCTTAACGACATAATATAGCTTCAAGTAACCTGTTAAATTTACTGAACTATCATACTCAGTATCGTTTACAGAATACGTTTATATAAAAGAAAATGAGTCCAGTTCTTTGCTGGAATGATAAGCGTTCTGGTCTTCAGTTCAATGGGGCCTGGGTTTGATTCCCGACCAGGTCGAAGATTTTAACTGCGCATGGTTAATTCCTCTGGCTCGGGATTGGGGTTTTGTGCTCGTCGAAATACACTTCTCTTCAAGTAATTACAGCACAACACAACATACCACCAAGCACCACAGAAACACGCAATAGTGAATACATCCCTCCGCATAGAGTTGGCGTCAGGAAGGACAACCGGCCGTGAAACTAGGCCAAATCCACTTTGAGTACCAAATGCAATAAACTAGGAAAACGGTCACAAACGGCAGCTCATTTTTTGCATGTGGTCTTCTTACATCATGCGGAATCAACTGTCAAAATGAGAGTAAGTTTCGACACGAAAATCTTCGATACTTCCCTCGTAAACAAGTTTTAATTCCTTAGTCTGAAAAGAGTAAGGCGGGTCCTCTCTCTGGCCAGGATATTTGGGCGAGTTGAAAAGGGGAGTGAAATAAACGTGAGATGGATAAAAGAATGTGATAATTATGGGGAGAGAATGTTCGGCCGCTTGGCTAAATGGTAGAGTGTATTCATTTTATATTCTTTGTTGATTTAATATGATTCTTATTTGGCACAAGATAGAGTGTAGATGAGTGTGATCATATACGGGTGCCCAGTGAAAGAGTTAATACTGTTTTGTTAGTAAATTATTGAGCGTTTGGTTATGTAGCTGAATGAATGAGTGTAGGGATAAAGGAATACATTGGGAGTTTGCTAACTTTTTTATGATAAAACGTGTGGATATTGGAAGTGAGGGGATGAAGCTAAATAATGAGAGATGGATGTGTATGTGAGGGCTTTTTCTTTTTTTCCACACATCAGCTGAGTCAGGTGAGATGATTCTTCTCCAGATGAGTCCCTCCCCACCCACCCAGGTTACCCTCCTTGAGTAGATATATGAAATGATGATGATGATGACGATGACGACGACGACGGATGGAGGATTCGTCCTGTGGGAGTTAAAACAAGGGCCTCTAATGTTATGAAATGGAAATGAGTGTTAAGACTTCAATGCAATGTTTGGAAATATACTGTAGATTTAATGTTCCGTTAGCAGTGGCTTAAAGATGTGCAAGGATGAGTGAGCGATTATAGGGTTGAATACTGTAAAGATCTACCGCGGGTGGGTCGGGCTTTGCAGCGTCTGGAATAGGTATTATGCTTTTTCAGCGCAGTGGCTTGAGGCACTTGGGGCTGGAATGTGGCTGGGTGCTGAATCTGCAGACCGGACGCTCTGCATTGCAGTGAGAGTGAGATCTACTGTGTCAGTTCGTAAGCCAAATGTGTTAGATCGAGCTAATACTTCGAGATATGAAGTCCAGTACCTGCATAATATTATGCGAGGAGAGTCTTGCTCAGGTTTAGAATCACTCACAGACCTATAAATATGCATCCTACATCACATTAATTACGAAATTACTCGCGTTGTTCAAATATGATATCGGTCGTATTGTTCGAGATTTATAACATATAGCTGCTGTGTGGGACAGAGACATGAGATTTGAGAAAGAAGGAAAAGGATTTGTTCGATGGGACAAAAATGAGAATGTTACTGTGGGAAAGGAGAAGAAACGACGAAAGATGGCAGAACTGAAGAAAATAACAGAGATTCTGAGACAGTACAGACGGAGATGGTACGGCCATGTAATGCGGTCTGAGGTGAATGCACCAGTCAAGAAAGCACGGTGCCAGGGTACCAGATCTACAGGAATGCAAAGGATCAGATGGGAAGATGTTGTAAAAAAAATGGCATGCTGGCTAAAGGACTGACCAAAGAAGATACAACAGCTAGGACAAAATGGAAGAGAATGAGCATGGCATCTAACACCTAATAAGAGATAATGGGGGCGAAGAAGAAGAAGAAGAAGAGTACACGATATCGACGAGCAAGTTTTCTCATTGTAGCAGTAGTGCCATCTAACGGAGATTAATAACACCAGAAGAGAGAGAGTACACTTCGATTAACAATTATTGTCTGTCAGGGTAATGTCAATGATTAGTTTGAGTGGTTAGAGCATTGTAGGCTATATTAGGGTGTTCAAGGCCGAATGTTTCAACCCTCATTTTATAATTCCTTTTTCCCTAATTCATCAAGGGTTCATTCCTTCACGTTTTTCTACTCATTTCGATAGTCATATTCATTCTCTTCCCGATGAAAAGGAGCTAATGGCCACGTAGTTTTGCAGTTTATAATACAATCACGTGAAGCACCACCTTCGTTACCATGAAGACTGAACAATATTTCCCCATCAACGATGCTCGTCGTTGATGAACTTAGTAGAAAAATCTAAATCAGTGAATACTTCTCCATTATTGTAGCTCGCATGGTAAAAAACTAAATGATTGAAAATTACATTTTCTACTTATGGTTATCTAACCTATACGTTTTAAATATAACTAAAATTTCCGGAAGTATTCGGAAGTTTGTGAAAAATTTAACAATCGGGAATATCTCCATTTTTATTCCACCTAAGATAAAATAGTATGAAATAAAAGATTGGCAATTTTATTTCACACTATGACGTAATTGCCTTCTTCCCGCACTCAAAAGAACATGGACTTTACCGTATTGTAATTATATTACGCACTGTTTTATTACCGTCTCTCACTGGTTGAACTCCGCTTCACAGTAACGTAAACACGGATAGTCAAAGAGGTCATGAATCAAGGAACATCAAACTTAACCTTGTTGAATTGTTTTTCTACCTGATTGCAACACTCTGGTTCCATACTCATCCATACAAAAAATGGCACCTTGGCATTCCCAGCTCAGATAATCTACCACCATCACAATCCTGATTAATATATAGGTTAATCCATTTCCAAAAATATAAATATCGCATATATCACATATACCAAAAAGTTCGAATTACCTTTATTAATCCAGGGCCAGAGAACCATGTTTACGACTCTGGTAGCTTAGTGGACTGTTCGCTGCTTCATATAGCATTAATGTTTAATTACAACATAACCCCATGTAACTATATGACGTCTTACTGCTTTCATTACAATACAGAATACACGGACAACAAAACACGAAAACGTCAATGCATGGATCAAACACGGATTTGCGTCGCTTCAGTCAAAATTATTTGTAACTAGCAAATGTACCCGTGCTTCGCTGCAGTATTCTACCTTGTATACGGATTTCTCCGTAAATTACTGTAAAGGCAGTGAGTAGGATTATGTTAAATTGCATGTCTCTTAGCGTTATCCGAGAAACAAAATAGGGAGGATGCCAGACATTGTTTCCGATGTAAGGTAGGCATTGGGGAAGTCTTGAGGATACCGGCAGGCCACAATTTCCTATAGCCAATCACAATCGAGTTAGGGAGTTTCTATTATAACGGCAGGCTGATTTTGCAACTGTTATTCACAACAGAGATTGAGAGTTTTCATTATGAAGTCAGGTCCCTTTTCCTAACCAGTCACAATCCAGTTGGAGAGATTTGATTATAATCGAGAAATGCAGCGCTGTCTAACGTATCAGCAGTCGAGAAACAACGTCATGGGATCAAAGTTGTAGATCTCTCCAAATTGAACTGGATTGTGCTATGTTTTTTGTTGTGCGACTTACCGTGTAGCCACCAATTATCCCGAAATGAAATCTGCACCGTCATTGAAATAACATCCATATTTCGATATTTTCCGCGGCCAAAATTATACATTTCAACGGCTTGGAATTTGTCCTCTAAGAAAAGGGTGTTCGGGTTTCGGGATTAGCACTCGCATACATATGAAGTAATGAAGGATGAAAGTAATACAGTTAGGAAAATTGAAGTTAATAGAAAATAGGATTATAACGGAGGACAGCCGGATAGGACAAATATGTAAATACCAAGTGGATGTACTGGAAAATGAAATGTCCCTCAATAAATTGTGATGGTATGAACTACGGATATAAGGAGATAAACGAGAAGACATTTAAGCGCAGGGATTCTTAGGTAAACAGATAAGAAGATGACTTATGGTGTTATTACTTAAGCCTAAAGAGGCAAGAAATTAAAGCGAAAAACAGAAGTAGAAAAGAAATACAGTATAGCAAATACCAGAAAACACCTTACGGTGTGAAATAATGGGCTACACTCCACGGTACTGTTCAAATATTAACAGCGCCTGTGCTATTCGAGGACGATTGTAACCTCCAATGGTATTCCGCCTATGTCCCGCGGAATGGCCGACTGACGTCTTCCTTGCTTTGTACCCAATGAACAAACACGAGTTAACACGAATGATGACGAAAATGCCAATACGTTACTTCCCTGCTGGCAAGCAGTCGGAGACGTTGCCATGGTAACCTGTAGGTTTGTTGTCGGTCTGTCGGTCACTCAAAGCAGAGCATGATACCCGCAGAAAATAGTAATTTTCTCCGTTATTTAAAGAGTAAGCGAAATTATGTACCTAATAAAAGTTGTTTATAATGAAGGGACGTTTCACGTATGTTGTTGTTTGAGCCATCAGTCCAGAGACTGGGTTGATGCAGCTGTCCATGCAACCCTATCCTGTGCTAATCTTTTCATTTCTACGTAACTATTGCATCCTATATCTGCTTTAATCTGCTTGTCATATTCATACCTTGGTCTACCCCTACCGTTCTTACCGCATACACTTCCTTCAAAAACCAACTGAACAAATCCTGGGTGTCTTAAGATGGGTCCTGCCATTCTATCTCTTCTTCTCGTCAAATTTAGCCAAATCGATCTTCTCTCACCAATTCGATTCAGTTCCGGTATCTCTTCATTCGTGATTGATCTATCCATCTCACCTTCAGCATTCTTCTGTAACACCACACTTCAAAAGCTTCTATTATCTTTCTTTCTGAGCTAGTTATCGTCCATGTTTTATTTCCATACAATGCCACGCTCCAGATGAAAGTCTTCAGAAACATCTTTCTAATTCCTATATCAATGTTTGAAGTGAGCAAATTTCTTTTCTTTAGAAAGCTCTTCCTTGCTTGTGCTAGTCTGTATTTTATGTCCTCTTTACTTCTGCCATCGTTAGTTATTTTACTACCCAAGTAACAGTATTCATCTATTTTGTTTAAGACTTCATTTCCTAATCTAATATTTCCTGCATCACCTGACTTCGTTCGGCTGCACTCCATTACTTTTGTTTTGGACTTATTTATTTTCATCTTGTACTCCTTATCCAAGACTTTGTCCATACCATCCACGGATTTTGCAGAAAATCAATAGTATCAGAGAATATGGAAGAAAACTGTTCTGGCTTTCCTATAAATGCCCAATCTATTCAGAGATTTTTAAATCATATGCATATCAAAACCTTTCCAGGGATGAGTATACTCTAAATATAAAGTTTGGTCGAGATCTATCCAGCCGTTTCGCCGTGATGATGGAACAAACAGACACGAAAAATAAAAAAACAAAGATACGGCCTCGAATTGACCTAAAACGAATAAATATCTGAAAAATTTTCCAAACATACGAAATTACAGACAGCGGACCGTCTACAGCTTTATTTATATTGTACCGGGAGGTACACCTCAACGCCGCGCATTCTAAATAAGCGCCTTAATGAACTCCTCTATCGATCAAAAGTGAAACTAATAACACAACAAGTTGGAACTTTAATCCAAAGATGTATCCACTGAAATATTAAGTAATTTTGTTATTGTGCAGTTTCCTAAACTGAGTGAATTTCTCCTTGTTTTGTTTGCCATTCATCAAGAAGTTAGGACATTCTTCCACAGATGATGCTACCAAAAATCTATGATCATGCACCCTGGTGCAAGGTGTAAGAACTTATAACTTAAAGAAGTTTTGTATTTCTAGGTTGTCCATAACTGATCTATGTTCATTTATTTTTGGGTTGGCAATACTTCCTTTTCTTTCCGCCAGTTTTGAATCTAACCAATCACTAATTTTTTTAATTAATTTTCAACCAATCCCACATTTCTTGTTCACTTTGTATCTGCCAATAACATTTAAGAGGGTGTGTCCAGATTAATCTTGCATGATCTCGGACCTTCCATGACGGTTTATAAACTGCGGCGTTTCACGTTTCTTGGCCAATTGATCGTCGTCTTTCTTAGTGTGTGTGTTTAAGCAGGAGGCGGGCGGCCTCTTTCATCGGCAGTTAGAACATCTACAAGGTAATGGCCACATCAATTATATATTTCTGGTTGTAGCTACCTCTGCAGCTTAATCCGAGGGGAAAGGTCCGAATCTTTAACTGTGTAACCTACTTTTCTAAAATGTAAATTTTCTTTTGGCTAATGTAAAACTTCATAAAGCTTTAACTGTAAATTGTGGATAAAGAGTGAGCTACCCTCTCGAGCTCCCCTTCATCCTGGTTTGGGGTGAGTACGTTTTTAACTGTTTTTCTTTTTGTAACGTGTTTAAGTAATTTCTATGCGAGTCACCTCAGTAGTTTGGGAATAGCCCCTGTTTCATCGGCCTTGAGCCCTGTAGGTTTTTAAGTTTTCATTATCTTGGAGCGCAGTGTACGCCTCCATTCCTTTTGTGTTTGGGCCAGTTATTTAACCTGTTCTGTTTTCATGAAGGCCCCGTAGGTTGAGTATTAAATACCCCTGTATAAATCATTTTCTAATTGTAAGTTGTGCCTTGAGAGGCCAGTGATTGTAAGTTGATGTTGCCTTGAGTAGGCTTGCAAACCTGAGAGCCTGTTAACTCTTTTTCAAGTTTTGTAACTTTAAAGTTTGCCTCTGGGAGGCTAAATATTGTGATTTAGGGAGCAAGTGCTCTTGAATTACGGAATTTCTGCCCCTCACTAAATAATACCTCTTCCTTTTGTAAAATTGTAAAACTAGTGGCTTCAAGCCCAGAATTTGTAAAAATCACTAATCTTGGACTTTCCTACTCTTGTTTCACAATTGCTTATGTACCTGATATGTTGTTAAGTTTATTTTTGGAAAAGAAATATAACATTTTAAAGTTTTAATTCAATTTTGATATTGTAGATAGACCCATTCACCCCGGCACCTTCTTTAACCTCTTTCTGCTCCACGGGTAACCCGGTAAGAAATATAAATTAAATTCATTTAATTTGAAATACCTAATAAAATTCACCATAGTATGGAATAAAATATTGTATGAACAGCCACTATAGTGATAAGTGTACGTTACTCGTTTCCAAATTCCGCCCTCGCTTTTCGTAACGTAGAATATCACTTCCCATGGCAGTGACGTAAATAATCATTACATAACTTTTATCGTGTTCACTTTTTCGATACGACAAATATTAGAAATTCGACATGTCCTGTTTTGGCCGCTTATTAATGCTACTCTGCTGTATAGCCTACTAACCGAATGAGTACAGTCTAGTCCTACTGCACACACAGGCTACCTATCCCCAATCTTCAATACCGGTACTAGTTTCGACAAATTCTTTTAAGCTGTTTTCCCGTGATTCGACACAAACAAACAAAAACTGAAACGAACCAATTTTCGACTTCTGTATGAGGCAAAAATTTGAAGCGCACAGATAAAATAAGTTCTTGTATATAAATTTACGTATAGTAGAATATACGGTACCGGTACTTGGAGCGATTATCAAGGTTGTACCGGTGATGTACTTATGTTTCGATCACATGGAGTAAAATAAAGCTTCCATTATAAATCGCAGATGAAGTGAATGATTTCATATATAAATTGGCGTCACATAGAGCTCTACCCAAAGCTCCCAGTACCCATGGACTTGGGGGACGGAGAGCTTCAAATATACCGTCGGTTACGTTTGAAATCATTTTCTGTCGGTTTCCATTTCATTTCCAGACAAAAACTGGTCAGGTATAGCTCACAACGTAACTTCGTTTTCTATCCATTTCCGCCGTACTGTTTAGAAATACACTTACCAGAACAGGCATCAGTGTAACACAAGGTAGGCCTATTGGACAAAATTCTTCCACGCGCTAACTTCACGAGATCTATGACTACGACGATATTCCCAGCTCATAAATGAAGAAACAACAACAATAGATTTCACTCTAATAATAAAAGAATATTTTAGGAACATTTCTCTAAGAATAATGTACAGTATATCATCATGCTACATTAACTACAGTATAATTCTATGTAGGTACTGTTATTAATTTTAGGTCCCACTATCTAATTTTACGGTTTCCAGAGAAGCTGATATCCCGGAAATCTTGTCCCTTATTAGTTCTTTTACGTGTTGGTAAATCTGTCAACACGAGGCTGGCGTATTTTAGCACCTGAGCCAGAATTGAACCGGCCACCTTACGTCCCAGCCCTTTAAAAGTAACTGAATTGTATGGTCGTTGTAGTCTTACCTGGAATACCTAGGAAGCTGATGTTCGGGAAGAATAGTTTAAAATATTTGCACTGACAGTGATAAATCACAATGAGATTTTTCACTATATTTGCCACATTCTATAAATGTGTTAAATGTCTCGTTTTAAATTCAAAGCACCCTTCAACCCTTTCGAAATAATGAGTACCTACTTGGGCTATTAGCGGAGAGATAGCTCAATAACAAAGAATAACACGCACGGCACTCTTCATATAGCAATAGCTCATTATTACTGTAAATATATCTTCGTCTTTTTCTTCTTCCCTATTATGAATCTAAGATAGCCAAAGGTTACCGAGTGAGTTCGCTATGTGGTTCGGGCTTTGTAGCTGTTAGATTGCATTCGGGAGATTGCGGGTTCGAAATCCGCAGTTGGCAGTCCTAAAGATAGTTTTCTATGGTTTACAATTTCCATAGCAGGCAAATACCTTAATTACGGTTTCCTTCCCAATCCGAGTCCTGTCTTATTGCATCTTCGCTATAAGACCTGTCTGAGTTGGTGCAATGTAAAACCAATACAAATGTTCTGTAATATGACTGAGTTTGTCATTTCGTTTCCGAAAAAGTTTCTTGTAGTACCTATAGTAATTTTGCCATATCTAACATTTGTATCTTGATTCTCTACCTGTCCACAGTGTAGCAGATAAGGGGAACAACCTGAAAGTTCGACTTGGAGAATATGATGTGACGTCAACACGTGAGGCACTGCGGCACGAGGAGTACGATGTCGCTGGTGTAGTCTTGTATCCCGGCTTCAACAACGCTACTCTAGCTCACGATATTGCTCTTTTACGTCTCCGTCATCCCGCCAAAAAGAGACCGCACATCGACATCGTATGCTTACCAAAGCAGGGTAGCAGTTTCCCTGAAACTGGTCGAGGTCAGAATCGCATCAATTGTGTCATCACAGGGTGGGGCCGGCGTTCAGAAGGTAAATCTATATACAGTATAAGAGTTTTGTCTGTGCATTGCTCAGAATTTAAAAACAATGGTATATGTGTATTGGACGAGTCCACAGTAACAAGGAAATGCACTTTTTAATTTTCCGTAATTTCTGTCTTCTGTAGCCTATGTATAATATGTGTGTATGTATGTATGTATGTATGTACGCGCATCACGAGAAAACGGCTGAAGTGAATTTAATGAAAATCGGTGTGTAACGTCAGGGAATTAACCGCTACAATCTAGGCTATGAATCATTTTATTCTCGCTGAGTGAAATGGTAGTTTAGGGAAAGGCCTAAAATTTAATTCTCAAATATTTATGTTGTTAATGGTCCTATCGATAAATACTACATAACTCAAGTTATAAAGAATTAAATTTCTGATCATGTATGCTTTAAACATTTTTACTGTACCGTACCAGCTGTGATAAGAGAGATATTGTCTAGGGCGCTAATAAATTGCTTCATATGTCCCAGCATCATATGGAATGGTGAGAGAATGAATTTTTCTCTGTCAACCAATGGTTATTTAATGATATTTGACTCACCTACAGTCATATTTTCACTTTTGTCCTCATATGCAGATGAAACAAGGTGCTTTGCTGCCAAAGTAAGAATTTCACCATCTTTAAAGCAAATGAATACATATAGACACTGGTGCTCATGGTATGTAGTCTTCTGCAATAGCTTTTTAAAAAAAAAAAATTTTCTTATTCCTCTTTACTCTTGGTTGAGTGACCTATTGGAATATGCAGATGCATTGTTATTTCCATTGTTCAGTAAACCAAATTTCAAGCTTCTGGTGGAACTGTCTATAAAAATTTGTCAATCTTCTAGTCAGTATTCAGATACTCCCATTTTGAGAAGGAGTCCAGGGATGTTAGTACAGTATACTACCTTTTACTAGCATTAATTCTGGAGGGAACTGAAGATGTGTTCTCAATATCACCTAACCCAAGAAATAACACAAAGATAGTTCATGTAATGAAATGTCGTATGGCTTTTAGTGCCGGGATATCCCAGGACGGGTTCGGCTCGCCAGGTGCAGGTCTTTCTATTTGACACCTGTAGGCGACCTACTCGTCGTGATGAGGATGAAATGATGATGAAGACAACACATACACCCAGCCCCCGTGCCATTGAAATTAACCAACTAAGGTTAAAATCCCCGACCCGGCCGGGAATCGAACCCGGGACCCTCTGAACCGAAGGCCAGTACGCTGACTGTTCAGCCAGCGAGTCGGACATAGTTCATGAGGTTACTGGCCATTTATGTTACATCGATCTTGTTCTGTATCAACAATAAGTAATGTTGCCAGATGTTTCATTCCAGGCTTGTGTCTATCAATCAATCAATATTAATTTGCACTTAGGGCAGTCGCCCGGGTGGCAGATTTCCTATCTGTTGCTTTCCTAGCCTTTTCCTAAATGATTTCAAAGAAATTGGAAATTTATTGAACGTCTCCCTTGGTAAGTTATACACCTGTCAATGTCATACGTTACGTACACACGTTATGTGATCCGCTTAGTCTGATGGCTCGGTCAGCTTCTGCTTCGAACGCTAGCGTTGTGCCACGTCCTGGGAGCCATCTGTGGCGAATGAAGGTACCATTTCCTCTTCTATTATAACGTCTAAATTTTAAAGAGTCATTGTTTCTCATGGACAGTCGAGATTTCTTCTGAGGACGCAGAGCACAGTTCTCTGCTAATTGTAAAGAATTTCACCTCATTTTCTTGACACAGCATAAGCCCAAAAACCTATCCAGAATCAACAATAAATAAAATGCACTGCTATAAATTTATGCCGGCCCCGTGGTGTATGGGTAGCGTGCCTGCCTCTCGCCCGGAGGCCCCGGGTGCGATTGCCGGACAGGTCAGGGATGTTTCTCTTGACCTGAGGGCTGCCTACGTGATTATAATTGAGGAGCTATCTGACAGTGAGATGGTGGCCCCGGTCTCGAAAGCCCAGAATAACGACCGAGAGGATGCACCGTGCTGACCACATGGCCCCTCGTAATCTGCAGGATTTCGGGCTGAACAGCAGTCGCTGGGCAGTCCAAAGCCCTTTCAAGGGCGTTAAGTGCTGTGGGGTTTGGTTTGCTATAAATTTATGTAATAAGAAGAAAATCAAAAGCAGAACTCACCATCAGCTTAGGAAAGATAATGAAACATACCCCTGCATTCCTGATAAGTTATATTTTTGGTTGGGATTTTCATTTTCCATAAACGTCCCCTACTCTTATTAGAAGGAAATGAAAGTATTGAAGTAAAGTCACTCGTATAGTTGGATTTTTTTCATGGTGTGCACAATTTCTTGTGAATGTGAAAGGTCTCAATCATTACAAGAAACATAAATGGATGTATCCTGATTTGGAATCAGCAAAGCAACTTGTGTCATACATAGAAGATGTTCCCATGCCAGTATTCACTACACCCCCTGACCTTCCAGTGTCTGATGTTGAAGATATGCAGGAGTCGGGGAGTATTGCAAGTGTAAGCAGTGACAGTGAATATGAAAGAAGAAGCACTTCTATGCGGCCACTGTGGCTGCGTCTGACAGTGATGAAGACCAAGATAGAGATTTCAGTGATGATGACAATGAGTGCTTTATGTTTCAAGATGATGATGCTGTAGGTTGTCAATGAGCATTTTATGTTTCGAGATGATGATGCAGTGCTTGTATAACATAAAATGAATATGCAGAAAGTTGTGCCACGACATATAGTCACCACCAAAAAACAGCTCCTATCGACATTCTGGAAGTTCACTGGGCTGATGCATTATAAGATTTATAAGTCATGGACCATGCAGTTACATGATAAAAAGGAAATTCTGATCCTCCAATTCTTTGTGTTCCAGGAAAATCAAATCAAATTCTGGCCAATTTGCCCGCCGAAGTAACCAGCACTTGGGTACTTCGGACTGTCTTTGATTCAAGAGAGATAGAATAATCGGGAAGTGGTCACTATCACAGAGGTCATCGTGTACTTGCCACCGAAGCAGGGGACCTAGCGCACGGCTGCACAAAGTAACATCCAGGTGTGAGAATGTGGCAAGTGCGCTGCTGAAATGTGTGAGTTCCCCTGAGTTTAGCATGCAAAGATCAAACAGGTTGATCAATCGCTCAAGCATCCTCTCCCTAGCACAGGAAGACACTGGAAGACGGAGAACCCCGGAGTGTGTTACGGGCGTTCACATCTCCCAGCATGAGGAATCGGGGAGGTAACTGAGCGATCAAATCTGGCAGTGCATGTATATCACGATCGTAGTCCGGTGGAATGTACAAGTTGCACACCGTTGTCATTACTGGCAATGGAGCACGAATAGCAACTGCATCTAGCTAAGTACGGAGCGTAACTTCATCGCTGAAGAGGTCAGAGCGAACTAGGATACAAAAGCCTCCAGTCACCACACCATCCACAGCTATTCTGCCTTTAGAATAAAGACAATATCCTCTCATAGCCGTGTCGTGTCCAGGTCTCAAAGGAGATTCCTGTATACACACTATGGAGGCTGCAGAGAAGGATATCAGTTGACGTAACTCAGCTAGGCAACAGTGATAACTATTGCAGTTCCACTGCAATAATGCCATTGTGTGGATATGTAGTACAATGAAATTAAGACAAATGCTTGCCCTTCATTCGGTTCACTACCTGCCAGTTTCCACCGTTCTTGTCGGTGTTGTCGTCATTGTCCATGACAATGAGTGGTTCAGTCTCTATTGTCTCCTTAGAAGAGGGAGACGCGATGGCTGGGCACTCCGCAAATGGTGATCTCATTGATCGCGAGCGGTGGACTTTCTTCCTGGGAGAACTTCGTTCCCCAGAAAGTGATCGAGTAGAGGGACATCGCGTTTCCTCACTCTTACCCAATGTTTTAGAACATTTTGGAGGAGAGCTGGCAGATGACTTGCCAGGCTTCTCGTTGGAGAACGTTTCTTCTCCAAACGTGTAGCGGAGCATTTTCCTTTTTCAGGCCAGTTGAAGTAATGGCTGACTTGTTGAGGAAGTCTTTTCCCCCACCCTTGTGAGGCAGGACTTCCCAGCCAAATGTGCCTAGGAAGAGTTCTTCCCGGACGTCTTCGGCAATGACATGCTTGCTGATTGTTGAACCTATGGTATGATGATTACTTGCTGGGTACGGTACTTGATGCTAGCAGGATTGATGGGGGGACAGAGGGTACAAAACTTACGGAAGATATGCGTACACTAGTGGCCATCTCTGCAAAGGAGACAGAGAATTCCGGAGGAGCCATTGATTTATAATTCTTCCGTGCCTCTGGATAAGAGAGTTTATCCAGAGTCTTAATCTCCTGGATCTTTTCCTCCTGCTCAAATGTAGGGCATTCCTTAGACCGAGGGGTGTGCTCTCCAGTGCAGTTAATGCACACTGGTGGTGGTGTGCACTCCACACCGGCATGCACCACTTTTCCACATGCCCCGCATATCGCTGATCCCTGGCAGTGTGGTAAGGTGTGGCCAAACCGCTTGCAGTTGTAGCACCTCATAGAAGGAAAATAATGGCCGAACAGTAAGTGTGTACATGGATACCTTAATACGTTCGGGCAGTTTCTCAAGATCGAAAGTTAAGGTGAAAGCCACTGTGTCGCAGAGGTTGTCACCGACATATCTCTAAAGACGTTTAACATCGGACACACCTCTACAAGCAAGGCTCCAGATAAAGTTATCATCAGAGGCCTTTTTTTTTTTTTTGTTAGTTGCTTTACGTCACACTGACACAGATAGGTTTTATGGCGACGATGGGACAGGAAAGGCCTGGGAATGGGAAGAAACGGCCATGGCCTTAATTAACGTACAGCCCCAGCATTTGCCTGGTGTGAAAATGGGAAACCACGGAAAACCATCTTCAGGGCTGCCAGTAGTGGGGTTTGAACCCACTATCTCCCAGATGCAAGCTCACAGCTGCGCGCTCCTAACCGCACGGCCAACTCGCCCGGTCAGAGGCCCAATCAAGTCCCTATGAAAGATCTTTGCAGGAGTTAAGGAGTGTGTGGCTCTCAATCTTAACTGGCACTGGCCTGAACATTGTGGCTTCCAGTAACTTTTTAATCTGCACGAGCATACTAGTCTTAACGAGTACCGTACGCTACCATCCCGCAATTTCCTCATTTCATCTACTTCACCAGCAAGGCCTTCCACAGCATTGCTTATTAGGAATGAGTTCTCTGGAAGAAAGTTCGGTCCATCGATTCTGGTCGCAACCAGAAATCATGGCAGACGCTCTTAAGAAACTTCCTTACTAGACAGGTCAACACGATTGAAATATTTACATTTCCTAACTGCACAATTAAAGGATGCAGTTTTAAGGCCCGCAGTCTTTGGAGAATCAAAACCAAACTCAAAAACCATGCATAGCCCTACAAATACCCGGGATATAAAAGATCAACCGTCGGCAGAGCCCTGATGTACTGAAGGCAAGGCTATATACTTCAGAGGGCGCCCAGTATCTAGAGGGGGGTCGCTAAGAACTACTCTTCCAGTAACCATGCATCACCTCACCACAACCCGAACCTTATGACTGGGGAGGGTCGCTGAGAACTACTCTCCCAGTAGCCATGCATCACCTCGCCATGACCTGAAACTTGTGATTGCAGGAGGGTTAAACCTCCGTAGAACTTTACTACAAGGCAGAGAGGTTGGCTAGACAGGAAGAGGAATAAAATTGAAGAAGGTGAGAATAGATTGGTAGAAACAGTAATGAATAAAGAGCACAGACACCTCCCAGGCAACTCGGGGGACACCTTGTTAGTCTGGCCCTACACCAAGGCCAATCCAGCATGGGTAACCCTGAGCTGGCACAGCCCTCGGGTTCAACAAGCACACAAGCCCCCACACCGACGTCAAGATCACGGTGTCCCTAGATGGGGGATAGAAAATAGGGAAGATGGCAGGCAGGGTTACTGGTGGTGGTGGTGAAGGTAGCACTATTTATAATAGGGGGTTGTGGAGAAACCTAGGGCCTGGCCCAGTTGGTGCCCTGGGGTGGGAAGAGATTGAGGTGATGAAAGATGTGGCAAGGGAGGTGTGTCAGATAAACCAATTAAAGGAACTGATAAGAGATCATTCCAAAGAGCTAAAGGACTTAAGGCCGTGCGTTATGAAGGAATTGGAAGAGGTAAAAGAAAAAGAGAGTAACGAGGAGGAGGTACCAAAAATCTGAAAGAAATTTCAGTTGCTGGAGGGGGAGGTGGCAAAAGGGGAGGTGGCAAAACTGAAGACAGAAGTAGCAGATGGAAACCAGGAATGAAGGAATAATATTTTTATATATGGAGTAGAAGAAGCTGCAAAAGAAGATAAGGTGACACTAGTGTATAAGGTGGTTGAGATGATACAGAACAGAATGAAGATTAACTTTAGTGAGGTGGGTTTTGATGAGGTACAGAAAGTGAGAAAAGTGAAAGGGAAAAGTGGTAGGCTAATTAAGCTTACATTAACATATATGCTGATGGCAGACATTGTTCTAAGGAATGCAGGGAACCTAAAGGAAGAGAAGATATGGATGAAACAGGATATAGGCAGTGAAGTGACCAGAGATTTTAAAGTGATAGGAAGACATATGTGTAGAGCGAGGCAACAAGGGCTGAGTTTCATTAGATGCCAACAGATGGTGGTGGGGAACGGAAGATGGTCAAGAGAATGGTTGGTTGATAAGTTGCAGGAAATGGACAAAAACTAACTACAGGCTGTTATGCAAATGGTAGTGAGAGGTTATGTTTTTTTTTTTTTTTTTTTTTTTTTTTTTGCAAGTTGCTTTTCATCGCACCAACACAGATATGTCTTACAGTGATGATGGGACAGAAAAGGGCTAGGAGTGGGAAGGAAGTGGCCATGGCCTTGATTAAGGTACAGCCCCAGCATTTGCCTGGTGTGAAAAATGGGAATCCATGGAAAATCATCTTTGGAGCTGCTGACAGTGGGGTTTGAACCACTTTCTCCCAAATACTGGACACTGGCTGCACTTAAGCGACTGCAGCTATCGAGCTTGGTAGCAAGAGGTATAAGACGAGATGAGGAGGGTCCGGCTGGTGATGACGAGACAATGACTGATGGTGAGGGGAGGAGCAAAGTCCAGTGCAAGAAAAGGAGAGTCGTAGAGATGACTGGAGGGGAGAGGAAGAGGCTGATCAACGTGCGGTGAGAGGTGGGGGTAGCAGAGCGACACCAGCAAGTGCTGCAGTGGTGGGGGAGGAGAGAAGCCGGAGAGAGGTAATGAACAGGGCCAGAAGTTTATGTCTAAAAAACCTGTGGGGGAATAAAAGCAAAGGGTAGGAGGAGAGGGGATCAAATAATTTTCTAAGATGTCCAAAAGGGAAGAGAGCAGTGAGGAAAGAGAAGAAATGCAGAGAACTTGAAGCAGAACGAATAATACAACGGATGTGAATAGAAATAAGGGTGAGAAAGAGGAGACAAAAGAGAGTAGTAGGCAACTAGGGTGGAAGATAGACTTTATAAATATTGAAGGGGTGGTAAATAAGCTGGGTAATGTAGAAGTAGGTAAGATGGTGGAGAGTTTCGATATAGAGGGAATGGGATTAAATATGGGATGTAAGAGAAGTGAAGGTAAAGGGATGAATGGCTATGAGCAGGAGTTGCTAGATTTATGTGAGGTGAGCAACTTGTGCATTCTGAATGGGTGGTGGAAGGGAGATAGGAAAGGAAAAATGACATATATTACAAATGAGGGAGGGTTATTGATTTGGTAATTAGTTTGGAAGATATGTTAGAATAAGCAGGATCGAGGTGGTTGACTGGGTGCAATCACATCATTTCCTGGTATATGTAATCGTGAATAGGAGAAGGATAGTGGAGGAGAGGGGATTGGAAAGAGTGGGGGAAAGAGTTCCTATGTACATATGACAGAGGAGGGCAAATCAAAGTTAAACAACTACCTGGAAGATACAGAATTTCAGATTATTAGGATAGGGATCGATGTAGCAGTAGAGGGCAATAATACTGATAGGGCTTTACAGTTACTGGAGTATCCTATTAGGAGAGTGGTGGTGGAAAAAGCAGGCAGGAAGACGATTAGAGAAGAGGGAGAATGATGGTATGATAAAGAGTGTAAGGAGAAGGGAAAGTTAGTGATGAGAGCTCTAGGTGAGTACAAGAATCACGGAGGGAAGGGTTTAAGGGAACAGTTTTGCAGGTTGAGAAAATAATTTAAATGCTAGTAGAGAGGAAAAAGCCATGGCAGAAGGCCCAAATGAAAGTGATAAACAGAGAGTGTGAAGACAGGGAAGGAGACAAGGTGTGGGTGAGAATTAATAAAATTAACAGGGGTGCAAGTAGAGCTTCAAAATTGAAAATTGAGGATGGAACATAGGTAAAGTATTTCCAGGAACAATTAGGAGAGAAGCAAGGGTGGGTAAGACCAGAAGGAGGTTATGAGGTTTCAAAGGGGATTAGTGAGGGGTAGTCATGTGCTGGATAAAAGAATAACAGGTGAGGAGGTAGTGGAGGGGAAAATGGGATAACAAATGTTCATTGGAAGGAAGTAGTAAAAAATAGACAGATGAGGGAGAGTTTGGTTAAATTTCTAAACAAGGTATTCAAAGGGGCAAAATTCCTGAAAGGACAGCAGAAGAAGGGAATCATATGTCCTATCTATAAAAACAAAGGAAAGAGGGCCAACCCCAGCAACTATAGAGGCATAACCCTGCTGGACTCCCTGAGCAAGGTGTACATGGGTATTTTGGCTAATAGGCTGAGGAAATGGGTGGAAAACTATTCTATTTTATTGATATTTCAGAGTGGCGTTAGAAAAAGGAGGAGGGCGTCGGATAATTTAATGATTGTGAGAACAATAAGAGATAAATACGTGAGAACAGAAGGTGTTCCATACAGTGAGCAGGGAGGCCTTGTTTGAAAGAATGGGGAGGGTAGAGGTTGGGGAGAAGATGAGAAGAGTGATTAAAAGCATATATGAAAAAGTCTATTGTAGCATTTGGGTAGAGGAGGGGGTGGTTAGTGGATTGATTGAATCGAAAGTTGGGCTGAAACAGGGGTGTAAATTGTATCCAGTTCGTTTCTTGCTGTTTATTAATGACTTATTAGATGGCCATGGGGAGGGGAATTGGACCTGCCCAGTTGTAGGGGTACAAGAAATTCCAGGGTTGATTTTTGCCTATGATGTATTATTGTTGACATTGACAGCTGGGGGCCTGCAAAAGAGCTTGAACGAGGTTTGCAGTTTTGTGAAGAAATGGTCATTGAAGATCAACAGCAACAAGACAAAGGTGATTGTCTGTAGGAAAGGTAACAAAAAGAAACCAGGGAAGAAGTGGACAATAAATGGGGAAGAAATAGAGGTGATGGATAAGATGGAGTATCTGAAGGTGATGATAAGCAGAAATGGTAGTTGGGTTGAGCAAATTAAGCGAGCCAACTGGAAAGGTCAAGCTGCACTCTCAGTAATTAGGATATTGGAAAATAAATTTCAGGGTGTAGATTATGATATACAAAGAATGGGGTTTAATGCAGTGGTGAAGAGTAGAACGCTGTATGCTTCTGAGATTTGGGAGGTGGAGAAAGAGTGGGATATTAGAACAGATAAGGAGTAAGTTCAGCAAGATTGTTATGCGTTGTCATTGTATGCTGTGGGTGCAGGAGCAAGTGTTATGTGTAAAGAGTATATCAAGATTGACATTTTATAAAGGGTGCTTAGTTACTGGTGCACATTGAGAAGGTGAAGGGGGCCTAATTCTGCAGTCAGCTTACCAGTATCAAAAGTGATTACTAGGTTGATAGGATGAAGAATGCTTTAGATAGACTGGGTTTAGGTGAGTGTTATAGTACTGAATGGGAGAGGATAAGTGGTGTTCATTGGAAACATGTGATAAAGAGGGCAAGAGATATTGCAGAACAAGAACTGGTAGCCAAATGCAGAAAGAGAGCTACCCTAAAGATGTTTATGAGGGTAAATCAGGTATTGACTTTGAAAGTGGCAAATGTGAACAGGATGGGAAGAAGAGGCTTAATGTGGTGGTTTTAGGTTTCATTAGAGGTTGGACTAAGTTGAAAGAAAATACAGTGTGTATATTATGTGGTTATGAGAGAGAGGATTTTCATTTATTGACAGTATGTAAGGAAACAGTTGAAAAGAGACATATATTTATGACTGAGCAGCAGTTGAAGTTGATTACTCAACCGTGTAATGGATATAAGCTTTTACAGTGATTAGTGATAGAACGGAAGTGAGTGGGAGAGTTATGTTTTTGAGCAGAATTAGGAGTAAATGTACAGCCACATTAAAAGCTAAATCTCAGGTGTGTCAAGTGGAGAGAGACAATGAACTAGATAGGAGGTAATCCTGATGCATGAAAGGTGAAGAAGATTACTCGACTTAGTGCAGGAGGAGGAGGAGGTCTTCCCTACTACTGGCTAACAGTGGGAGGGGAAGGAAGGTGGTAAGCACATGTGTTCCCGTGGAGAGGTTCCTAGCTTACACAAGAGTGCATTATGCTAGGTCAGGAGAGATAGGGTAACACGTGCAACCACTCACCCAGTAAGTAGTTTGGAAATTTTGTTAACCTTGTATTGCGTTGTTTGCCACATTGCCATTGTTTTGTTTTTGCTCTTGCATTTTAGTTTTGCTTTTTGTTTATATCTCTATTTTCTCCAAAGAGATCATTAGGTTCAGTAACTGTACAGATCTGGAGGAAATAAAGTTTATTTTACTATATAAGGAAAGATTTCATTAGGGTAAACACATCAATAGGATTGTAAATAAAGGGCACAGATCTCTGCACATGGTTATGAGGGTATTTAAGGGTTGTAGTAAGGATGTAAAGGAGAGAGCATATAAGTCTCTGGTAAGACCCCAACTAGAGCATGATTCCAGTGTATGGGACCCCCACCAGAATTACTTGATTCGAGACCTGGAAAAAATCCAAATCAAAGCAGCTCAATTTGTTCTGGGTGATCTCTGACAAAAGAGTAGCATTAAGAAATTTGTGCAAACCTTGTGCTGGGAAGACTTGGGGGAAAAGGAGACAAGCTGCTCGACTAAGTGGTATGTGATATAGATGTTGATTCCCATAGGGAACGTGAAATATTTGTCTCTAATGAGTAAATTTATAATACCAATATAAATGGTCCATTATTGGACATTATAAATTTTCCAGCTAACTCATTCCTAGTTGCCAGCATTTCGCCCCAGTGTGCTAAGTTGGGCTCTTCAGTTGGTAAATAGCTAATGTCCAATAACGGACCATTTATATCAGTATTATAAGTGGTATGTTCCGAGCTGTCAGTGGAGAGATGGCGTGGAATGACATTAGTAGATGAATATGTTTGTGTGGTGTTTTTAAAAGTAGGAAAGTTTACAATATGAAGATAAAGTTGGAATTCAACAGGACAAATTGAGTCAAATACATTTTTATTGCCAGGTCTGTACATCCCAAAATAACATCACGTTGCCTATTATCTTTTCAGATATGTCTTAGAATTTCATAATTTTTTTGTTTGAAGCTTCCATGGCCCATAACTGTAGACATGATAATAAGCTTTTGGGTTTTTGCCATTTCAGAAAACAAGGTAAAATTCTTTACATTTTGCAGAGAAATTTTCTAATAATAAGTCTTGCTTGTCAACAGGCAAGATTTTCTTCAGAAGACACAAAGCAAAGTTCTCTGTGAAATGTAAAGAATTTCACCTTGTTTTCCAACAAGGCAATACCCCAAAAGCTTATTATCATGTCTACAATTTCATAATTCTCATCCTCATTTTTTTTTTCAAATCATACAACTTCTTCTTTCACCAGTATGAATACTCCCCATCCTTTTTCTTAACCTCTCCCTGTGATAAATACTTCAGTTCTGTGAGAAAATTTCTGCATCCATAGTATCACTTCTCAGCCATGATGCAATTTCTATTACAATATCTGGCGAATATGTACCATATCTATTAAATTGCTTAAGTCTGTTCATTTCTTTACAATACTTCTGCACTTGAATACCAACATTTTTATGTCATCCTTACTTGACTCTCCCTAGTCCACCCTGTTTCCCTGAGAGTACCTCCCTATAACTATTCTAAACAAATGCCCTAACTTCATTGCGGTACAACTGAAGGCCATCTGAATGTAGATCCCTATCACTTACCCACCCTTTAGGATTTCCTACATACACACTCCATAGTATTTAAATCTCCAATCAACCTTCAATCAGTATCCCTCCTACACTGTATCCCATTGATAACAATCTCTACTTCCTTGAACTTCTCTCAAGCTGCCATAACCAGATCACACACATCCCCAACTATGTTAGTACCTATTCCTGATTACCTTACATTGTTGGTACAAACGTGTCCCTACACCTGACTCCCTCAACCATTCTTTTATCTCTTGCAATACAAAAATATCAACAGAAATAAAACAGCATATTCTATGAATAGAAGTGTATATTATGTCAGAGGAAAGAAATGTTGTATACTACACAATCTGGACCATTTACAGCTCCAAGGTAAAATCTCAGCATTGTTAAGTTTTTGTACACTTATCTGAGAGATTTTTATCATTATGTGAGAAGTATAAGAAACCTCTGGAATAAATTTTAAAAGCTACAGAAAGAACGAGAAGGAATGAAGGAGGGTTAACAGAGAATACAGGAACACAAACGCAGAAGGAACATACTAACTTTAATATTAGTGTAGTAATAATGTAGGTATACTTATGAGTGTTGAAAAGAAAAAAACAACCACTTGCACCACTTGTACAGTCACATATGAAATACATAAAGCAATAAAATAGGATATAAATGTACACAAACACTAAACACAGTGACCGGTCATTCATCACATGCCTACATTTGATGGGGAAAAGTTGAAGTTTCCTGATTCCGTTATACACTATTGTGTCAGTCACACTTAATTGCTACTCGTATTTAACCTAACAGAAATAAAGAAGTATAGACAAGTCTGGTGAATTCAGAAATTTGGGTACCAGTACATAAGCTGAAACTTATTTGCTGATTCAATATTGATTATATTCTACTGTCACTTTTTGTCAATTTTCAGTATCAGAGCATTCTGTGGTACTGAAAGAAGTAACAGTACCTCTTTGGCAGAATTCTGTGTGTGAAGCAGCTCTAAGGCAGCAGTTTGGACCATCCTATTCACTACCTGACACTTCAATCTGTGCTGGTGCTGAAGGGAGAGATGCATGTGATGTAAGTAATTTATTACTCCATTTACCTAACAGTCTTGCCAGAAAGCTAACATAAAAATCATTATATCAGTCATAATTTTACATTGATATATAGCACTTAAAATTTACATATATATCTTCATGAGCATTAGATATCACAATAAGCAATAATTACACATTTTTAGCAACCTTCTTTGCAGCCCAGTATCATTGCATTTTTTCTCTGGCAACCTGTCTCCGTTCTACTTTTTACCCACTGTTCTGCTGTTCTTCTAAGCTGCCTCTGTGGATCCGTGGTAGAGTGTCGGCCTCCGGATCCCAAGATAGCGGGTTCAAACCCGGCAGAGGTAGTCGGATTTTTGAAGGGCAGAAAAAAGTCCATTCGACACTCCATGTCGTACGATGTCGGCATGTAAAAGATCTCTGGTGATACATTTTGCATTTACTCGACAAAATTAATTAAATCTCAGCCATAGACGCCCAAGAGAGATCCGGTTTACTCTAGGTCTGCTAGATGGCAGACAGAGTAAACTGGAACGTCGAAATTGACGAGCAGACAGCCAGATGGCGTCAAATCGAAATGTCTGCAAACGGTAGCTGAGGCCATACGATTATTATTATTATTATTATTATTATTATTATTATTATTATTATTATTATTATTATTATTATTATTATTATTATTATTATTATTATTATTATTGCTGTTCTGCATGAAAGCCCTTGAAGTTATTGGTCTGCTGCCGATACTTAATTCTATTAGCAATGTCTTCACGATTTAGTCCAGCTTTTTCCAGATCTTTCCTGACCCCCCTGAACCACTTATCACATGTGTTAGGTCTACTATCGTGTAGGGTAAAAATTTTCAGTTAACCGCTTGTCATCCATTTTAAATAGGTGGCCATAGAACTTGAGTTGTCACTTCTTGATGGATTCCATTAATCGTTCAGCTTTCTGATATTGTTCCTCTCATCCTCACAACCTGTATTCTCCAGCCATGATCATTGGACCCATTTTTTTTTTTTTTTTTTTCGAAAGATCTTCCTCTCAAACTTTTCATCGTCTATCAGACTAGCCTTTCCTGTGACTCAGAGGCATTCACTTACGTAGAGACATTCGGGTTTAATCACCATATTGTAATGTCTGAGTTTAGCTGGCATTGAAATCTTTTCCTTGTACAAGTTGTGAGTTTTGCGAAATGCTGCAGCCATCCTATCGCACCTACTGTTTTTAGCTTCTCTTCCATTAGATCTCATTGAGATATTTGAAGCTATTAACTCTTTCAATCTTACCATTCCTTGCCTTTAGTTTCTGTGGAGCTATGGGTATGTTAGTCAACTACTTTTTCAAAGGAAATCCAAAGTCCAGCTTTTTCTTCTTGTTGTTTCAAAAGATTTGTATGTCCTACAGTGCATCTGTGTTTCTAGAAAGGATCGCTAAATAATCAGCAAAAGCTAAACAGTTGATCTTGACACTGTTCTTTGAACTTCTAATGTATATTTGATTCAGTAAACCTTTCTTATTAATCTCTTTTTCCCATTCCAACACACAGTACAGCACATGTTACATAAGTAAACGGATGCCCCTGAAGTAGCAGGGGGGCATCTTACTGGATTTTTTTACAACTCACTGGATCTGTAATTGTCAACAGTTCATAAGGTGCTTTAAAATAGTATTGAACCACACACTTCAAGCCTCATCTTATTAAGATGTCCCCCTAAGCTAAATTATTACATCAGACAACATCAAGGTGATGTCCTACTACAATCATTTAACTTGACTTATAATTTACATATGCTCATACCTTAGCGAGTACACCAACAACTGTTGACTTTTGTACTTGTGTTTATCTACAAACTTTTGATTGTATTTTTAATAATTTCAATACAAATATTTCCAGCTGGAAAATGTATAATTTTCAATAATTTATATTGGAATTATGAATTTACTGTACTCATTCAGGAAAAATACTTCAATCCCCTGTGGGAATCAATATTTCATCAATGTATTTCTAGTTATACCAGTGACTATATTATAACTGTCCCATTATACAGTTATATTCACATGGACATTCCTCAAGGCTTAATGGACTTTAAAACCCATGGTTTAGTTTTAATTCCTATATAAATCAAAACATAATCTTTGTAAGAATATTTCAACATTTTGTTATAAGTTTTAACAGTGTGAACTTATTTTTATTATTTTATGTTACCAGTATTCATTGAGTGTTGCTTCACTGATCTGAATGTTGTCAAATTATCTACTGCATTTTACTTTGTCAATGGCTGAAGATGATCTTTTGTCAGGTTGAAACTAATACCGATGACTATTAAAATTTAAAAGTCTACCATGGCTTTGTATTTGTATTGAATAAGTGTCACTATTTTCATTTTGAAGCAATCAAAGAGAGTCAGTGATAGTCCATCACCCTGCCTTACTCCTGCTTTAATTTGAAATTCCTTGGAGAATTCACCCATGAATTTTACTTTAGACCAAGTGACAGTTAGGGTCTACTTTATAATTTCTGTCATTTTGCCTACTTTATAATTTCTGACATTTTGCCACCCATTCCAAATTCACTCGAGATGTCAATTACCACTTTGCAGTCGACTGAATTATATGCTTTTTGGAAATCTACGAAGTGCATTACCAGATCTTTTGAGGTGTAATTTTCCATGACCTTTATCAAACTCCATATCTGCTTAATCTTCCTTTCCTGAAACCACCTTGGTGTTCACCAAGTGGGCGATCTATTTGCTCCACTAGTCTGGTCTGATGGGTTTTTGAGACTAAACTTATCTTATATGCCAGAGGTAAAATAGAGATGACATCTGTTTTTATACCTTTCATGTGTAATGGGTGAATCAGTGCCAGTTTCCACTTATCAGAGATCATTTCAGTTTCCCAGATATTTATCAGTCCATGGATTAATGCCTGGATAGCTATTTCTCTGCAGCTTTTCAGTATTTCTGCTGTAAGTGAATCATCCCCAGCAGCTTTGACGTTCTTCAGTTCCATGACTATCTTCCAAATTTCATGTTTGTTAGGTGGGACTGAATCTCTGTTTCTTTGTTCTGGAAGATATTTTGGTCATTTACCCCTGGGTTCTTCATAGTTCAACATGTTCCTCAAAATGGCTCACTAGAATCTCAGTTTTCTTTATTGCTCACAGCAAATTCCCTAGCCTTTCTCTGTAAGTTCCAGCTTTGTGCCTGATAACTTCTCAAATGCTGTTTGAAGGTCTTATAAAAGTTTCTACTGTTGTCCTTCTTCAACTCCGATTCAATGCATTGTATTTCTTTCATTAATTCATTTCTTTTGGCTTGCTGGAGGGTTTTAGCTACCTGTTTCTGAACTTCGCTGTATGTATCAAATGTATCCTTTGTTTTAACAACATACCATGCTTTGAAGGCCACTGCTCCTTGATCTATTACTTTATCACAGTCTTCATTCCCCCACCTATATTTTGCATATTTGTTGAAACGGTGCTATTTCCTTTGTAGTATCAATTGCATTTTTCTGGATTCCCATGTAAAAGATCTTAGAAACCAAGTTCATTTTGTAACAGCTTTTCATCTTTATTATCTTCTGTTGAATTAGTCTTTTCTTATTTAATGGAAGTGGCCTAAATTTTACTCAAGTTAAGAAGTAGTCTGTGTCAAGGTTGGCTCCTTTCTGTACTTCTTCATTAATAAATGAAAACCTACAACCTGTTTTCCAGTCAATGACTGGGTCAGGGATGAGATGAATGAAGCCCCCAACTTGCAGCGAGGATATGAATTGTGCTGGCTGCCAAGGCCTGTTGTACTCCTCTGGGGAAATGATTAATGACTGACAGATGAAATGAAATGATAGTGGAGAGTGTTTCTGGAATGAAATATGACTGGGAAAACCAGAGTACCTGGAGAGAAGCCTGTCCCACCTCTGCTTTGTCCAGCACAAATCTCACAAAGAGTGACCGGGATTTGAACCACGGTATCCAGTGATGAGAAACCAGCGTGCTGCCACTGAGCCACAGAGGCTCCCTTCTACATTCATAATTTTTCTAATATTCCTGTGTGGGATTGCAACATGATCTAGCTTGAAATTCACCGAGGTCATCCTGAAGAGAGCACAATGTTTTCTTTTTCTTGGAAAGTCTTTTGTAGTATGCAGACATAGGTTTTAATGTCAAAGGTTTTGCACAATTCTGTGGTGTTTATAAAATGCAATGTTATGATTAAAGTAAAAATAAAACTTACAAAATTATCTTCGGGGTCACATGTGCAAAAAGGTGGCTTTGTTTGGTGAAGTTAAATAGAGAAATGAACTGTTTGGGCACCCTATAGAGAAACCGGCTCTTTAGTTCATGCTGGAAAATAAAAACAAACAAGAAAATGATAATAAACAAGCAAAGGGAAGATAAACAAAACACACAAAACAAAAACAACTTGCAACGTAACCCCAAGGTAAACAGCAATGACAATACGCTCAGCAAACACCATAGGGGTTACGAGAACAGAGAAGATGGAAGGGTAAACAAGCAAAATATTCACAGCAGTAACACATTAAGAAATAAACTGACCCAGAAACAAGCAGACATTTAGGGAAACTACCTGAAAACCAACCTCATAAAAAAAAAAAAAAAAAAAAAGGAATAGGATCCCAGGGATACTGTAAGGATGGTTATTAATGAAAAGCACCTGTATACTGAAATCAAAAATACAGTATAAATAATCTTAGGAAATGATCACCCAAAGTAAAAAACAAAACAATTAACAGGTGAAAATATAAGAAAACTTTTGTAAAATAAATAAATCAATGAAACTAAAATGAATATAGTAATTAAAAGTGAATTAATAAATTAATAATAAGTAAGTTGGTGCACCAACATGATTTAACTTTTACAAAATTTTAACTTTCTTGAATTTAGTAAATTTATGTGTGGGACGAAAATCTAGTGTGAAAGAACATGAACGTTTATATCAATTTCTAGTGGAGGGATAACACACGTGGAACAAAAACATAACTTAAAACATAGATAAAATTAAGCAGTTCAATGTAATGAGAGCGTAAGAACCACACTGAAGAAAAATATTTAACACAAGAAAACAGAGCCCCAAATTTAAAAAAAATTCAATCACAGATCAAACAAGCCAAAATCTAGAATAAAATCATATGGATCAGTAAACAAGCTAAATCAAATCACATGGGTGATGAAAACAATAGTTAATTTAATTTCGTGTGGCTATTCCTAGCCGAGTGCAGCCCTTGTAAGGCAGACCCTCCGATGAGGGTGGGCGGCATCTGCCATGTGTAGGTAACTGCGTGTGATTGTGGTGGAGGATAGTGTTATGTGTGGTGTGTGAGTTGCAGGGATGTAGGGGACAGCACAAACACCCAGCCCCTGGGCCATTGGAATTAACCAATGATGGTTAAAATCCCCGACCCGGCCGGGAATCGAACCTGGGACCCTCTGAACCGAAAGCCAGTACGCTGGCCATTCAGCCAACGAGTCGGACAAAACAATAGTAATAATCCCAGACTCAGTAACTCATTGCGTCCATACACTGAGAATCAACAACAATCAATCCCAAAGATCAAAACAAAAACAAATCTGTGTCCCCATGTGAGAACAAAGAGAAGAAGATCAAGTCCAGGTAACACTGACATACTTACATTATAGGGCAAAAATGGAGGGAGGGCAATGCAGCAATGCGATATTAAAGAAAAGAATTTAAACACTAGAAACACTCCACTAGAAACGCATAAATCCCCACATAATTACAGGCCTTAATAGAAGTATCACCCTTTTGAAAGTTACAGTTTAATCATAGGTTTCAAAATAATTACGATGTTTAGCCCTTACACTGCTACACCCGAGATATCTCATCGGCAACTTCAGCTAAATTTCTGAATAACCTTTGGAGTTTCCTTTGGTTTTTAAACTTAAGTGGCAGCAAGCTACATCTTTTAGAAACATAATAGACCATCAGTCAAAATGCAGACTGCATTTTAATACTACCTGCAGTTAAATATCTCAAATTATGCACTCAGCTCAGTACACAACCTAGGCTGGCAGTCGCACAAAGCATCTGCGTCCAAAGCTTGAAAAAATGGCTTCAAGTAGCGGACGGCATGTGCCTTCAGAGTTCAAACTTATACAAGCTGTGAATACTCTTGAATCTGAAGATGAGTACTCAGATATCAGTGATTGAATATCAAACATTTTATAGGCGAGAATATTTTTGGCTCTAATAAACAACCCTGATTTACTCTTTCCTTAATTTTTATCCAAAAATAAAATGAAACTGAAATATATTCTGGGGTTCTTTTGCCCATTCAAATGACATTTCTTATTATTTTTGCACACTTTTCATATACACTGACTGACAGAGCAAATGCAACACCAAGAAGGAGTGGTCAGAACTTTATGCCAATTGCAGGGTAGACTGACGTCACTGAGGTATGCTCATGATGTGAAATGCGCCGCTGTGCTGCGCACGTAGCGAACGATAAATGGGACATGGCGTTGGCGAATGGCCCACTTCGTACCGTGATTTCTCAGCCGACAGTCATTGTAGAACGTGTTGTCGTGTGCCACAGGACACGTGTATAGCTAAGAATGCCAGGCCGCCGTCAACGGAGGCATTTCCAGCAGACAGACGACTTTACGAGGGGTATGGTGATCGGGCTGAGAAGGGCAGGTTGGTCGCTTCGTCAAATCGCAGCCGATACCCATAGGGATGTGTCCACAGTGCAGCGCCTGTGGTGAAGATGGTTGGCGCAGGGACATGTGGCACGTGCGAGGGGTCCAGGCGCAGCCCGAGTGACGTCAGCATGCGAGGATCGGCGCATCCGCCGCCAAGCGGTGGCAGCCCCGCATGCCACGTCAACCGCCATTCGTCAGCATGTGCAAGACACCCTGGCTGTTCCAATATCGACCAGAACAATTTCCCGTCGATTGGTTGAAGGAGGCCTGCACTCCCGGCGTCCGCTCAGAAGACTACCATTGACTCCACAGCATAGACGTGCACGCCTGGCATGGTGCCGGGCTAGAGCGACTTGGATGAGGGAATGGCGGAACGTCGTGTTCTCCGATGAGTCACGCTTCTGTTCTGTCAGTGATAGTCACCACAGACGAGTGTGGCGTCGGCGTGGAGAAAGGTCAAATCCGGCAGTAACTGTGGAGCGCCCTACCGCTAGACAACGCGGCATCATGGTTTGGGGCGCTATTGCGTATGATTCCACGTCACCTCTAGTGCGTATTCAAGGCACGTTAAATGCCCACCGCTACGTGCAGCATGTGCTGCGGCCGGTGGCACTCCCGTACCTTCAGGGGCTGCCCAATGCTCTGTTTCAGCAGGATAATGCCCGCCCACACACTGCTCGCATCTCCCAACAGGCTCTACGAGGTGTACAGATGCTTCCGTGGCCAGCGTACTCTCCGGATCTCTCACCAATCGAACACGTGTGGGATCTCATTGGACGCCATTTGCAAACTCTGCCCCAGCCTCGTACGGATGACCAACTGTGGCAAATGGTTGACAGAGAATGGAGAACCATCCCTCAGGACACCATCCGCACTCTTATTGACTCTGTACCTCGACGTGTTTCTGCGTGCATCGCCGCTCGTGGTGGTCCTACATCTTACTGAGTCGCATTGTGTAACCTGCATATCGGTTTGAAATAAACATCAATTATTTGTCCGTGCCGTCTCTGTTTTTTCCCCAACTTTTATCCCTTTCGAACCACTCCTTCTTGGTGTTGCATTTGCTCTGTCAGTCAGTGTATATTTAAACATTATGTACAAAAATATAATTCAGCATGGAGGGTTCTGACAATCACTCAACATATTAGCAGTGAAAAGGTTAAACATTTAAGGTATCCCAAAATATAACTAGACATGCCATTCTAAATTACTTATATGTATATGAATGTAAATAATTAATTTACCAATTTCTAACTGAACAAATAACAACAACAAGAACAACAACAACAACAATAATAATAACAATAATAACAACAATAACAACAATAATAATAACAACAATAACAATAATAATAACAACAATAATAACAACAATAATAATAACAATAATAACAACAATAATAACAATAATAATAACTTTTAAAACTTAAGAAAAAGGAAGAAAATGGTGATTTGCTCAGCGCATGAGGTCAACATGAGGCAATTTACGGAATCAAAGATAATGCAGTTAATTAATAAACCACAACAGAAGAGCAAAATAAAAACCCAAAAGAATGAGGATGAGGAATACCATATCCACAAAAACACAAGCATAAAATGAAATAATACAAGACTTCACAATAAACTAACCAAAATAATAATAAGAGAGGAAAAATAAAATTTGGATAAGCAAAATAAATTTCAAGAAACAGGCCTAGACAATGTACAAGTAATTTAAAAATATCGACAAAATGGCGCTCCAATGGCGTAATAGAAAGAGAATTCAAAACCCAAATCCCACCACTAGCCCCACATAAATAAGTTGAATGAGAAATAATAAGATAAATTACATGATCCAAAAAATTATTAAAAGGTAATACTTACAAGAGTGGTGAGGTATGCCATAGTAACTTACCCATGTTGACCTATTGCACTGGTAAATCACTGACCAAAATAAACTATTAGTAACTATTAAGTTTACATTTCTAATGTTTTAAAAATATAGAAAAATATATTAAATAATCCCTAAACAGGATTCTTAAATCGGACTCATCCGATTCCCACAGAACTTTCCTTCATCTCAGCAGATGATGGTAGAGACATGGCTTGATGCATTCACACACAATCAAGCTCAATGGCAGACAGCCTACTTTCAGTAAGCGACCATACAAGCGTTAGCATTGGGCGAAAGAGTTTGTACACGAGACGAGTAAGTCTATTCATTGCCAGATGGCGTCCGTGTCCACAACAGCCATATACAGCAGTACAGGCTGCAACGAAAGAATCTTTCACACTAAGTACATGACGAAGAGATGTAGAGTCATACGGTATTTTAAATGAATGGAAGAATATATAGACAATGTTCAATCCATTTTTTAATTCAAAGTTAGATGTGCTGTCCATACACATAATTTAGAAAACAATAGTTTATATTGGAGAGTTTAATTTCCACTAATAATATTATGTTTATGTAATAGACTGACAACAGGATGTGGAAGATGCTGGAAGGCCCTGCTGAGAACCTAACTTGGTGGTGCTTGCACTCTTGAACAAACCATCAGGTTCCTTATAATATCATTTATTAAGCATTAAATGTCTATCCTTTGATGCAGGAAATTAATTCTACTGTTAAAATACACAAATTCATGAAGTACAAAATTTTTAAATGAACTATTTCACTATGGGAGTTTGTACAGGCACTTACTTGGGTTTGTGGTCCTGCCTCAGAACCTGAGTGATGTTCCATGCACGAGATAAATGCCATCAGATTTAAAAGTGATATCAAAGGAATTTAAAGCTTTAGAAACAAAGGTTAAACAATAGAAACTTTGGAAACACAAGTAAGCTAAAGACATGATTATGCAATTTCTTCCATATAATATATCCATACCATTGAGGTGCCAGCATATCCAATTGAAAACATATTTTGGTATTGAAGATTCCGTTATGCACTGGGCTAGTCCCATTGCAATCCAAGCAAAACTAGAATTTCGGCTTAGTATGAAGTGAAATGAATCTTTGCAGCGAGTTCTTACAACTGGATGCTCTTCCTGACATCAACCTCGTCAGAGGAGTTAATGAGATGAAATGTATGATGTGATACATGATTGGTGAAACCCAGTGCCAACACATAGCCTACTCCTGTCAAATAGCACCCAAGGGGTTTGCTCAAGGCTTAACGTTGCCATCTGAAGGCCGAATCAATATCATGAGCATCATATGCCCTCACTCCTTATTAACACAGTGGAGAGGTTTGGAATTAAATCCAGGCTGTTTTGGCACATGATCTAGTGATTAGATATTGTATATCATCACCTCTCCTACCCTGCTAGCCAACATCCTGATCATGAACCTTTTTGGACCAACGGGACTCAAACCATGGTGTTGGACCATATAGACTTGATGCTTTATGGGCACAAGGTGGACTCATTTCTATCACTTGTGAATTTACTTTTATTTTCTCCCATCTATATAAATATTTGTGTATGCATTTACTTCACTGATTATGTTATCATCAATCAGAACATAAGAAACGTCTATTTCTTCTTTCATTCCATATTCATTACTTATAGGTACAGAAAACATTTTTTTAATGTTCTTCTGTTTTGCTCTGGAAGGCTTATAATACAACATACTTTCACAATGTAGTTCCATCTCAGCCTGCATATAAATCTTCTGGATTTTCATAATTATTGTCCATTGTCACTGCAGTCTTAATTCAAATATGAAATCATGGTCAATGTCATTACCATTTATCTTTTGCTGCTCTTCATCTGAGGATGTCCTCATTTAACTCATTCTCTTCTTCTATTTCTTGTAGAATTTGATTGATATCATCAGGTCCTATTACTCTCCTTCTCCTCAACTGAGACCTGCCGAGCAAAAGTATGGCCAGCCCATGTCAGAGGCAGGCTTATGGCATAGACTATATCTTTCTGGCAGAAATTAAGTAGATTGAATTACATGTGACAACAATATTTATTGAATATGATTTTAAAATTGCTATGACTATACATTAATCTATCTTCTATTCAGTAGATGGTAATACAGCAAATGATGAAGAGGAATGTTGGAGAAGGAGAATGCTCTTGTTGTTGAAAAGCTAAGTATGAGAAGTAACTCACACAAGTCAATAAGTTCAATCGACATGTTGCAAGTGAAAATGAGATCTATAAATGTGTTTCCCAGCATTGTCAGTATCCAAGGAAAGACAAGATCTAAACTGAATTGTTTCTTCATAAGAGGATCAATACTGAAATCTCTCAAAATAACATTAGACATTTTTGTGTCATATTCAATGCAGTCAATCATTCCCTAGGCATCAACAGATTACTTGATCAGTATTGAGTATAGAAATGTAGCACAGTTGGATATAGATACATCAGGATGGATGAAAATCAACAGAACACAAACCGAGGCTCACCGTCAAGCTAGACATATGTCTCCAACATAATCCTCTATTATACAGTATATTTTCAAAGTGTAACATCAACCATAACGGGCTTACACATAGTGGAACTGTTGTTTTGGCAGATTGCTCCACAGGTGCAGAAAAAGTGCTGGGCTGTACACTAGTGTCAAAACATTTAAACTTACTTTAAGAAAACTCTGGTTCATCTTATTTATTAGGAAAGAGATTAGTGATATTTCCAATGACATATATTTTAAATCAAAATACAAACATAGGCATCCATTTTACACAAAATGACACATAATAAAAGTATTTATGCTTGAATAATGGAGCACATCTTTAGGAATTACACTGTTCAGATTCTGTGCTCATCAGTGTCCCCATTTAGCTCTGATTACTGCTTGACAAATATGTGGCATTCTCATGGATAGTTTTTCCAACATCTCTGTGGTTATAGTTCCCCATGCTTGCAAAAGGCACTCCCAGAAATTTTCACAACTGTTGGCAGAAGATTGTTTTGCTTTGTGGTAGAGTTTATCCCACAATAACACGATGGCATAAATTGCGTGGCTGTGGAGGCCAGGTCATTACTTGTAGAATACCTGATGATTATTTGTTTCCTACATACTTCATGCACAGTTTTGATGTGTGTTTTGGGTCATCATCTGCTGGAAAACAAACTCTCTTCCAATAAGTTTGGTTCCAGATGGTACTGCATTGCTCAAGAGAATGTGATGGTACTGCTCCTTCCTCAAGATACCTCCCACTCTCAGTAAGTCTCTCACCTTATTGTTACTAAAACAACTCCAAACCATAAAGTTACCAACCTTAAGCTTCACAGTTGGTGTTAAGCAGCCTTCTAACATTCTCTTGGAAAACATTAGACATACTGATGACAATTTGTCTGAAACTTCTCTAATTTTGACTCATCAGTCCATAGCACAGTCTTGGCCAATGGTCCAATCCTTGTGTTGTCTGGCCCACTGAAGTTCCTGAGATTTATGTCTGCATGTTAAAAGAGGCTTTTTGGCCGACACCTGTAAAAAACAACCCAACATCACATAAACAATATTTTACGATCTGCCAATTTGACCAACCATCTTCTAGGCACATGCCATAGCATGCTCCTCTTCACTTATGTTAGCTTATTTCCCCATTTCTGGAGTGAATCCCCATCCTGCAAACATTGGAGCAGTATTAAAGAGAGGTCAGTGTTGAAAACAGTCTAAACCAACAGAGACATTCAAACAAGCAGGGAAAGTAATTTGTACGAGGGTGGATCAAATATAATGTTAGAATGAAGAGAGACGTGTGCGGAGCCAGTTGTGCACAAACTCTTCTACACTTGCATCATCATCAAACCGCTGTCCTCCTAGGTCTTGTTTGAGTGGTCCAAACAAATGGTAGTCGCAGGACAATAAATCTGGACTGTACAGAGGGTGTTCTTGAGATGTCCAGTGGATTTCCTCCAGTTTTTCCAGTTTTTCTTCATTTATTTTCCCATTTTATGCAAGCATACTCCCCAGATATTAGAAGCTTTTCACAACGTCTAATGGTCTTCCATTTACGTCAGTATTCCCTCTTCCTTCTCTAATACCTCTCAACATCACCACCGTCTTACTCTTCTTCACACTTATTTTCATTCCATATTCCTCTATCTCCCGATTCCATACAGTAAGGCCTTTGTCTCTTTGCTTCCCATTTATTGTTGTACACTCTCTTCCTCAACTCCCATGTTTTCTCCATCATGTTCCTTAATGCAAAAATTAGATCAAAAGTTGATCTCTCTCTTCTAAATCCATATTGCCCTTCCTCCATTTCCTTTTCTACTTCAATCCTCAGTCTTCTATCTAATATCCTTTCAAAGATCTTTGTTACCTGTGAAGTGAGGATGATTCCTCTATAGTAGCTACATTCTTTCTTATTATGCTTCTTTACTGGGATTATCAGACCTTTCCTCCAATCTTCTGGTACTGCACTTCTTTTTCTTTTCTCCCATATCACTCAAAATCATCTATATACCCAATGTAACCCTACTGGTCCTCCTGCCTTTATCATCTCTGTAGCCACCTCGTCCACACTTGACGCTTTACCACCTTTCATCTTCTTTATAGCTCCTTCTATTTCCAACATTGTTACATCTTCATTTTAGTTTTCTTACAACATTTCTTCTTCATGTTCCTCCTCTTCCTCCAGTTCTTCGAATTTGATATTAAGTAATTTAGCAAAATACTCCTCCCATCACTGGAGGATATCATCTCCTTGTGTCAAAATTTGTCCTGTATCTGTCCTTACAAATTTTGTATTTTCTCTCCTGTTTACTTTGCTTTTAACCAATCCATCAATCCATACAACACTTTCTTACTTCCATTAACATCATCTTGTAAGGTTTCTATGAAGTTTTCCCAGCACGTTATGTTTCTCTTCCTATACAATCTTCTGACATGCTTTCTTAGTTTTGTGATACTTTTGGCTACTCTCTGTATTTCTGTTTGCTATCTAGCTCCTCCATGCTTTCTGTTCACTGCATCCCTTACTTTGTTATGCCACAAGGGTGTCTCCGTTTCCTGCTTTTTACCTGGTACTCTACCACATGTATCTTCTGCACATTTCACCATTCTTTGTTTGAACTTGGCCTATTCCCCTTCAACACTGCCGACCTTTCCTTTAGGAATTTGTTTTCTCAGTTCTTCTTGGAACTCTTCTTGTGCTTACTCCAAATACGTTTTGATATAAAATGATCTACATGAGAAGCAATTTTCCTACAATATATCTTCTAGAACATATGGTTGTTGCCTTGATACTCTCATGCCTCCTTTTGTTGCATCCAGACCCTTTAATTCTTCTTTAATATTGTGCAATTAGTTAATGTAGACTCTGTGTAAAATCTTGTGATATCGGGCATATTCACTCCTTGTTCATACTTCTCGATGATGTCCTTCTTAACTTTCATCATAATCATCTCTTCCTCCTTAATGCCATCCTCTTCAATGATTTTTGTAATAATAATGTTATTGGCTTTACGTTCCAATAACTACTTTTACGGTTTTCATAGATGCCAAGGTGCTGGAATTTAGTCCTGCAAGAGCACTTTTACGTGCCAGTAAATCTACAAATATGAGGCTGATGTATTTGAGCACCTTCAAATACGACCGGAATGAGCCAGGATCGAACCTGCCAAGTTGGGAACAGAAGGCCAGTGCCTCAACATTACATCTGATCAAGAAATAGACAATATATACATATGTCCTCCCACAGATCACCAGATCACCAGATCTTCTCATCAAAGAAACCCCGCTTTGCTGCCTCAACCGCAATGGCGATGAGTTTGTGTTCGACATTCAGCATCAGAAAAAATGCATCCTACTGTATAACACCTACAGTGAAACATGGAGGGGGCTCTGTGATGGTTTGGGGTTGTTTCACAGTCAGTGGAGTTGGTAGACTGCACCAAATTAAAGGAACACTGGATAAAAACAGCTAGAATTCCATCCTATCTCGCTATGTTCTTTCATCTGGACAGCAACGTGGGTTTGTCCTCCAACAAGACAATGACCCCAGACACACGTCTCACTATTGCATAAATTATTTGCAAAATAAACAAAACTCTGGGGAATTGTTTTTAATGGAATGGCTCCCCAATTCCCAGATTTAAATCCAATTGAGCTGCTATGGGAGGAGTTGGATCGGCAAGTCCGAAAAGAGTGTCATTCTTCATCGGAAAAGCTCTGGAACATCTTGCAGAATGCCTCACAAAGTATACCTGCATCAGTGTTAGGAAAACTTGTTCTGAGAATGCTGAGAATAGTTAAAAATGTACTTGCAGCAAAGCAGAGTTTCTTTGATGAGAAGAGAATTTGATGTGTTCTGGTGATCTGTGGGAGTAAATGTGTATATATTGTCTATTTCTTGCTCAGATGTAATGTAAAAACATAGTTTTATTGTGAAATATTAGTTTTAGAATATATATTTGTCAATTCCTTGCATAGTTATGTTGTTTTCTTTTAATCTCAGTCCATTCATTAACAGGTCAATGCTTCTATGGAAACTTTTGTCTGGCAGTGTACATAAATACCACTGTTGTGTCTGTTGATCAATAGTAAAATTATTATAAAGACTTGTCTATATCATATTGTACTCTACTGCTTTATTTATTCCCAGGGAGATGGTGGAGGCCCACTAGTGTGTGAACAAGGAGGTCAATGGTATCAAGTTGGAGTTATCAGCTTCGGTATTGGCTGTGGTCGAAGAAATACTCCAGGAGTGTACACACGTGTTAATATGTATGAGCAGTGGATAACAGATACTGTGTTGCGCTACAGAAACAGGCATCAGCGATGATTGTGAGTTGATATCTGGCTCTTGGCTGGTCCAAGATCGTTATGTACACAGTGATAACTTCAAGATAATATTTATAACAGCCTCATAGACTCCTGTCAGCCAAGTTATGAATATACAGTACGCATCATGTGATGAATGTGAATAGTGTAATTATATTAATGAGTGAATATTTTCATTACTCCTTTCATGTAAGAGCATAGTAAAATGAACAATGTTATCCCTCAATAATTACAATATGTAAATTATGAGTTCGCAGCACAATGGCATGGTGGAGAAAATAATTTACAGGAAGGATAATTAAGAAACATTTTTATGGTGGGCTGGCCTGCCTGAAAAGTAATTTAGAGAGACATTTTATGAGTTTAATTAGAATGTCCTTCCTATACTGCAGTGTAAAAGATAACCTTAATGGTGTTTATTTATTATAAAACTAATGCCTTTCCTATAGTTTATGTTAAACCTTTGAGTTATGGTGTCACAAATTAATCTCTAGTGACAATGAAATGTTAATATAATTTCTTTATGGCTACAGAATATTGTATAATGATGTTCTTTACATGGTACAAATCTATCTCTCAGAAGTTTGCATTTAAATATGAGATAAGTATTCATTCCCATGAACGAATGTTTGACTGAAATACTAATAAAAATATTAAAGCAAACTTTGCATAAAATTCCTAACTAAGTAACAATACACTGTATTGTTTTAATGACCATGGAGGAATATTATACGGTATTTTAATAAATTCATAAACACATGATCAAACTAACTTTGTCAATAAATTGAGACTGAGATACAAAGACTAGAATAAGCAGGGTGTCTCCAGTAAAAAAAGATAAATATATGACAGGAAACTAGAATAGGATAATCATGTACATATAATTTCAACTATTTATAATGTGATAGGAAGTTAAACTTCATATTTACAACAGTTTGTGTAGTATACCATACTAGATATTTTATAGTATAAGACTTAGTATTGCAGTGTTGAAATGTAAGGAAGTTACCATGGATATGCATAGATCTTATTATACCAGTGTTCAGTGTAAAGCTATGTATTTATATGTAGTATAAAATAAATATTTTATGTTGTAATATTTTATTTTAATGGATATATTTTGGACTGCAGATGACTCAAATGATAAGATTATCAAACATTCTGTAGAGACATCACTCCTTTGTCTAGAAAACTATCAAGAATGGTTAAACCACCATGAGTACCTTCTATCAAGCAATATAGTTCTCCCTATTGTTCCACTACTGAAGAAAAAATTCAGAAGAACAGAACTTGAAGATAGAGTGCTGAAGAGTCTACTGGTATGATTTTCACACATCATCACGAAATTTTCTTCAGAATTCATCTTGTACAATCTGTACAATTATTTGCTCCCCCTCTCCACCACTATGTGGTGGTTTCTATTTGTTTCTGTATTTATAACAGTGATAAATATTTCTGACTTAGAAAATGATAAAATATAAATTTTTAGGAGAATAAAGAGAAGAAGCAGAAGGAGAAGAAGTGGAAGAAGTTCAACAAGGGTGAGGAAACTCTCTTCAATGCCCTGCTGAAATTATATTTATCCAAGAGTCTCTATGAACGTTTGGAATGCCTTAAATGTGTTGCAGGTATTGCATATAGAACTGATACATAAAGAGATTTCTGAAAAACATATGATAAGAAAGTGATGTGGTAGTGCCAACAGTCAATCTGCCTTAAAATCTTCCACACTTTTTAATTTAACTCATAAATCTAAACTTTTCTTTGAGGTCTACATTAATTTTTCTAATCCTAAGGAGCTCCTGCTTTCAATTAGAACTTCCACAGTGTAGAATACTAGATACGACAGTCTTGCTAAGAGTGCCTTGTTTTTTACAGGAGTCCAAATATAATATTTTAAAATAAATGATGCTTAAGGTGGGTGTTCATAGCCATTACATAAACAAAATTAAAGATGCAATTTCAAAAGCACTAAACTATAGTACGCGCACCTTTTCTTGAGCCCTGGTTCCCATTCGTTACTATGGAGATTCGGGCTCAAGAAAAGGTGCGCGTACTATATACGTTACCTCATTACTGAAAATGGCAATATTTATGGCATTAATTCAGCAAGACTTGTCTTCAACATGTGTAAGATGATGATGTTAAGTGAATATGATTAAGGCTCTTTTATACTTCTTTTTCCTGATATTATTGTCTTTGTTATTAATATCATACTGGACAGAAACTACATTGAAAGGGTGTCACATTTCAAGTACATAGTGTGACACAACTGATCATAGAAGGCAAGACAGATGGAAAACATGGATGAGGGTGGAGAAGATTATCCTGAGTGCGGAACCTCCGACTGTGGTGTTATATCCATGATACAGCAACTCTACTCTGGTACAGGAAGTACAAAATAAGCAAAATTACTCCACGATGGTCACCAGCCTTCTACGAAGAGATGGAACCAAAAGAAGAAGAGTTGTCTTTTGGGTTTATCTTGCGTGAATTGCACAAACTGATGTGTCTGGGGATTTCTCACATAATCTGTGATTCACATCTTCTGCTGAAACCATGACTGAGAGTTAGGCTTGTTCATACTGAATTCCTTAATGAGAGTTGGCACATTATATTTCAAAACAGGACTGTAGAACGGGACTAAGCCAGTGTCTAAATTTATGTATAACAGGCAGTCAAGTGAAAACCGAACACCCACTACAACGTGACCATGGAAGGGTTTTATTCAAAAGTAATTACCTAAAGTGTTAATACATTTATCCCAGTGGAAGGCGAGATGATCAATTCCAGTTTTGTAGAAAGAGGTAGGTCACTGACAGATCCACAGCTGCACCCACTATTGCACTTCCTCATTTGAATGAAATCAATGTCCATTAATGTCTTTCTTCAGGTCGCCAAAAATGTGAAAATCACAAGGTGAAAGATCCGGGCTGTGCACAGGATGATGAAGTGTTTCCCAACCAAATCACTAAAGCATAGCCTTCACCAGATTGGAAGTATGGGGACGAGCATTATCATGCAATAAGATGACTCTGTCCGACAGCATTTCAGGGCGTTTTGATGTTATGGTGCATTGCACAGATGATTTCATTCATAATGGAAGAAGAATTTCTTTACGGAAGCATCAAAAAGATGGTGCTTGGGTAGATAATTAACATCCAGATATATTGAGGCTATGGATGGGTAAAATGGACATTCAGCCATGCAGCTCAAATGAAGCAATAGCGTACTATATTGCAAAGTACTTATCAAAAGGAAAACCTGAAGGATTAGATGTTGGAATAGCACAGGCAATACAACAAATACAACGTGAAGACTCCAATATTTCACGCAAGCTATTTCAGATTTGTATGAAGATTTTTCATGAGCGGCAAGTATCAGTTGCTGAATGTACGTATCACCTATGTCATATTCCTTTACGTGGTAGTTCACCAAGTTGTGTTTTCCTTAATACTAGAAAGCCAGAACAGCGTTATAGAGTGCTGCAATTTGACAAAACCAGTCATGCCACTGGTTATTGTAGTAATATCTTTGAAAAACATCAAAAATGCCCTTTGGATCATTCTGATTCTGATTTTTCAATTATGAGTCTTACAGAATTTGCTATGCTGTTTGAAACTTTCTATCACAAAAAAACAAGTGAAACAGAAGAAAGTATTAATCATGATGTTATGAAGCTCATTCGAACGTCCTTCATCAACTTATTACGCTGCCAGATAACAGTAAAATGGCTGTGAGTGTCCCTGCAGTTGTGAGAGTGCCATACTTCATAGCATCATCTGATCCAGAGAAGTTCTTCTACAGTTTATTGGTTCAATATATGCCTTATCGATCAGAAACTGAATTACTAAAGGGTTTGATAATGTAAAAGATGCTTTTTTAGTTCAAGAGGACCAATTGAAGGCAATTAGTAAACATATGCAGCAACATCGAGAGCATGGTCAACAACTTGAAAATGCATTTAATTAAGTAAGTGTATGCATTTGAAATCTTGGACCAGCCAGAGGAGAAGAGGAAGAATTGCCAGATATAAATATGAGCACTGAACAGTTTCAAAGGGCACAGCAGGCTATGAATATCAACCAAAGACAACTGTTCAGTTTTATTACAGAGAGTATAAAGGACCAAATTAATGGAGACAAAAAATAAGAAATAATTTTCATAACTGGTAGAGCAGGCACTGGGAAAACTTTTTTGGTTAATCTGTTGAAAAACCAAGTCAACTGGTGTTATGGAAAATAAGTAGTGAAAGTTGGTGTTCTTGCTGGAGTTGCAGTACGATTGGTCAGTGGATGTACATTACACCATCTCCTAAAATTGCCAGTACAGAAAGATGGAGTAATCATCAATATGCCACTCCTTACTGGTAACTATTCAAGAGTAATGCGACAGCTATGGCAAAAGGTTGAATTTCTCTTCATTGATGAAATTTCTATGGTTCCTTACAAGACGCTTTGTATGATCGACTCTCATCAGCAACAGCTGAAAAATCCAAACACTTTTTTTGGAGGTATAAATGTGTTATTATTCAGTGATTTAATGCAATTACCACCTGTGTGAGGACATCAAGTTTTTCAACAGCCAGAACATATGAAGCCAGCTACACATTTATGGTGGCTGTTCAAGCTAGCTGAACTTAAACAAAACATGTGCCAACAAGGAGACACAACATTCATTGATGTACTAAATGCCTTGAAAGTTGGAGAATTGACATCTAAGCATTTTGAAATACTTCTACAAAAAGTTTCAACAGATGCTGTCAATAAACTCTCCATTGAGAAAGCACTAAGGATCTATCCAAAAAATGATCAAGTAGCTAAACATAATGAGAAATTTCTCCAGTATTTTGAGATAAAAGGGATAAATATTCATACATTAAAGGCACAAGATCAACTCATTGATGCTACACAAAATTTAGGCGATAAGAATTTGGAGTCTCTTATACCTGATGATATCAATAAGACAGAAGGTCTTCCTAAGGTATTGAAAGTTTTTGTGGGAGCAAAAGTAATGTTGAGATAGAATATTGACGTGGCAAAAGGTCTAGTAAATGGCAATATGGGTATTATCACTGATATTATCTGCCCACATTTCCATCGTAATCAATTATATGATACGGACATACCATCAGTCCGTATTGATTTTGGTCCTGATGGCATACATGTAATTAAACCAATATCAATACAGCTCCCAGCAAAATATAATTATGGTACCACTAAAAGAAGAATGCTGCCATTAACCCTGAGCTAGGCATCAACCGTACACAAAATGCAAGGCTGTACAGTAGATTATGCAGTTATTTATCTGGGCTCTCAGTTATTTGCAGCAGGACAGGCTTATGTAGCTCTCAGCCGCGGAAGGCCACTCAGTGGTATCCAAATAGAAGAACTTGATTGCCCAAAGTTAACAGAGAGAGGAGTTCCATGTAATGGAGATCCATTGGATGAAATGGCAAGGTTACGAGGACATGAATGAAACAATTTTTGAACTATCAACACAAATACAATATTACTGAGGAATCGAGTATCTTGATTATAACTACTTTTGATCCTGTTGCAAAACTAAAAAATAAGAAAATAAATTATAGTTTTAAAAAATACAAAAACACGCTTCAACAGCAATCCGAACTAAAAGGTAAAAATTAACATTTAAATATAAAGGGTTTGTTCTATACCAATATAAAGTCCATTGGTTCATTATAATCAAAAATCTATAATAAGTTTAAAATAACAAATAAGTCACAAAAAATTATTAATTTGATTTTAAAAAGAATAGGGTGCTTTTCACTATATTTATAAATATATTTATAAATAAAATTCTAGTTGGTCTGCTATCTGTCCAATCTTTGTATTTAGAGTCTACTCATCCAGGACCATGTTTTAATATGCATACCATTGGTTGTGGCATCATACACAACCATTAACCTGGCTCAAGAGAGATAGGGTCACTGTCCCTATCCTTCACTTAAGTAATTCTTGTCTGGCGCATCCACGTTGCAGGGGTGGGTATCCTCCTCATCAGTAGGCCGGTGTGAAGGAGAGCTAAGTTCAGGCAGGGACCCAGTCTCACGGGGTATAATGTGGAACCCATGCCCAGGGTTACGGGTGAAGACCTTAACAATATCTTAGACAGAGAAGGAGACCTTCAGAATGGCGAAGATGGTGGATGAGGCATGAGGAATATCAGAAGAGAAAGCCACTGCTATGTGAAGAAGAGGGATCTTCAAAGGCTAAGGGAGTAAGCCCTGAAAGAAAATCGTTAGATGCGTTAGGCTTAGCAGGTCAGCAGATGAGTAAATTTGTACTTGCTTTCAACTATAATACAAGCCTCGGATGGAAGTTTAAAAATGGAAATGGAATTGACAAGTCTCTGACTACAGTCGCACAGTATGATGGCAATGCTGATGTCCGTCCAAGTGGTAGATCAGAGAACAAAACCCGATCTGGAACAATAAATATTTTCACAATGAATGGGAAGGAAAATGAATTGATTGACCTAATGGAGAGATGAAAACTCGACATCCTGGGATTAAGTGAAGTAAAATGGAAAGAGGAAGGAATGAAAGAACTAAGAAAGGGGTACAACTTGTACTGGATGGGTAACAGTAAAGAGAAAAGAAATGGAGTGGGATTTATAGTGAATCAGAATGTTGAACCAATAGTTGAAGTTGAATATATAAATGAAAGAATTATAATAATGCACATACATGTAAACAAGGAACTACTGAAGATAGTACAGGTGTATGTTCCACAGACAGGATGTACGTGGAAGAAAAAGAAGATTTCCTCAACGAACTGGAAACACATATTGTTGGAGATGGGATCATGATAATGGGGGATCTGAATGCCCATGTGGAAACTGATAGAATGGGAAATGAAATTTTTAAGAACATTGGCTAAAAAGATAAGAAGAGATAGAATCCAAAATATTAAAATCAGAGAATAGCTAAATATAAAGCCGTTAGTACAGAACATACAGAAAGCATGACTGAGATGGTTTGGACATGTAGAAAGTTAAGAGAAAACATGTATGGGAATATCTACAGAAAAGGAAAGTACCAAAATCATTAATTAACAAAATAAAAATGTATATTGAGAGTAAAAGAAGTGTACAAGTGGGGAGTGGTGATTATGAAACATTTTATTCAAAGAAAGGTCTCAAGCAAGGAAGTGCACTGTCGTCATTATTGTTTATTATATTGATGGATGAAATCATAAAACTTGTAAAACAGAGTATCAGTAGTGATGAAGAGAATGTTTTGGTATTTGCAGATGATGTGGTGATTTGGGGAAAGGGAGGAAAGGGAGGAAAGGAAGTACAAAGAAGACTGGACATTTGGAATGAAAATCTGAAGGAGTTTGGAATGGTAATTAGTAAAAAGGAAACTGTAGTCATGCATTGTGGAAAAGAGAGAAAGAGAAGCCAAGTGAACATAGATGGAGAACGGTTAGAGAATGTAGAACAGTTTACATATCTGGGTAGCATTACTAATGGAAGTAATGAAATCAACCCTGAAATTAATAACAGGCTAATTTTTTTTTCTATTTGTTTTACGTCACACTGATACAGATAGGTCTTTGGCGACGATGGGATAGGAAATGCCTAGGAAGTGGAAGGAAGCGGCCGTGGCCTTAATTAAGGTACAGCCCCGGCATTTGCCTGGTGTGAAAATGGGAAACCACGGAAAACCATCTTCAGGGCTGCCGACAGTGGGGCTCAAACCCACTATCTCCCGATTACTGGATACTGGCCGCACTTGAGCGACTGCAGCTATCGAGCTCGGTCCAGGCTAATTAAAGCTACAACATTTTATCATCAAGTCAGAGAGCTTTTATGGGATGACAAAGTACCCAAGAGAATGAAATTAACATTATATAAACAGTATTTCTTACCAATTGTAACATACGGGCTACAAATGCTGGTAACTAATAAGAGACAAGATAGTAAGATCCTAGCAGTAGAAATTAAATTTTTAAGAACATCGGTTAAAAAGACAAGAAGAGATAGAATCCAAAATATTTAAAAGTTTTTTTCTACTTTCTAGTTTGGATTGCTATTGAAGCATGATTTTTAGTTATTTAAACTATAATTTACTATTCAAACAGCTTCACTTAACCTAACATAACCATATACCATGTATCACAACAACATTTTAAGCCCCAGTAGAGGAGCTTTTCACTATTAATTTACATGGAAATCGCCTCAACGTCACATTCGAGTGTCAATGAGAAGCTTTCTAGTGCACCTAGTGAGAAAATTATGCCAAAGATGATTGATCACATTCGATATACCGAGCTCGATAGCTGCAGTCGCTTAAGTGCGGCCAGTATCCAGTAATCTGGAGATAGTGGGTTCGAACCCCACTGTCGGCAGCCCTGAAGATGGTTTCCTGTGGTTTCCCATTTTCACACCAGGCAAATGTGTACCTTAATTAAGGTCACGTCCATTTCCTTCCCATTCCTAGGCCTTTCCTATCCCATCGTCGCCATAAGACATATCTGTGTCAGTGTGACGTAAGCAAATAGCACATACGATATAATCCCTGGATTACATAAATATTGATTACATAAAATATAACATGTGCTTAATCACTCATAATAATGGATGCATCAGTGATAGGGCTCCCGCTGTAATTGAAGGCTAATATAAAGTTTAATATAGGAATTTTCAAGGGACAGAAAAAATCTGTCATTACAACGGTGTTCTTGCTATATGCCGTACTCGCTATAGTGGACTTAAACTGTATTGTACGTGCAACTTTTAGTGCAAATTTACGTAATTTTATTGGAGAAAGTTTTATCTCGGACAAGATTGTTTTTAGTATGATCATTGACAGTGCTCCATTCACATGTTTTATTAATGTATCAATGTATTATTCACATTATATGTACCAGGTTTTAGTAATTAGGCTTCTCTTTTAATATTGTGTACTTTTGAAGATTATATTTTAGGCTGAAGATGCCCTAAATTTGGGGCAAAACATGTCCCGAATAAGTGTTATTATGTGTATGTAACCACTTAAAGTGGATGTAAAGTATTGAACAGGTGGTTACCTTCATTGTTTTTGAACTATAAAAATTTTCAATACGGATCAATAATGATGTTTATAACATGCACATACCACTTAGTCGAGCAGCTCATCTCCTTTCTCCTAAGTCTTTCCAGCCCAAACTTTGCAACATTTTTGTAACGCTACTCTTTTGTCAGAAATCGCCCAGAACAAATCGAGCTACTTTTCTTTGGATTTTTTCCAGTTCTTGAATCAAGTAATCCTGGTGAGAGTCCCATACACTAGAACCATACTCTAGTTGGGGTCTTACCAGAGACTTATATGCCCTCTCTTTTACATCCTTACTACAACCCATAAATACCCTCATAACTATGTGCAGAGATCTCTACCCTTTATTTACAATCATATTTATGTGATTACCCCAATGAAGATCTTTCCTTATATTAAGACCTAGGTATTTACAATGATCCCCAAAGGAAATTTTCGCCCCATCAACGCAGTAATTAAAACTGAGACGACTTTTCCTATTTGTGAAACAACCTGATTTATAACCCCATTTATCTTCATACCATTGCCTACTGTCCATCTCACAATATTATCAAGGTCATTTTTCAGTTGCTCACAATCTTGTAACTTACTTATTACTCTGTACAAAATAACATCATCTGCAAAAAGCCTTATCTCTGATTCCACTTCTTTACGCATATCATTGATATATATAAGAAAACATAAAGGTCCAATAATACTGCCTTGAGGAATTCCCCTCTTAATTATTACAGGCACAGATAAAGCTTCGCCTACTCTAATTATCTGAGTTCTATTTTCTAGAAACATAGCCACCCGTTCAGCCACTCTTTTGTCAAGTCCAATTGCACTCATTTTTGCCAATAGTCTCCCATGATCTACCCTATCAAGTGCCTTAGATAGGTCGATTGCAATACAGTCCAATTGACCTCCTGAATCCAGGATATCTGCTATATCTTGCTGGAATCCTACAAGTTGAGCTTCAGTGGAATAACCTTGGAATGCAGGCATACAGGGATGCTGTAGCAGAAACAGCAAGGGAATGCCTAAGGACAACTGTGTGTAAAGATGGGAATAAGCAAACCTGTTGGTGGAATGATGAAGTGAGAGCAGCTTGTAAATGTAAAAGGAAGGCTGAACAGTAATAGTTCCAAACAAGGGCCAATGCAGACAGAGAATTGTACGTAGATGAAAGAAACAGAGCGAAAAAAAATAGTTGTTGAATCCAAAAGGATATCATGGGAATATTTTGGTAATAACCTGGAAAGGCTAGGTCAAGCAGCAGAGAAACCTTTATGGACAATAATGAAGAATCTTAGGAAGGGAGGAGAAAAAGAAAATTACAGTGTTTTGGGTAACTCAGGTGAACTCATAATAGATCCCAGGGAATCACTGGACAGGTAGAGGGAATATTTTGAAAAACTTCTCAGCGTAAAAGGAAATCTTCCTGGTAGTGTCATGAACAACCGAGCTCATGGGGAGAAGGCAAATGGTGTTGGTGAAATTATGCTTGAGGAAGTGGAAAGGATGGTAAATATACTCCACTGTCATGAAGCAGCCCTCCCGAAGGTATCACCACCTTGACAAAGGCAAAATACATTTTGCTGGGTGTTTGGAGGCTTGCGTGTTCAAATGATCCTTAGAGCTATGCCGGCAGGAGCACACACTCCTGGTAGGGCCACCCAAGCCGGACAGGTCTAAGGTGATGATCCAGACTAAAAGTGATACCCTCGTCCTCCAGGTTGGGGGTTGTGCGTAGGGTTAACTCCCCTACATCGTAAAAAGACAAATGTTACGGATACTTTAAGACATACTACAGGAAAAGCGGATAACTTGGTGATGACCCGGCGAGAGATGGGAGTTAAATGCTGGAGAAGGAAAGCCGAGGACTGGGATGAATGGAGGCAGGTGATTAAGGAGGCCAAGGACCTACATGGACTGTAGCGCCAACCAGTAAGTAAGTAAGTAAGTAAGTAAGTAAGTCATGAAGCAACAGGAACAGATGAAATTAGACCTGAAATGCTGAAGTATAGTGGGAAGGCAGGGATGAAATGATTTCACATAATAATAAGATTAGCATGGAGTGTTGGTAAGGTACCTTCAGATTGGACAAAAGCAGTAATTGCACCTATCTATAAGCAAGGGAACAGGAAGGATTGCAACAACTATCGAGGTATCTCATTGATTAGTATACCAGGCAAAGTATTCACTGGCATCTTGGAAGGGAGGGTGCGATCAGTGGTTGAGAGGAAGTTTGATGAAACCCAGAGAGGCTGTCAGGATCAGATTTTCAGTATGCGCCAGGTAACTGAAAAATGCTACGAGAGGAATAGGCAGTTGTGTTTATGTTTCGTAGATCTAGAGAAATCATATGACAGGGTACCGAGGGAAAAGATGTTTGCCATACTGGGGGACTATGGAATTCAAGGTAGATTATTAAAATCAATCAAAGGCGTTTATGTTGACAATTGGGCGTCAGTGAGAATTGATGGTAGATTGAGTTCTTGGTTCAGGGTACTTACAGGAGTTAGACAAGGCTGTAATCTTTTACCTTTGCTGTTCATAGTTTACATGGATCATCTGCTGAAAGGTATAGAGTGGCAGAGAGGGATTCAGTTAGATGGAAATGTAGTAAGCCGTATGGCCTATGCTGACGACTTGGTCTTAGTGGCAGATTATGCCGAAAGCCTGCAGTCGAATATCTTGGAACTTGAAAATATGTGCAATGAGTATGGTATGAAAATTAGCCTTTCGAAGACTAAATTGATGGCAGTAGGTAAGAAATTCAACAGAATTGAATGTCAGATTGGTGATACAAAGCTAGAATAGGTCGATAATTTCCAGTATTTAGGGTGTCTGTTCTCCCAGGATTATAATATAGTATGTGAGATTGAATCAAGGTGTAGTAAAGCTAATGCAGTGAGCTTGCAGTTGCGATCTACAGTATTCTGTAAGAAGGAAGTCAGCTCCCAGACAAAACTATCTTTACATCGGTCTGTTTTCAGACTAACTTTGCTTTACGGGAGCAAAAGCTGGGTGGACTCAGGATATCTTATTCATAAGTTAGAAGTAACAGACATGAAAGCAGCGAGAATGATTGCTGGTACAAACAGGTGGGAATAATGGCAGGAGGGTACTCGGAATGAGGAGATAAAGGCTAATTTAGGAATGAACTCGATGTATGAAGCTGTACGCTTAAACGAGCTTAGGTGTTAGGATCATGTGAGGCAAATGGAGGAGGATAGGTTACATAGGAAAATAATGGACTCTGTTATGGAGGATAAGAGAAGTAGAGGGAGACCAAGACGACGATGGTTAGACTCAGTTTCTAATGATTTAAAGATAAGAGGTATAGAACTAAATGAGGCCACAGCACTAGTTGCAAATAGAGGATTGTGGCGACATTTAGTAAATTCACAGAGCCATTCAGACTGAACGCCGAAAGGCATAACAGTCTATAATGATGTATGTATGTATGTATGTATGTATGTATGTATGTATGTATGTATGTATGTATGCTGATGTGCTCCTCTTCACCTTCTGAGATGTTTGTCATAGGAGTGTTAATTTCATACACCAAAAAGTAATGACTAAGCCTTAGTATAAGTGATATGTGTTTGCAGTCATATGAGACATACGTTACAAGGAAACCTACAACATTAAAATTGTGATTGTTTACCAAATCACAATTTCCAGCATTTCAATAAATCAAAGGTCAAACTATACAAAATTACATTATTAGAGGTGCAAATTTATTTTTGAGTCATGCATTTCAAATAAGATAAATGTCATGGTGCATCATTAATGTTCAACAGTTCTTTATCTTTTGAAGAAATTTTTGAAACATCTAAATCTAGATAATCATAATGATAAAATTATATAACTTATGATAAAGTTCTGTCTGCTATAATGCTTTCAGTAGAGATCTGAGTGTACTGTATCATGTAAGTTAAATATTATAAAAGGTGGATTGTTCTATTGCAGGTGGAGTGTGAGAAATTTAGATTGCTCTCACTCAAAAGGTACAGACGTGTGCAAATTATTAGAATAAATGATAAATCTAACAGTAATTCACTTTTGAAGTATAATTATAATAATTTATCAATATACAATGACCTCTTTAGTACTTTGTGTGCATTCCCTTGTTTTTTTATAACCATTTGGATCCTCTTTGACATGATTGACACAAGGTCCTTGCACATTTTCTGAATTTCTTCATCTCGATGCCATATATCTATGATGTTTTCAATGAGACCAATTCTGGTTATTGTTCTTTTCCTCAGTCTTGACTTCACAATTCCCCATAAATTTTCAATTGGGTTGCAGTCTAGGCTATTATCAGGCCAAGGCAATGTCTTTATACTGTTTTCCTTCGAAGAATTTCTTAACAGACTTGGCCTTATGGCATGGTGCTCCGTCATGCATAAAAATGCAATCTCCATCAGGAAACTAATCCCTGATCTGAGGCAGCAGGCGGGTTCGAAGCACCTTCTTGTACTGATCCTGCTCCATCGTGCCCTCAACAATGTATAATCTGCCACATCCATGAACTGACATGCAACTCCATACCATCACTGAAGTTGGATGTTTAACTTTCTGTGTGGTACAGTTTGATGAAAACGCCTCATGAGGGGTCGTTCTCACATATTGGCTGCTTTCCTCGGACACAGAAAATACGGACTCATCAGAAAAGATTACCTGCAAGATATTAAGCACTTATTGGAATGGCTTTTTCAACAGAATGTTTTGAAAATATAAGAAAATAAATCAGTAGAGCTCTGACTGAATTTTTGAAAAAATCCACTTAAGCCATGAGGATGAAGTTACTTCTTAGCAAACAGTAAATTATGGGATATATCATGTTGCTTACCTTTTCCCAATTGTCCTTAAGCTCATTATGCATTGGTTTTGCCCATTCCAGTCGTTTCTTGGCCATGGTAGGTGTTATTTTGGCTTCATTTCTCGGCTTTCTTGTAAGAAGTCCTGCAGCACAAAGACTGCTTCTGACAAGTGATGGAGATATTTCAACTCCATAGTTCTTTATTTGATTGCTCGAGTCCTTACTGGTGCTTCTCTGATTCATCTTAGCCATTTGAATCAATTTTCGTTGCATATGGGGGCTCATTATCGGATTTCGACCACATTTCCCCTTACGTTTGACTGCACGGTTTTCCCCTGATTTCAATGCAGAGCTGATTCACTAACCGATACTTGCGAAAGATTCAATTTCCTAGCAATATATTGTTGGGAATATCTACCTTCCTTTAATAAACATTCAGTCAATGCCAATTTATGGAGAGAAAGATCTGTTTTATTAACCATAACCTCACTTTTGCAAAAAGATACAACTTCAGTTCACCACTTCAAAAACTCACTAGGAAACAAATCCAAAACCCAACTTTATCCCAAACTTGGATTATACAGACATATATAAACAATATAAAACACTTCTAGGCTTCAATTCTGGCATAGGAACTCAACACTCAACTAGAAAAAGCTATGGAAACCACATTCAACAATTGCCACAACATCAGCTGATTCGTTATACAGTGTTAGAAACCTCTACAGAGAGGGAAATAATTGTCCCTCAGATATCCCAAAGGGCCATCAGTGGACTGCATGAACCAAAGAATACATAAACAGGTTGAAACATACTTTTACATTCATATGTATAGAGGTTTTTGTACTAAATGAGGGAAGAAACACAAAATTCATGCATTATTCTAATAATTTGCACACGTCTGTACATTTCCATCCAGTACTGAATATATTTCTTACTTCAAGGTAACCTCCAATGCAAAATTTACTTTCCCTATTTTTCAGACAAGATACGATACATAAATTTCCTTCAATCCTGTAAGAAGCCTGTCCTTCCTCCTGCATTATTCCAACTGATTAACCATTTGAAAAAGTTTCACATCAAATCAGAAAGATTATTTTTAGATCAAAAGGGAGGGATATGCAAACAAGTGGATGCAGATCAATTCAAGGTAGGAATATACTATTAAAATAGTTCTTATTTTAGTTAATCTATATATATAAAATAACATGTCCTGACTGACTGACTGACTGACTGACTGACTGACTGACTGACTGATTCATCATCACTGAGCCAAAACTACTGGACATAAAGAAATGAAATTTTGGGGGTACATTTATATTAAGGTGTAGGTGCTCACTAAGGAAGGATTTTTGGATATTCCCATGCTAAGGGGGGGTGAAAAGAGGGGTGAATTTTTAAAATGAGGATATCTATATCTCAAAAACTTAAAAATTTACAGATGTAAAAATTGGTATTTCCCCGATGAAACCTGTGTTTGCAAGTTGTGCAATGAGCATTGCAGTCGATTTCACGTAATCACATGCAAAAACCGGGGATTATCTATTGTGAACTTTTGTAATAGTGAGAAGTGACAGTACGTATGACAAACTTTGTTTATACAATGCACAATTTGTGTGCTGTATCTTTATTAATTATGATGATTAATAAAGTGTTCATTATTAAAATTGGTATTTGGAATCTGCTTTAAAAATAAAGAAATACGTATTTTTTTTTGTTTTCAGAAAATCCCATTAAGGGGGTGAAAAATAGGGGAAAAGTGTTGAACACCTTTTATGAGGAGACTTATATCTCAAAAACCAAAGATGTTAAAGACATAAAAATTGGTATTTGGAATCTCCTTTGAAAATAATGAAAGAAGTATTTTTGTGTTTTTGGATAATCCAATTAATAGGGGGTGAACAGGAGTGACAAATGGGGTGAATTTAAAAAAAAGACTATATCTGAAAATTATCTCAGACAGGTAACATATTACAGATTTGAAAACTGGTATTTGGAATTTCCTGTAAAAGTAAAGAAACGTAAATATGTTTTTTTGGAAAATCCACTTAAGGGGAACTGAAAAAGGGGGTGACTTTTTATAATTAGCATCTCTACAATATATCTTAGAAACTTAATACATTGCAGACGCAAAAATTGGTATTTGGAATCTCCTTTAAAAATAAGGAAACACGTATTCTTTTGTTTTTGGAAAAACCCTTAATGGGGAGTGAGGGTGAAAAAATTGAAAAATTAGTTGAATTATTTGTATGAATATATATATGGAAAATGGAGTTGAATTCTTTTCATGAGGCTATATATATATATATACCCAAAAATCTAAAGATGTTACAAACGTGAAAACTGGTATTTGGAATCTCCTTTAAAAGTAAAGAAACACGCTTTTGGGGGGGGGTCAACTTGGTAGGGGGGATGAAAACGGAGATGAATTCCTTTTACAAGGATACACATCTATATATATAAAATAACTTGTCCTGACTGACTGACTGACTGACTGACTGATTCATCATCGCCGAGCCAAAACTACTGGACATAAAGAAATGAAATTTTGGGAATACATTCATATTAAAATGTAGGTGCTCGCTAAGAGAGGGTTTTTGGATATTCCATCGCTAAGGGGGTGAAAAGGGGGGTAAAATTTTAAAATTAGTTGTTCTATATCTCAAAACTTTAAACGTTTACAGATGTAAAAATTGGTATTTAGAATCTTCTTTAAAAATAAGGAAACACGTATATTTTTGTTTTCAGAAAATCCCAATAGGAGGGGTGAAAAAGGGTGAAAATGGGGAAAAATGGGTTGAATGCCTTTAATCAGGATACCGGTACTTATATCTCAGAAACTGAAGATATTACAGACCTAAAAATTGGTACTTTTGATCTCCTTTAAAAATAAAGAAACACGTATTTTTTTGTTTTTGGAAAATCCAATTAATGGGATGGTGAAAAGGGGGTGAATTTTTAAAATGAATGAATCTATATCTCCAAACTTTTAAAGTTTGCAGATGTAAAAATTGGTATTTAGAATCTTCATTAAAAATAAAGAAACACGTATTTTTTTGTTTTCGGAAAATCGCAATAGGAGGAGTGAAAAGGGGTGAAAAAGGGGTTGAATGCCTTTAATGAGGCTACTTATATCTCAGAAACTGAAGATATTACAGACCTGAAAATTGGTGTTTGGGATCTCCTTTAAAATAAAGAAACACGAATTTTTTTGTTTGTGGAAAATCCAATTAAGGGGGGGTGAAAAGGGGGGTAATATTTTAAAATGAGTGTATCTATATCTCAAAACTTTTAAAGGTTATAGATGTGAAAATTGGTATTTAGAATCTCCTTTAAAAATAAAGAAACACGTATATTTTGTTTTCGGAAAATCCTAATAGGAAGGGTGGAAAAGGTTCAAAAAAGGGTCGAATGCATTTCATGAGTCTACAGTACTTATATTTCAGAACCTGAAGATATTACAGACCTGAAAATTGCTGTTTGGGATATTCTTTAAAAATAAAGAAACACGTACTTCTTTGTTTGTGGAAAATCCAATTAATGGGGGGGGGAGTGAAAAGGGGGTGATTTTTTAAAATGAGTGTATCTATATCTCAAAACTTTTAAAGTTTATAGGTGTAAAAATTGGTATTTAGAATCTCCTTTAATAATAAAGAAACACATATTATTTTGCTTTCGGAAAATCCCAATAGGAAGGGTGGAAAAGGGTGAATAATGGGTCGAATGCCTTTATTGAGTCTACTTATATTTCAGAACCTGAAGATATTACAGACCTGAACATTTGTATTTTGGATCTACTTTAAAGGTAAAGAAACACGTATTTTTTCGTTTTTTGAAAATCCAAATAATGGGAGGGGAAAAGGGGGTGAATTTTTTAAAATGAGTGTGTCTACAACTTAAAACTTTAAAATTTACAGATGTAAAAATCGGTAGTTAGAATCCCCTCTAAAAATAAAGGAACACGTATTTTTTTGTTTCCTGTAAATCCTAATAGGAGGGGTGTAAAAGGGTGAAAAATGGGTTGAATGCCTTTAATGAGGATACATATATCTCAGAAACGAAGGATATTACAGAACTGAAAATTTGTATATGGGATCTCCTTTAAAAATAAAGAAACGCGTTTTTTAGTTTTTGGAAAATCCAACTAATAGCGGTTAAACAGGAGTGACAAATTGGGGTGAATTTTTTGAAAGACTATATCTACAGATTATCTTGGAAACGTAAAATGTTACAGACGTAAAAAGTGGATGTTTGGAATCTCCTGTAAATGTAAAGAAACAGAGGTGATTTGTTTTTGGAAACTCCACTTAAGGGGAACTCAAAAGGGGTGAAATTTTAAAATGAGAATTTTTACAGTATATCTAAAAAAAACTTAACATGTTACAGAAGTGATAAATGGTATCTTTTATCTCTATTAAACATAAAGAAACGTGTATTTTTAGTTTTCGGAAATACCACTTGGGTGGAGGGGGGGTTAAAGTGACTGAAAATGGTGTTGAATTATTTTAATTAGGCTACTGATATCTCAAAAATGAAGATGTTACAGACGTGAAATTTGATATTTGCAATCTGCTTTAAAAGTAAAGAAACACGTATTCTCGGAAAATCCAATGAAGGGTTGGGGGGGGGGGTGAAAGAATTGAAAAATTAATTGTCTTAATTGTATGAGAATACATACATCTAATAAAAACTAAAGTTGTTACAGACGTGAAAATTCGTATTTGGATCTCCTTTCAAAACAAAGAAAAACGCGTTTTGGGGGAAACCATCTTGGAGGGCGGGAGTGTAAAGGAGATGAATTCCTTTCATGAGGACACATAAATCAAAAACTGAAGAAGTTAGAGTCGTGATAATTGGTATTTAGAGGATCCTTTACTATTAAAGAAACAAGTATTTTTTGCGGGAAAATTCACTTAGGGGGGGGGGGGAGTAGTGTGAAATGAAGTGAAGAACGTAAATTATTTTTATGGGGATACTTATATCTCACAACTGAAGGTAATAGACGTGAACATTGGTGTTTGGAATCTCCCTTAAACATATAGAAACAAGCCTTCTTTTAATTTTTGGGGGGGGGGGAGGGGGGTGGTAAATAAACTTAACGGCGGTAGGGTGTAGAAGGAGGTGAGACCAATTGATTTTACTGTTATTAATGTACTTAAAAGGATCCTCCGTTGCTCAGGCAGCAGCGCGCCGGCCTCTCACAACTGGGTTCCGTGGTTCAAATCCCGGTCACTCCATGTGACATTCGTGCTGGACAAAACGGAGGCGGGACAGGTTTTTCTCCGGATACTCCGGATTTCCGGTCATCAGCCATTCCAGCAACACATAATAATAATAATAATAATAATAATAATAATAATAATAATAATAATAATAATAATAATAATAATAATAATAATAATAATGTTCCGGACCGTCATCAAATGTGCGGACCGCGCTGGAAACGGCTACTGGACGAGTAATGACTAAGAATGCAGTCCGACCGCCGGTTCAATGCCGCCAAGGCACCCAATATAACACCACGCCGGATCTCCTGAAGGATTTTATCCATATTAAAAACGATTATAGGAAAAGATGGCAAAGATTTACGTACACAACTGACCGGGAAGAATACCTGAGCCTAGCCCGGGAGGTACGAACTCGATTGCTGGAAAGGAAGATTGAAAAATGGGACGAAACGTGCCGTAAAATAAGAGAAAACGAGTCAGATCGGGAATTTTGGTGAATTCTCGCAGAAAACGAGTCAGATTGCGAATTTCGGCGGATTATATATCTAAAACAATAAGCATTCAATTATAAATTTCAGTATAATACCGTAGCGAAGCACGGGTATCTTGCTAGTCTATATATATAAAATAACTTGTCCTGACTGACTGACTGACTGACTGACTGATTCATCATCGCCGAGCCAAAACTACTGGACATAAAGAAATGAAATTTTGGGAATACATTCATATTAAGATGTAGGTGCTCGCTAAGAGAGGGTTTTTGGATATTCCATCGCTAAGGGGGTGAAAAGGGGGGTAAAATTTTAAAATTAGTTGTTCTATATCTCAAAACTTTAAACGTTTACAGATGTAAAAATTGGTATTTAGAATCTTCTTTAAAAATAAGGAAACACGTATATTTTTGTTTTCAGAAAATCCCAATAGGAGGGGTGAAAAAGGGTGAAAATGGGGAAAAATGGGTTGAATGCCTTTAATCAGGATACCGGTACTTATATCTCAGAAACTGAAGATATTACAGACCTAAAAATTGGTACTTTTGATCTCCTTTAAAAATAAAGAAACACGTATTTTTTTGTTTTTGGAAAATCCAATTAATGGGATGGTGAAAAGGGGGTGAATTTTTAAAATGAATGAATCTATATCTCCAAACTTTTAAAGTTTGCAGATGTAAAAATTGGTATTTAGAATCTTCATTAAAAATAAAGAAACACGTATTTTTTTGTTTTCGGAAAATCGCAATAGGAGGAGTGAAAAGGGGTGAAAAAGGGGTTGAATGCCTTTAATGAGGCTACTTATATCTCAGAAACTGAAGATATTACAGACCTGAAAATTGGTGTTTGGGATCTCCTTTAAAATAAAGAAACACGAATTTTTTTGTTTGTGGAAAATCCAATTAAGGGGGGGTGAAAAGGGGGGTAATATTTTAAAATGAGTGTATCTATATCTCAAAACTTTTAAAGGTTATAGATGTGAAAATTGGTATTTAGAATCTCCTTTAAAAATAAAGAAACACGTATATTCTGTTTTCGGAAAATCCTAATAGGAAGGGTGGAAAAGGTTCAAAAAAGGGTCGAATGCATTTCATGAGTCTACAGTACTTATATTTCAGAACCTGAAGATATTACAGACCTGAAAATTGCTGTTTGGGATCTTCTTTAAAAATAAAGAAACACGTACTTCTTTGTTTGTGGAAAATCCAATTAATGGGGGGGGGAGTGAAAAGGGGGTGATTTTTTAAAATGAGTGTATCTATATCTCAAAACTTTTAAAGTTTATAGATGTAAAAATTGGTATTTAGAATCTCCTTTAATAATAAAGAAACACATATTATTTTGCTTTCGGAAAATCCCAATAGGAAGGGTGGAAAAGGGTGAATAATGGGTCGAATGCCTTTATTGAGTCTACTTATATTTCAGAACCTGAAGATATTACAGACCTGAACATTTGTATTTTGGATCTACTTTAAAGGTAAAGAAACACGTATTTTTTCGTTTTTTGAAAATCCAAATAATGGGGGGGGAAAGGGGGTGAATTTTTTAAAATGAGTGTGTCTACAACTTAAAACTTTAAAATTTACAGATGTAAAAATCGGTAGTTAGAATCCCCTCTAAAAATAAAGGAACACGTATTTTTTTGTTTCCTGTAAATCCTAATAGGAGGGGTGTAAAAGGGTGAAAAATGGGTTGAATGCCTTTAATGAGGATACATATATCTCAGAAACGAAGGATATTACAGAACTGAAAATTTGTATATGGGATCTCCTTTAAAAATAAAGAAACGCGTTTTTTAGTTTTTGGAAAATCCAACTAATAGCGGTTAAACAGGAGTGACAAATTGGGGTGAATTTTTTGAAAGACTATATCTACAGATTATCTTGGAAACGTAAAATGTTACAGACGTAAAAAGTGGATGTTTGGAATCTCCTGTAAATGTAAAGAAACAGAGGTGATTTGTTTTTGGAAACTCCACTTAAGGGGAACTCAAAAGGGGTGAAATTTTAAAATGAGAATTTTTACAGTATATCTAAAAAAAACTTAACATGTTACAGAAGTGATAAATGGTATCTTTTATCTCTATTAAACATAAAGAAACGTGTATTTTTAGTTTTCGGAAATACCACTTGGGTGGAGGGGGGGTTAAAGTGACTGAAAATGGTGTTGAATTATTTTAATTAGGCTACTGATATCTCAAAAATGAAGATGTTACAGACGTGAAATTTGATATTTGCAATCTGCTTTAAAAGTAAAGAAACACGTATTCTCGGAAAATCCAATGAAGGGTTGGGGGGGGGGGGTGAAAGAATTGAAAAATTAATTGTCTTAATTGTATGAGAATACATACATCTAATAAAAACTAAAGTTGTTACAGACGTGAAAATTCGTATTTGGATCTCCTTTCAAAACAAAGAAAAACGCGTTTTGGGGGAAACCATCTTGGAGGGCGGGAGTGTAAAGGAGATGAATTCCTTTCATGAGGACACATAAATCAAAAACTGAAGAAGTTAGAGTCGTGATAATTGGTATTTAGAGGATCCTTTACTATTAAAGAAACAAGTATTTTTTGCGGGAAAATTCACTTAGGGGGGGGGAGTAGTGTGAAATGAAGTGAAGAACGTAAATTATTTTTATGGGGATACTTATATCTCACAACTGAAGGTAATAGACGTGAACATTGGTGTTTGGAATCTCCCTTAAACATATAGAAACAAGCCTTCTTTTAATTTTTTTTGGGGGGGAGGGGGGTGGTAAATAAACTTAACGGCGGTAGGGTGTAGAAGGAGGTGAGACCAATTGATTTTACTGTTATTAATGTACTTAAAAGGATCCTCCGTTGCTCAGGCAGCAGCGCGCCGGCCTCTCACAACTGGGTTCCGTGGTTCAAATCCCGGTCACTCCATGTGACATTCGTGCTGGACAAAACGGAGGCGGGACAGGTTTTTCTCCGGATACTCCGGATTTCCGGTCATCAGCCATTCCAGCAACACATAATAATAATAATAATAATAATAATAATAATAATAATAATAATAATAATAATAATAATAATAATAATAATGTTCCGGACCGTCATCAAATGTGCGGACCGCGCTGGAAACGGCTACTGGACGGGTAATGACTAAGAATGCAGTCCGACCGCCGGTTCAATGCCGCCAAGGCACCCAATATAACACCACGCCGGATCTCCTGAAGGATTTTATCCATATTAAAAACGATTATAGGAAAAGATGGCAAAGATTTACGTACACAACTGACCGGGAAGAATACCTGAGCCTAGCCCGGGAGGTACGAACTCGATTGCTGGAAAGGAAGATTGAAAAATGGGACGAAACGTGCCGTAAAATAAGAGAAAACGAGTCAGATCGGGAATTTTGGTGAATTCTCGCAGAAAACGAGTCAGATTGCGAATTTCGGCGGATTATATATCTAAAACAATAAGCATTCAATTATAAATTTCAGTATAATACCGTAGCGAAGCACGGGTATCTTGCTAGTCTATATATATAAAATAGCTTGTCCTGACTGACTGACTGACTGACTGACTGATTCATCATCGCCGAGCCAAAACTACTGGACATAAAGAAATGAAATTTTGGGGATATATTCATATTATGATGTAGGTGCTCACTAAGAGAGGATTTTTGGATATTCCTTCGCTAAGGGGGTGAAAATGGGGGTGAAATTTTAAAATGAGTGTATCTATATCTCAAAACTCTAAAAGTTTACAGATGTAAAAATTGGTATTTAGAATCTTCTTTAAAAATAAGGAAACACGTATTTTTTTGTTTTCAGAAAATCCCAATATGAGGGATGAAAAAGGGTGAAAATGCGGGAAAATGGATTGAATGCCTTTAATCAGGATACCGGTACTTATATCTCAGAAACTGAAGATATTACAGACCTGAAAACTGGTACTTTTGATCTCTTTTAAAAATAAAGAAGCACGTATTTTTTTGTTTCTGTAAAATCCAATTAATGGGGGGGTGAAAAGGGGGTGAATTTTTAAAATGAGTGAATCTATATCTCAAAACTTTTAAAGTTTGCAGATGTAAAAATTGGTATTTAGAATCTTCATTAAAAATAAAGAAACACGTATTTCTTTGTTTTTGGAAAATCGCAATAGGAGGAGTGAAAAGGGGTGAAAAGTGGGTTGAATGCCTTTAATGAGGCTACTTATATCTCAGAAACTGAAGATATTATAGACCTGAAAATTGGTGTTTGGGATCTCTTTTAAAAATAAAGAAACACGTATTTTTTGTTTTTCTGGAAAACCCAATTAAGGGGGGTGAAAAGGGGGTAATATTTTAAAATGACTGTATCTATATCTCAAAACTTTTAAAGGTTATAGATGTAAAAATTGGTATTTAGAATCTCCATTAAAAATAAAGAAACACGTATATTTTGTTTTCGGAAAATCATAATAGGAAGGGTGGTAAAGGTTAAAAAAGGGGTCGAATGCATTTCATGAGTCTACTTATATTTCAGAACCTGAAGATATTACAGACCTGAAAATTGGTGTTTGGGATCTCCTTTAAAAATAAAGAAACACGTATTTTTCTTTTTGTGGAAAATCCAATTAATGGGCGGGGGTGAAAAGGGGGTGAATTTTTAAAATGAGTGTATCTATATCTCAAAACTTTTAAAGTTTATAGATGTAAAAATTGGTATTTAGAATCTCCTTTAAAAATAAAGAAACATGTATTCTTTTGTTTTCGGAAAATCCCAATAGGAAGGGTGTAAAAGGGTGAATAATGGGTTGAATGCCTTTCATGAGGCTACTTATATTTCAGAACCTGAAGATATTACAGACCTGAAAATTGGTATTTTGGATCTACTTTAAAAGTAAAGAAACACGTATTTTTTCGTTTTTGGAAAATCCAAATATTGGGGGGTGAAAAGGGGGGGTGAATTTTTTAAAATGAGTGTGTCTACATCTTAAAACTTTAAAATTTACAGATGTAAAAATTGGTAGTTAGAATCTCCTCTAAAAATAAAGAAACACGTATTTTTTTGTTTTCTGTAAATCCTAATAGGATACAGGGTGAATAATTGGTTGAATGCCTTTAATGAGGATACATATATCTCAGAAACTGAAGATATTACAGAACTGAAAATTTGTATATGGGAGCTCCTTTAAAAATAAAGAAACACGTATTTTTTTGTTTTTGGAAAATCCATTTAATGGCGGTTAAACAGGAGTGACAAACTGGGGTGAATTTTTTGAAAGACTATATCTACAGAATATCTGAGAAACGTAAAATGTTACAGACGTAAAAACTGGGTATTTGGAATCTCTGTAAATGTAAAGAAAGATAGGTGATTTGTTTTTGGAAACTCTACTTAAGGGGAACTAAAAAGGGGTGAAATTTTAAAAAGAGAATTTCTACAGTATATCTCAAAAACTTAACATGTTATAAAAGTGCAAAATTGTATTTTTTATCTCTATTAAAAATAAAGAAACGTGTATGTTTAGCTTTCGGAAATACCACTTGGTTGAAATGGTGGGGGGGGGGTAAAAGTGACTGAAAATGGTGTTGAATTCTTTTAATTAGGCTACTGATATCTCAAAAATGAAGATATTACAGACGTGAAATTAGACATTTGGAATCTGCTTTAAAAGTATAGAAACACGTATTATCGGAACATACAATGAAGGTTGGGGGGGGGAGGGATGAAAGAATTGAAAAATTAATTGACTTAATTGTATGAGAATACATACATCTAATAAAAACTAAAGTTGTTACGGACGTGAAAATTGGTATTTGAATCTCCTTAAACAAAGAAAAACGCGTTTGGGGGGACCATCTTGGGGAGCGAGAGTGAAAAGGAGTTGAATTCCTTTGAACCATGCTTATCGCATGTTCCACGATTTGACATTTAATTATGTAAATAGCTTCCTTCAGTTTTGTCTTTCAATGTTTACATGTGTCAGTCTAATGACGTCCAGTAGGGAGCAGCACACGCTATGTTTTTATCTGTGAGGTCGTTCGTTTTGCTGAGCGATAATTTTTACTCTGTGGAGTTCTTTTGCTGTTCTATGTGGGGCAGATACTAACAATGGCTGCCGCTATGTTCGGTGTGGCATTTTTATGCCTCAAATATTCATTCAATGTGTTCAAGCCTGGACCTTTCACGCTAACTGCTATTCGATTTTACCATTGATAATCACAGGTACGTGATAGTTGGTTTATATTTAAATTTGGTGACGTTTTATTCCCGTATGTTACGGTCGATGGCATACATCTTTCCGCTCCGTCATTCGATGTGCTTGAATGAATGTATTTGTGGTCTTGTTGTTATAATTGAAAAAGGGTCTCTGTGGTTATGATTTGGTGCACTGCGTGCTTTAATACTGCGTGATCCTCGTGATGTGCCCCTTGTCTCGACCGCAGGAGACACCAATCCAGGTTGTACAAGGCGCAACATGCCAGTGATGTGAATAAAGTAATGTCCAATTCTGACCTTATGTGTAATTGCACGCCGCACGCAAACATTTGAGTAATTGAGACCCACTGATAATGACCGTGGAGTCACGATTTATGGTTTGTATTTGACCACGAAATCTGAACGGCCGTTCGTGTTTTATTTTCCCGATACCCTCATTGTGTGTGCGTGAATGTGGTATGCATGTGAGTTCGAATGTGTGGGAGAGGAAAGGTTGATATGCCGGTTGACCTGTTGTATTTGTCTTTCAAATTCTGCGCCTTGTTTGGTTTTCAGCGCAGACCTATATTTATTTATCATTCGTGGCTGATGCTCAGCTTGAGTACCCGCCATGTTGGTTTCATATTTGCGCATGGGCGTACCTATTGTATTCTTTGGGTCTTGTCTTGGCTTTGATTGGTCCATGGAGGCTGTGCTCAGTCTCATCTGTCGTTATTCTTATCTGCCTTTTGTTCTCCGGCACGGCTTATTGTTATGCGAACTTTTCGCATTGTTAGTTGCCTAATGAATACATGATGCAGTGCCTTGGATATTTGAATCTTGGTAAAACGGGCGACCTAGTTGAATACTTTATGATGAAAGGAAGCTGCTGGTATTGTAATAGCGATGTGTCGAGGAGCAGTGAGCATTTTAAATTACGTATCATTTTTTTTTGAAGAGTATTAGTGAGTTTTCACGCCATGTTTCAACTATGTGAGAAAGAACAAGGTACGTCCATCAGTAATACGATGAATTTCCCTATTTATTTTGTGTGATTTTCTTTTCTTGCTTTAATTTTTCTCTCATATTTATTTAATAAATCCCCTGGTTTAAACCATTTCTTCTTTTATTTCAATTAGATGTAGTCTTGCCCTTGTTGCCTGATTACAAGGGGGGGGGGTTTAGCTCAGGGTTATGTATGCGCCTTGCCCAGTCGACACGATCCGGGCCTCAAATATTGTTCCCCGTGAATATTTCACTAAGTTATTGCTTGAATCGCTGATTTATGTAGTGATAGATGGGGAGGGTGTGGCTCAGTAAATGGTAGCAGTAGCGTGCTCGACTGGGATACCTCCTCTGAAAGGAAATCGGACGAGGTAGAGCTGGAAACCCATTCGAAGTCAGTTCTGGTCGCTTTAATTTAATCTCATGATTCAGTTAGTCTCTGGCCCTAATTTTAAGTGTGATCTATAATTTATGTCCATTGTTGAATTCAAATCCATTGTTGTTATATTGTGTATGTGTCTCGTGTTCAAACCTTTGAAACTTGGGTTGCGATATGGATAATCAGAAGGCTGTAGAAATAAATAATCGTAACGATAGTATTACTAGCGACATGCCTAACCCGGAAAGCGAAATGGAGCAAGGGACGAATGAACTCCATGTTTCGTCCGCGGGAAGCAACCGCTGTAATTCATGCCCTGACGATAACAATGTCATTACCTTTCGTAATCGTATTCCTGACGAAAATCGTAAGCGATTAACTTCCCCTTCTCCTAGGCCCAGTTCCGACCGGCATGCTGAAGTGAACCCCGTGTTTGAAATTGTGAGAAAATGGAGGTTAAATTTCTCTGGTGAAGGGAAAACCTCCAGTGTAATTGAATTTTTGGAGCGAGTTGAGGACATAGCTGAGTGTAGCTCGTTACCTCTCGATTTGTTTGTGCCCGTCATCCCGGGAATGCTAGAAGGGCCGGCTCTAAAATGGTATAGGCTTATTAAAGGGAGTATCATAACGTGGAGTGAATTCGCCAGCCGCATAAAGGAGCGATTCGGGGTATCTGATATGGACTACTGTCTGAAGCAGGAAATCTTCCGTAGAACGCAAGGAGTAGGTGAAAGCATCGACGACTATGCCACTGGGATTTTGACGTTATTTAACCGCATGAATGTTAAGGTGCCCGAAGACGAGATTTTCGACCAATTCTATAGAAATCTTGCCCCCGACTACAAGCTACACATTAAACGGTCTCTAGTTCAGAGCGTCGACGACATCATCAACCTGGGTCGCGAATTCGAGGGGGTAGTTAGCCAAAACAAACAATACCGTCCGCCTCCCATCCCATCCGAGTGCTCTTTTCCTGACGTCGCTTGTCGTACGCCCATCAAATCTGTTAGTTTTGGTACCTCCCCTCCTCCGTCTCGTCTCGTCCGTAGCCCCGAACGCAGGTCCAGCCCTCAAACTCCGCCCCCGCTTTATGTCAATGCAACCCAACCATCCAACACTGCTCCTGTAAAGGGTGGTAGAGTCAAGTCATGTGGGAATTGTGGTCAATTAGGCCACGTCTCAAAGAACTGTTGGTCCAGGCCCCCTGCAAAGTGTTCTCAGTGTGGTCTTGTTGGTGTCACAGCGCGCGTATGTCCTCGTTGTAACCCTCAGCAGGGAAACTAGAGGCGCGCCGGCGTGATGGCCCGCCGTTGGCGCCTAAGGTCGGTCTCAATAAAAGGATCTGGGGCCTTCCGTCATCTACCCCATGGGCCAAAGTTTATATTGGGTCTCGTGTATTGTATGGCTTGTTGGATACCGGCTCGTGTATTTCTCTTGTAGACAAATCCCTAGTGCTTTCTATGAAATTAGAGTATCTTCCTGAAAGTGAGAACCCGAGAAAGTACGTGTCTGTCGATGGTCGTGAGGTGTGTCCCGTTGGTAGAACCAAGTGCCATATCAAGATACATGGTTTGTCGTGGGATTGGACGTTTCATGTTGTGCCCAACCTGTCCGCGCCGATCATACTAGGCACCGATTTTATGTTGGCTACCGGCTTGTCCCTCGATTTCATTAATCGATCCTTTGCCTTTCGCTTTAAATCTGATGTCAGTTACCCCTTTGAGACACCATTTCAGCGTCCCACTGTGTCCGCTCTGACGGAACCTCCTCTTATCAATGCCTCATGTGAGCTCAGCGAAAACCAAAATCTCATGTTGAACTGCCTGTTAGAGGAGTTTTCCGACGTCTTGACCGATAAGCTTGGGTGTGCTAAGAATTTTTCATACTGCATCGAAATCAAAGATGACACTCCTGTGAGGTCCCCTCCGTTCAGTTGTTCGCCCCCGAAGTTGTCCGCTATGAGGGAATATGTCAACGACCTGCTAGATAAGAAGGTCATCAGTCACTCCAAGTCCCCTTTTAGTAGTCCCGCCTTCCTAATCCCTAAAAAGGACGGCAAGCTGAGATTCGTGATAGACTACAGAAAGGTCAACAAGAACATTGTCTTCGACAGCTTCCCATTACCCACCATCGAAAGTGCCTTCCAGCATTTTCATGGCGCCAAGTACTTCACTGTATTTGACTTCAATTCCGCATATTATCAGATCCCCTTGGACCTTAAAAGTCGCCCCTGTACTGCCTTCGCCACTCCGTTTGGATTGTTCGAATTCAATAAAGTCCCGATGGGCATTTCTGTGGGAGGACAAGCGCTTAGCCGCGTGATGGACTCAATTTTCGGTGACCTCAAATTTTCCTGTGTATTTAATTTTTTGGACGATCTTCTGATCTTTTCGCACAGCTTTGACGAGCACCTGGCCCATCTTCGCGAAGTTCTCAGTCGGTTGCGCAAGCACGGCTTCACGATCAACCCAAAGAAGGTCTCTCTTTGTACCAAACGGCTAAATTTTCTAGGCCACGTTATATCTGACTCTGGAATCGCTGTAAACCCTGATCGGGTTAAGTGCATCAAAGATTTTCCCCCGCCCAAAAACGTTCGCGGTGTGCGAAGATTTCTTGGTATGGTAGGATTTTACAGCCGGTTCATCAAAAATTTCTCTCAGATTTCGGCCCCTTTAAACCTGCTGAAAAGAAAAGGTTGTCGCTTTGTCTGGAGCCATGATCAAACCCAGGCCTTCGAACAATTGAAACAGGCACTCTGTGAAGCCCCTGTATTACATAGTCCGGATTTTTTCCGCGATTTCATCTTGCAATGCGACTCCAGCGAGCTCGCTGTGTCCGCGGTGCTCAATCAAGCCGATGAGCAGGGTAAGCTAGTCCCCGTCGCGTACTTCAGTAAACTACTACATGGAGCTGAACTGAGGTATTCCATTTACGAAAAAGAATGCCTAGCAGTAGTTTTGGGTGTCGAAAAGTTTCGCTCGTATCTTGAGCACCGCCATTTTTACATCCACACGGACAATCAAGCTCTCTCGTGGATGAGCGCTAATGTGAAAAGACTTGGTCGAACCGCCAGATGGATTCTCCGATTATCTGCGTACAAATTTACTGTCGTACATGTCCGTGGAAAGGACAATGTTGTAGCCGACTGCTTGTCGCGCATGTTCGAGGGAGTGAAGGAGAGTGCGGTCGAACCTGAGGAAGACCGTGTCCCAACCGAAGAAGATAACACCATTAGTATTTTGCAAAATTTCCCATGGTCCTTCACGGATATCTCCGAACACCAGAAGGACGACTCCGAGTGTCGTGAGTTGTTGAAACGAATCGCGGATGGCTCTCTTGAAGACGAGTCGTATAGTGTTAAGAGAGGATTGTTGTCCCGTCGAAGTCGGAAAAATGGTAGTGACAGAATTTACGTACCCTTGAAATTGAGGCCCATGCTACTTCAGTTTTATCACGACTCCTATCTGGGCGCTCATTTAGGTCAATATAAAACTTTAAATCGAATCTCTCGCGACTACTTCTGGCCTAACTTGAAAAGTGATGTTTTGGAGTATGTAAGAAGTTGCGATGTTTGCCAGAGGGCTAAACCCGCGCAGTCTTCTCTCGTTGGACCCCATTCTGCTGACATAGCAACATGCCCCGGAGAAAGGTTATTCATTGACTATTTTGGCCCCCTCACCAAGTCCAAGAGTGGCAACGTTGGGATCTTGTCCGTCGTTGATGCATTTTCAAAATTTGTTTGGCTATTTCCCGTGCGCAAGATAAATTCGAACAACGTTGTGCATTTCTTATCCCGGCACATTTTTGGAATTTACGGACCCCCTAAGACGATAGTGACCGACAATGCGTCCACCTTTAACTGTCGTAAGCTCCGACACTTATGCTTTGGGTGGGGAATCAAGCATGTGTTTTTAAGCCCTCACTATCCCAAACCCTCGCACGTTGAAAGGTTCCATCGAAATCTCAAAGCTTGTTTGACGGCCTTTCACAATGCTGACCAGCGCAGCTGGGACTGTAATCTTGATTTCTTTGTTTTAGCATTCAACAGCAGTGTACATGAGTCGCACCGGCAAGCCCCGGCTGCTCTATTTCTAGGCAGGGATCTTGTCGACCCACTGCAGTTGAAGTGGAATATCGGGTATCTGTCCAAACCGTCCAGGACGATGGACGTAGAGGCCAAATGGAAGGAAGCAGTGACACAGTTAACCAGGGCTCGAGACCGTGTGGCTGAGAGGTACAATCGGAACAGAAAGAGAGTAAAGCTTGAAGTTGGAGACTTGGTCGTAGTGAAAGTTTTTCCATTGAGCTCAACGGCAAATCAAGTCACGGCCAAATTATGTTATAAATGGTCTCAGCCTAAAAAGGTAACCAGATTCCTAGGACCTGTGACAGTAGAACTGGAAGATGTAGTAAGTAAGAAGGTGAGCAAAGCTCACGTCTCGATGGTAAAGGCTTACCGTCAAAGAAGCCAGTAAACCTCGTATATTTCCATATCTTACGTATCTGTAGTGGTGTATATTAACCTTGTCCTTAATGAATTCCCAGTTTTCTAACATGCCTTTTCTTTCAGGTAAAAATCGTGTTTCATGAATGAGAACGGAAATGAAAGAAAGGAAAGAAAGGAAATAGAAAAAAAAAGGGAAGTGGTTCGAATTGCTGGAGTTGAACTGAATTCACATCCAGATCCACGAGTGCATGGAAATATTATACCCAACCGCCTTGACTTTTGAATGCCTAGATTTCAACCTGAGTGCGCGAATGAAACAGTGTAATAATGGACTGATGTAAATCAGCGTTGCACGTGACAAGCTAATACAGACCTCCCATGAGGCAGACTTTCTCATTTAAAATGTATAATGTGGTGACTGTTCTTGTAAATTTCATGTGTCTGTAAATAATTGTAGATATAAGTAGTTCATAAGTACCTAGGTTAAGTGGGCGCGCGCTCGTAGTTTTAAGTTATGGACCTCTTTTAAAATGCGTCCACTCGTCTGATCAACGAGTTTCGGAGCATTTTAAAAGGCGGTGCCGCTGGATATTTGAACCATGCTTATCGCATGTTCCACGATTTGACATTTAATTATGTAAATAGCTTCCTTCAGTTTTGTCTTTCAATGTTTACATGTGTCAGTCTAATGACGTCCAGTAGGGAGCAGCACACGCTATGTTTTTATCTGTGAGGTCGTTCGTTTTGCTGAGCGATAATTTTTACTCTGTGGAGTTCTTTTGCTGTTCTATGTGGGGCAGATACTAACAATGGCTGCCGCTATGTTCGGTGTGGCATTTTTATGCCTCAAATATTCATTCAATGTGTTCAAGCCTGGACCTTTCACGCTAACTGCTATTCGATTTTACCATTGATAATCACAGGTACGTGATAGTTGGTTTATATTTAAATTTGGTGACGTTTTATTCCCGTATGTTACGGTCGATGGCATACATCTTTCCGCTCCGTCATTCGATGTGCTTGAATGAATGTATTTGTGGTCTTGTTGTTATAATTGAAAAAGGGTCTCTGTGGTTATGATTTGGTGCACTGCGTGCTTTAATACTGCGTGATCCTCGTGATGTGCCCCTTGTCTCGACCGCAGGAGACACCAATCCAGGTTGTACAAGGCGCAACATGCCAGTGATGTGAATAAAGTAATGTCCAATTCTGACCTTATGTGTAATTGCACGCCGCACGCAAACATTTGAGTAATTGAGACCCACTGATAATGACCGTGGAGTCACGATTTATGGTTTGTATTTGACCACGAAATCTGAACGGCCGTTCGTGTTTTATTTTCCCGATACCCTCATTGTGTGTGCGTGAATGTGGTATGCATGTGAGTTCGAATGTGTGGGAGAGGAAAGGTTGATATGCCGGTTGACCTGTTGTATTTGTCTTTCAAATTCTGCGCCTTGTTTGGTTTTCAGCGCAGACCTATATTTATTTATCATTCGTGGCTGATGCTCAGCTTGAGTACCCGCCATGTTGGTTTCATATTTGCGCATGGGCGTACCTATTGTATTCTTTGGGTCTTGTCTTGGCTTTGATTGGTCCATGGAGGCTGTGCTCAGTCTCATCTGTCGTTATTCTTATCTGCCTTTTGTTCTCCGGCACGGCTTATTGTTATGCGAACTTTTCGCATTGTTAGTTGCCTAATGAATACATGATGCAGTGCCTTGGATATTTGAATCTTGGTAAAACGGGCGACCTAGTTGAATACTTTATGATGAAAGGAAGCTGCTGGTATTGTAATAGCGATGTGTCGAGGAGCAGTGAGCATTTTAAATTACGTATCATTTTTTTTTTGAAGAGTATTAGTGAGTTTTCACGCCATGTTTCAACTATGTGAGAAAGAACAAGGTACGTCCATCAGTAATACGATGAATTTCCCTATTTATTTTGTGTGATTTTCTTTTCTTGCTTTAATTTTTCTCTCATATTTATTTAATAAATCCCCTGGTTTAAACCATTTCTTCTTTTATTTCAATTAGATGTAGTCTTGCCCTTGTTGCCTGATTACAAGGGGGGGGGGGGGTTTAGCTCAGGGTTATGTATGCGCCTTGCCCAGTCGACACGATCCGGGCCTCAAATATTGTTCCCCGTGAATATTTCACTAAGTTATTGCTTGAATCGCTGATTTATGTAGTGAAAGATGGGGAGGGTGTGGCTCACCTTTCATGAAGACATGTAAATCAAAAACTGAAGAAGCTAGAGTCGGGATAATTCCTATTTAGAAGATCCTTTACTATTAAAGAAACAAGTATTTTTTGCCGGAAAATTCACTTACGGGTGGGGGGGAGTGTGAAAAGAAGTGAAAGAAAGTGAATTATTTTTATGGGAATACTTACATCTCAAAACTGAAGGTAACAGACGTGAACAATGGTGTTTGGAATCTCCTTTCAACATAAAGAAACACGCCTTCTATTATTTATTTTTTGGTGGGGGGTAAATTAAGTTAACGGCGGTGGGGTGTAAAAGGAGGTGAGACCAATTGATTTTACTGTTCATAATGTACTTATAAGGAGCCTCCGTTGCTCAGGCGGCAGCGCGCCGCCCTCTCGCAGCTGGGTTCCGTGGTTCAAATCCCGGTCACTCCATGTGATATTCGTGCTGGACAAAACGGAGGCGGGACAGGTTTTTCTCCGGATACTCCGATTTCCCTGTCATCATTCATTCCAGCAACACTGTCCAAATTTCATTTCATTTGTCTTTCATCGATCATTGCCCCAGAGGTGTGCTTCGGCAGCCGGCACAATTCCTATTGTCGCCGTTAGATGGGGCTTTATTCATTCCATTTCTTACCCTGTCGAATGACTGGAAACAGGCTATATAGTTTCGATGTACTTATTCTGATCATAAACCGATCATTTTTTAATCTTTCCTGGGTTCGTTTTCAACAGCCATCTTTTCATTCGGAGAACGTTCTTAGATTACCGTAGATTCTCCTGGCAAATAAATAAAAATTTAAACACATTTGAAATAAACGATAGGAATGAGATGGACCGTCAAATTGTTCACCTCTATAATAAGGTCAATAATGCACGCAAGTATGTGATTGGTGTCGGCAGAAATCCCGCACACTTGCCTACGCGCGACAATGGTGCTGGTCACATTGTAACAATGACACTGGCAGCAGATGTAATTTATCGCCACGTAGCGGTCTTGCATCTTGCTCTGGGGTCGAGAACATATTTTAATAATAATAATAATAATAATAATAATAATAATAATGTTCTGGACCGTTGTCAAATGTGTGGACCACCTGGAAACGGGTCCTGGACGTGTAATGACTAAGAATGCAGTCCGGCCGCGGGTTCAGTACCGCGAAGGCACCCAAGACGACACCAAGCCGGATCTCCTGAAGGATTTGATTCATATTAAAAACGCTTATAGGAAGAGATGGCAAAGATTTAGGGACCCAACTGACCGGGTGGAATATCTGGACCTAGCCCGGGAAGTACGAAATCGATTGCTGGAAGGAAAGATTGAAAAATGGGAGGAAACATACCGTAATCTATTAGAAAACGAGTCAGATCGCGAATTTTGGCGGATTCTCGCAGATAACGAGTCAGATCGCGAACTTCGGCGGATTATATATCTAAAACAATAAACATTCAATTGTAAATTTCAGTATAATACCGTAGCGAAGCACGGGTATCTTGCTAGTACAGTATATAAAAAACGGAAGATGTTACAGCTGTGATAATTCGTATGTGGAAGCTCATTTAAAGAAATGGGTAGGCCTACTGTTTATTTTTGGAAAATTCACTTAAGCGGGGAGTGTGAGAGGAAGTGAAAAAAATTTAATTCTTTTTCTGGAGAAAATTATATCTCAAAACTGAATGTTACAGATGTGGAAATTGGTATTTAGAATCTCCTTGAAAAATAAACACACATTTTTTAGGGTGGGGTGAAACCAACTTAACGGGCGGGGGTGGAGTGAAAAGGAGTTGAATTCTTTTCATGAGGATATATATATCTCAAAAACTGAAGATGTTACAGACATGAAAATTTGTATTTGGAATTTCCTTTCAAAGTACAGAAACGCGGTAATCTTTTGTCTGTGGAAAATCCACTTAAGGGGGGTGAATTAATTGAAAAATTAGTTGAATGTTTGTATGAGGATACTTATATCTCAAAAACTAAAGATGTTACACACGTGAAAATTTGTATTTGGAATCTCCTTTAAAAATAGAGAAACCCTGGGAAAAAAGAAGATAACAGCTTCAACGATAAAATTGATATCTTTAAACTCCATTGAAATTGACATTGAAACTGTATTCCAGATCCAAATGGTCACCTCATTGGAGGACGGATGATTTATTTCTTTAATAAATCTCTCTCTCATAGACTAGCAATTACCCACGGCTTCGCTCGCGTGGATTTCGTAATTTGATCAAAGTAATGTTCCTCGGCATTGAACTAAGACATTATCTGAAAATTCATATAGTATAAAAACTTACCCAAACATTGAGTTTCATTTACCCCAGAAATTTTTTGTAAACCATGTTTGTGGTATTACCTTTTGCGGTTAAGACAACGATGCACCATAGAACTGTACATATGAGAGACAGTCTTCTCTCAAGTCGAAAAAATAAATACATGTTTCTTTATTTTTAAAGAAGATTCCAAATACCTATTCCCACATCTGTAACATCTTCAGTTTTTAAGATATTTCTCATAAACATAATTCAACTATTTTTCACCTCTTTTCACCCCCCATTAAATGCCTTCTCCGGAAACAAAAAGGTACATGTTAGTGTATTTTTTAAAGGACTTTCCAAATACCAAGTTTCTTGTCTCTAACATGTTAAGTTTTTGAGATATAATGTAGATATACCGGTACTCATTTTAAAAATTCACCCGCTTTTCCAATTCCTTTCAGTCCCTTAACTGGATGTCAATCACGTTCTCAGGTACAGATGGAAGTGAATGATTTGCAGAGAGTCCCTCAGTATCTGTATTATTATTTTTTCTAACTTGCAGAATGGAACTTTCAAGTTTTGTAGGAATTTCGATGTCTGACTAGGGAGGGCGCCTCTTGCTCCGAATAGCAGGCCTCTGACAATCCACCAATTGATAGGTATTTTATACTTAGATGAAAGGTAAGACAAGCATGGAACATAAATAGCTTGCTTTTCTAGGTCCACATCCCGAGCCTGATCCAGGTCCTTTTCAAAGCGCATGGTGGGATTTAAGACCATTGCTTTAATGTCCTTTCTGTTGATGGCTACGATGTCCGCCCTCCGATTAGAGTCATCGGTAGAAATGCAGTGAACCTCCTCGTGCACCTCCCATCCACGCTGTCTCTAGCCTTGAGCGATCAACGATCTTACACAGTGGTGGCGGTGGTTGCGCATTAGTTCAGTGCTCCAGCAGAATCCCAGCACATGTCCAAGGGTTTTTGTCTCATTGCAGCCATTTCGGCGGCAACGGGTTGTGTTGAATGACCTACCGGGAACCGACCTGACTGCAGTGAGGTTGCATATCATCTTCACTGCATTTATGTATTCAGAGGAGGACGGAGGTGATTTATGAGTCATCCAGGAGTATGCTTTCGGGCAGTCTGAATATAACACTACTCCTTTTCCTTTATGTGGTAGCTGACACCACGGCTGAAAGGATCGATTTCTCATAATTTTGCGTAGTTTTCTTCCGTCAATCTTTGGGGGGAGACTTTCTTTTTTTTATGTCAAGTCTGTTGAGTGCCATATCTTGTTCTTCAGGTAACTTCCTTGTGTATGGTAGGTGAACGTCCTGAACATGGAATAAGCGATTACAAATATTGTAATGCTGTATATTTGCTTCCCATTCTGCGCAAATTATTCCCATCCCTCTGACCTTTCTGGCACTATACAGCATCGAATCTGGAGTATCATCAGGCAGCATCATTATTTCTTTTACAGAACTTCTTATAATTTTGTCCAGATCTTTAAGAAAAGTGTTTGATAGTTGTGTCAGAGGGGCACATTGTAGAGGATAGATCAAACCCGGCCAAATAAACTCGTTAACAATCTTGATCTTTTGCTCTGGTTTTAGAAGTTTTGTTTTTACCAGATTATTTAAATCGGAAGCTTATTAGTTTACGTCTGTCAAGAGAGATTTCATTGTTGAGGTCAATTCCTAAATACTTGATTCGTTCATTGTTTGTTTTTATCGATGGGATTATTGATCCTTCGACATGTCCTGACTGACTGACTGATTCATCATCGCCGAGCCAAAACTACTAGACATAAAGAAACGAAATTTTGGGGATAGATTTATATTAGGGTGTAGGTGCTGACTAAGGGTGGATTTTTGGATATTCCAGCGCTAAGAGGGTGAAAAGTCGGGTGAATTTTTAAAATGAGGATACCTATATCTCAAAATCTTAAAAGTTTACTGACGTAAAAATTGGTATTTGGAATCTCCTTTAAAAAACACGTATATTTTTGTTTTTGGAAAATCCCATTAAGGGTGGTGAAAATGGCGTAAAAGGGGTTGAACACCTTTTATGAGGAGACTTATATCTCAAAAGCTGAAGATGTTACAGACATGAAAATTGGTATTTGGAATCTCCTTTGAAAATAAAGAAACATGTATTTTTGTGTTTTTGGATAATCCGATGAATAGGGGGTGAAGAGAAGTGACAAACGGGGTGATTCTTTTAAAAAAAGACTATATCTGAAAATTATCTCAGACACGTAACATATTACAGATTTGAAAACTGGTAGTTGGAATTTTCTGTAAAAGTAAAGAAAAATATTTTTTTGGAAAATCCACTTAAGGGGAACTGAAAAAGAGAATGAAATTTTAAAATTAGCATATCTACAGTATATCTCAATACTTAACATGTTGCAGATGTGAAAATTGGTATTTGGAATCTCTTTTAAAAATAATGAAACACGTATTATTTTGTTTTCAGAAAATCCGTTAACATGGGGGGGGGGAGATGAAAGAATTGAAAAATTAGTTGAATTATTATTATGAATATATATATTCCAAAAAATCAAAAGATGTTACAAATGTGAAATCTCCTTTAAAAATAAAGAAACACACATTTTGGGGGGGGGATCAACTTGATAGTGGGGGGGTGGAAACGGAGATGAATTCCTTTTATGAAGATACATATATCTCAAAAAGTGAAGATGTTACTGTTGTGATAATTTGTATTTGGAAGCTCTTTTAAAGAAACAGGTACTGTTTATTTTTGGAAAATTCACTTAAGTTGGGATTGTGAAAGGAAGTGAAAAAAATTGAATACTTTTTCTGGTGCAACTTATATCTCAAAAGTGAAAGTTACAGACGTGGAAATTGGTATTTAGAATCTCCTTGAAAAATAAACACAAATAACACACAACTTAACGGGTGGGGGTGGAGTGAAGAAAGAGTTAAATTATTTTCATGAGTATACTTATATCTCAAAAACTGAAGATGTTACAGACATGAAAATTTGTATTTGGAATTTCTTTCAAAGTAAAGAAATACATTATGTTTTGTCTTTGGAAAATCCACTTAAGGGAGGTGAATTAATTGAAAAATTAGTTGAATTCTTTGTATGAGGATACATATATCTCAAGAAGGATGAAAGGAAGTGAAAAAGTTTAATTCTTTTTATGGAGAAACTTATGTCTCAAAAACTTAAGGTTACAAAGTGAAAATTTGTATTTGGAATCTCCTTTAAAAATTTAAAAACACGCATTATTTGGAGGGGGGATCAACTTAATGGGCTGGGGTGAAAAAGGAGTTGAATTATTTTTATGAGGATATTTATACATCAAAAACTTAAGATCTTAGAGACATGAACATTTGTATTTTGAATCTTCTTTCAAAGTAAAGAAACGTGTGTTCTTTGTCTTCAGAAAATCCACTTAAGGGGGGTGAATAAAATGAAAAATTAGTTGAATTCTTTGTATGAGGATAATTATATCTCATAAACTAAAGATGTTAAAGACATGAAAATTGGTATTTGGAATCTCCTTTATAAATAAAGAAAGATGCAATTTTTTGGGAGGAGGGAATCAACTTAACGGGTAGGAAGCGGGGGGGGGGGGGGGGGGGGGTGAAAAAGGAGTTGAATTACTTTTATGAGGATACTTACATCTCAAAAACTGAAGATGTTGGAGACGTGCAAATTAGTGTTTTGAAATCTCCTTTAAAAATAAAAATGCATTTGTTTTCTTCAGAAAATAGATGTAAGGTGTGTGGGGTTGAAAATAAGTAAATAAGTAGTTGAAATATGTTTATGAGGATACTTTATCTTAAAAACTAAAGCTGTTACAGATGTAAAAGTTGGTATTTTGAATTTTCTTTCAAAATAAACACGTATTTTTTGTTTTTGGAAAGTCGACTTAAAGTGGGAGAGGGGTGAAAAGAAGTGATAAGAAGTTGAATTATTCTTATGAGTATACATTTATCTCAAAAAAACTGAAGGTGTTACAGATGTACAGACATGAAAACTGGTATTTGGAATCTCCTTTAAAAATTATGAAACACGTATTTTTTTGTTTTCGGAAAATCCAGTTAAGGGGCTGAAAAGAATTGGAAAAGTGGGTGAATTTTTTAAATGAGTACCGGTACATCTACATTATATGTCAAAAACTTAATATGTTAGAGACAAGAAACTTGGTATTTGGAAAGTCCTTTAAAAATACAGGAACATATACCTTTTTGTTTTCAGAGAAGACACTTAACGGGGGAGGGGTGAAAAGAAGTGAAAAACAGTTGATTTTTTTTAAGAGGATACTTATATCTAAAGACTGAAGATGTTACAGACGTGAAAGTTTGTATTTGGAATCTCCTTTAAAAATAAAGAAATATGTATTTTTGATTTCGGAAAACACACTTAGATGAGGGTGGGCCAGGGGGAAGGACTGATCAAGGGGTTGAATTCTTTTTATGAGAATACTTATGTATATCTAAAAAAACTCAAGACGTCACAGATGCGGGAATAGGTATTTGAAATCTCCTTTAAAAATAAAGAAACATGTATTTATTTTTTCGACTTGAGAGAAGACTGTTTCTCATATGTACAGTTCTATGTCGCATGGTCGTCTTAGCACCAAAAGGTAATACCACAAACATGGTTTACAAAAAATTTCTGGGGTAAATAAAAATTATTGGGTGAGATTTTATACTTTAGGAATTTTCAGATAATGTCTTTGTACAATACCGAGAAACGATTACTTTGATCAAATTATGAAATACACGCGAGCAAAGCCGCGATTAATTGCTAGTACCTTATATAGCCTTATTTTGATGAAAGTAATGCTAGTAATGCCATTCCTTATGCAGCCAGTCCCAGCTATGAATGGTGTGAAAATGTTGCTCATGATGCATGCATTTCAGTGGGCTTGGCAGACTGATATGTAATGGCAACTTCTGGCTCGGTGAGGAAAGCAACGGGAAACTACTTCACTCCTCATTTCCCTATTACGCCTCTTCAGTGATGCCTAGGCTATCTATGACAGCTGATGGCAGAGCTCTTGAGGATCCAACCAGTTTTAGGGCTGAGGACCAAACATACATACAAGGTGAAAGTAAAACAAGGAACTGGAAGCTGTACAGGGTGTAACAATAAAGTAGAGCCAAACTTTCCGATACATTCTTCACTTATAGTCAATAAAATATGTTATATGACATGGGTCCAACACTTTCTAACATGAAATGTTCAAAATGCCCTCTGTTAACAACCTGCCATTACACTGAATCCTGGATGTGCTGATGGCAGGTAAAGGAAAATGTCTTGTTGTTGTTGCTTGCTTTCCATGCAGTCAAACAACCATTCCTTCAGGTCAATTGACTGCACTGCTGTGAACATCAGGAAGCTGTTTGAAAGGAAATTTACATATTTGAGAACCAAGTGTAAATCTATAATAGTGAATGTGTTGGCTCAATATGGATGTATCAAATCTGTGAGGAGCTGAAATATGTAAAGTATATTTCAGTTACACAAAAGTGTATAATTGATACCAGTGTTTGTTAGATATTTCGTGCCTCGTAAAGGCATTCAGGTAAAGGCGACTGACTTCTAGAATATAAAATTCTTGCATTTTGTTGTGACAACTGAAACACAGTTTGGTGGTGCAGTGGGAGAGGTACGGGGATAAAGAGACAAAACATTACTTTGCTGAAGAGCAACATCCATGGTGTACGTTGTGCAGCACACATAGTGCCTAATGCAGTACAGATCAGTGTTGATATTCTCCCAGTAGACAGACCACTGTAAACTAAATTTTCCAATATTTCCACATTTTTGCATCATTCATGGAGAACTGAAAGTGGAGTATAAACAACAGGTCCTTAGTAGTGTAAAAATTCAATGGCTTTCCTTGGAACCGGCTAAGTATAGAATAATTCATATTTATGAGGGGTTAAAATTTCTTTGTGTCCCAAGACAATTGCCCTACAATCTTAAAGTCTTTCTTCAGGGATCCTCAATCACTGCTCTGGCTATATTTTATTCAGAGCATATTGAAAGTGCTTTCATAAACCACATAAAGATATTGAGGCAGCAGATGTGTCAGCAAATATTTTGGAGGAGTTAGAAATATTAATAAGGAAAATGAAATCGAGGAAGGATGAAAACTTCCAAACTATGAAAATTCAGTCTATGATAAGTACATTACAAGAGGGTGGCTTACTTAAAGAATCTGAATTCTGGGAAGTTTCAAGTTTGTTTTATGAACATTAATTGAATACATTGAAAAATGGGCTTACTCATTTCATGTGCTGAAACCATTTAACTGGGTACAGCTCAAAAATCCTCTTCTTTGGAAGTCAGTTCAGCAAAGTCTTAAAACTTTAGTAGTTTGATGAAAGTATTCTTAAACAAATATATGAAATTGAACTTTATGAGGAAGGTAACAATGTTAAAAATGTATGTAAACTGCAAAACTATGAACTAAGAACTGTTAAGTATGTTGGTAAAAAGTGGTCTGTCATTTTCAAATTTCTTGTGTCCCAAGATATCTGCTGTATAAATTTGCAGCTCATTACTACATTTCCTAGCTCTATCTGGCTCTAATGCTTCTGCAGAAAGAGTATTTTCCATCACAATGTTTTGTGGATTGATGAAAACAATATGCTTAACATGGAAAGTGTTAATGAAATAATTATTACTAAGATGGAATGTTGGAAATCTGATTCATTGTGGTCAGTTAGAGAATATGAAAAGGGAAATGGATAGACTAAAGTTAGATGCAGTTGGTATACGTGAAGCGCATTGGCAGGAAGAACAGGATTTTTGGTCACACAACTACAGAATTATCAACACAAAATCAAACAGGGGAAATGCAGAAGCTACTATGACCAACATAGTGAAAGGATTATTGTTAAGATAGACACCAAGCCAATGTCCACCACACTAGTGTAGGTTTACATGCTTTCTGGCTCAGTGGATGGTGAAGAAATCAAAAGAATAATATGAAGATATACTGTATAAATATTTAATACAATATGTAAAAGGAGGTGAGAAAATAATTGTGATGGGAGACTAGAATGCAGAGGTAGGCTAAGGAAGAGAAGGTAATGCAGTACAAGTATTCAAACTGGGACAAAGGAATGTAAGAGGAAGTCAGCTGGTTGACTTTGCACCAATCATAATTTAATCCTTGCTAATACTTGGTTCAAACACTACACACAAAGGCTGCATATGTGGATGAGACCTTGAGACACTGGAAAGTATCAATTTCTTTCTTTGCTACCGTACTTGTTTAACGTCGGACTAACACATCAAAGGTTTATGGCAATGGAAGGATGGGAAAGGGCTAGGGTTGGCAAGGTTGTGGTCATGGCCTTAATTAAGGTACAGCCCCATCATTTGCCTGGTGTGAAAATGGGAAACCACGGAAAACAATCTTCAGGGCTGCTGATGGTGGGATTCAAACCTACTATCTACCAAATACAAGCTCACAGCTGCACGACCCTAACCGCATGGCTAACTCACTCAGTGGAAGGTATCAAATAGACTTCATTATTATTAGATAGAGACTGGGATTAGTAAAAGATGAGTAAAAGGATTCAAGCTGGAAGTTGTTTCTATCATAGTGTAAGAAATATGTTATGGGACAAAGATGTGCCAATGGAAGCAAAGGATACTATGTACAAGATGTATTACGTACCCATAACAACTTACGGAGCAGAAACTTGGACAATGACAAAGAAGGATGAGAGTCGAATACAGGCAGCCGAAATGAAATTCTTGAGGAGTATGATACAGAAGAGTAGACGAGACAAAATAAGGAACGAGAAAATCCGGGAAGAAATTGGAGTGGAAAAAATGAATGATAGAATAGAGAAGAGCCGACTAAGATGGTTTGGGCACATAAAGCGAATGAGCGACGAAAGAATGCCAAAAAAGGTGATGGAAATGCAAATTCAAGGAAGGAGAGGCCGTGGACGACCACGATTGAGATGGAAGGATACCATCCAACGCAGCATTATAGAAAGAAACCTGGACTGGGACACAGTGTTGGAGGAGGAGTGGTGGAAAGACCGAAGAAAGTGGAGAGGAACCATATTTGCCCCTACCCGGCTACAGCTGGATAAAGGGAAATGATGATGATGATGATGATGAGAGACTGGGAAACCAGGTGTTGGATTGCAAGACTTTCCCAGAAGCAGACGTGGACTCTGACCACAAGTTGTTGGGCATGAAATGCCATCTGATGTTGTAGAAATTGAAGAAAGAAATGCAAGAAGATGGAATCTAGACAGTTGAAAGAAAAGGACTGAGGGAAACACAATAGATGAAGAATGGACAGTCATGAAGAATGAGATCAGTAGAGCTGCTGAAGAAAGTTAGGCAGAAAAGAAAGATCAAATAAAAATCAATGGATACCGTAACTCAGGAGATGCTAGATCTGACAGATGAATGGCAAAAGTAAAAGAATCAAAAAAAATGAGAAGGGCAGAAAAGAATACAGGTGATTGAAGAATGGAGTAGTGTATATAGAAAGTGCAGGACAGCTAAGGAAGAATGGCTGAGAGAGAAATGCAAGGATGTTGAAGGTTGTATGATGTTAGGAAATGTAGATACTGCAAACAGGAAAATCAAGAAAACCTTCAAAGAAAGAAAAAACAGGTGTATGATATTAAGTGCTCAGGTGGAAACCACTTCTAGGGAAGGAAGACAAGGCAGAAAAATGGCAGGAACATATCATATAAAGTTCATGAACATGTACAGGCTGTTGATGCCGAAAAATGGGAGACCTAATTTTGAGGTCAGAATTCGACAGAGCTTTGAGAGATCTAAATAGGAACAACCTGGAATAAAATTGATGACATATCGTCAGAATTAGCGACTTCTTCAGCAGATAACAGCATGGCAAGGTTATTCCATTTAGTGTGTAAGATGTATGATACAGGAGAAGTGCCATTCGATGTTAAACAGAATATTGTTATACCTATTCCCAAGAATGCTGGTGCTGACAAGTGTGAAAACTACTGCACCAGTAATTTAGTATTTCACACCTGAAAAACGTTAAAATGTAATATTTACAGAAGAATGGAAGAATAAGTTGAAGCAGAGTTGGGAGAACATCAGATTGGCTTCAGAAGAAATGTAGGAACACGTGAAGCAATACTGAATTTACGTCTCATCATAGAGATTGAATTAAGAAGGACAAACCTACTTAAATAGCATTCATAGATCTAGAAAAGACATTCGATAATGTTGATTGGACCAAACTACACTCATGTTCATAAAAAACAGAACATCTTGAAAGACTAGAGATAGGAAGTTCATATTCACAGGACATGTTCATTAGTATGTTCTGCAGAAAAGATCAGCATTTCAGTCACCTAGCTTTAGCATGTGTCTTGTTGCCTAGTAGGCACTGGGTCCTCCATGGGCACTGATAACTTGTTCCATGCGTGATGGCATCGATGCATATAAGGCACAAATGGTGTCGTGGGCCATCCATGCTGCATTCACGTGGTTCCACAGTTCATCTTTGGTGGTTGGCACTGGGTCACAGCGCCGCACCCATCGTTTCATCATATCCCATACATTTTCGATTGGTGACAAGTCCAGTGATTGGGTGGACCAGGGCAAAAGTCTGACATCCTGTGACAACAAGAAGGCACGTATGCGTAGAGCAACATGTGGTCATGCATTGTCCTGCTGAAATATGGCGTCTGGGGTGTTGTGCAGAAAGGGTATGGCTAGAGGTCGCAAAATGTCATTCACGTAGGTCAAACTGGTCTCAGTGCCCTGGACAGATACCAACTGTGATTTGCGGTTGTACCCAATAGCACCCCACACCATGAGGCCTTGAGCTGGGGCTGTATGTCTTGTGCAAATGCAGTTAATGTGATGCCTCGTCCCCTGTCCATGGCGAACCAAAATGCAGCCATCATTTTCAAACAAACAGAACCTGGATTCGTTTGAAAACACTATCTGCTGCCATTCCTGTCCCCAGCGATGTCGTTCCATACACCACTGCAGTCTAGCATGTTTATGCACATTAGTTAAAGGTAGGCGGAGAAGTGGACGACGCGCTGGTAACCCAGACCGTACCAAATAGCAACGGACTGTCGCTCCTGATAGTTTACAATGTGTTACACTGTTCCACTGTTGCGCCAGAGCCGATGAGGACGCAGATCTGTCCTGAAATGCCATTCGGATGAGGTGTCAATCTTCTCGGGGGGTGGTCTGTGTGGTGGCCCAGACCCATCTCGTTGTGTTCTGCGGCCTTCTATGAAACATTCTGTACACACCTGTTACACTGCAGACACACTTTGTCTGTCCCACACAAGCAGTTTCCCGGATGGATGTATGACATTATCTCATGCCAATAATGCGCCCTCTTTCAAACTTACTCATTTGCCAGTACAGTTCTTGCATATGTCCGCAAGGCATCCTGAATGTCTGCTCAAGTCATACTGATCCATTACCTTCAGTTTATAGCGACAAAGAGAGCCACAGGCACATTTTACCAGTCAGTGGTGGTGCACCGAGATATCGATGTGGACCTTGAAGATGAGGGCCGACATGATTCAAATGTTAATCATTTTTTCAGAACATGTCCTGTTAATATGAACTTCCTATCTCTAATTTTTCAAGGTGTTCTGGTTTTTATGAACATGGGTGTATTTGGGATTCTGAAGGTGATCAGGATGAGATACCGAGAAAGAAGAATTATCTACAATCTGTACAAAAATCAGTCTGCAGAGATAAGAATCGAGGGTTCTGTAAAAGAAGCAGCAATCCAGAAAGGAGTGAAATGGAGTGTCCACTGTCCTCCCCCAACAGACTCGCAATAAACACAAAAGTGACTTCAAGTTAGTTCAACACTTCCCTGGTGCAAAAAATGGAAATTAAATGAATTCTCCTTCTGCAGCATGAAGGCTGTTGTTTACTCATGAGACTGTAGATGACATCATGAAATTTGCTAATCAGTACATACAAAAAGTTTTATAAACTCAACAGGAGAAAAGGATGGTTGGGATTCATCAAGAGTTGAAATGGCAGCATTAGAACTGAACTCCTTTCTATGGCTGATGTTCTCAAGTCGTTGCACCAAAATTTGTATGATTTGTGGTTGGATGATGGAACAAGAGTTGAATTTTTTTGTAACATAATGAATCATGAAGATTCAAATTTATCATTAGAAATGTTAGATTCGATGACAGTAAAACAAGAAAACAAACTTGCTCCAATCAGGTACGTGTTTGAAGACGTCACTGAGAAGTGTAAGACTAACTTTTCTGTAGCCATAGATGACATGCTTGAGTCTTTTTGAGATCCCTGTGCTTTCGATCAGTATTACTACAAGTGATAAATTTCATTTTGATCCGTGGTGGAGTTATTATATATAACAATTCCAACTTGTATGGGAGGTTACACCTTTCCACCACGTTAAAATCTTACAAGTTTCTTAGATTACAATTACATTAATTTATTTTAAAAAGATTTTTTGTTGGTACATGTTTCATTTTCCATGGAAAACATCTTCAGGTATGATCATGAATGGTTATTAAAATATACACAAAAACACAACATAGATAAAACAATATTATAAACAAGTTGTCCTTAACTGAATAAAAGGTTTGATGTCTCCTCCAGGAGGAAAGCAGCATTGAGTGTAGTAGGAGGCCCGGTGTGAGTCAACCGTAAGGGATGTCAGGTGATTTGGACACAACCACAAAGAGTCACTTTCCACCTTGAACACAATTAGGCTCAGTCCATTTCATCTGCAAGAGAATTCCCCTTTCCATCACACCAAGGTTGAATGTTACAAAAACTTGCACAGCCGTATAATACTTTTTAAATTATTTATTAAGAAATTTTAAGATACTTCCATTTTAAGATAGTTTTTACATGGTTTTATGAACACAACTTTTACATCAGAAGGGCTAAACAGTGATAACGAAGAGAAAAGCATTGACTCTCTAGACCATAGCCTCTCTACCTCGGGTAGAATGTTCGTTTTCAGAGTGAGAGAGAGGGAGGGAGAGGGGGGGAGAGAGAGTAAGCATGCGTGCATGCATGTGTGCGTGTCTATGTGGCAGTTTTATTTTTCCCCAATCACAACTTTGGGGCCGGGGTGAGGTGATGCCTGCCTATTGGGAGAGTAGTCACCTGCGGCCCACTTCAAGATATCAGGCGTCCTATGTAGTATTAACCCTTACCTCAGGAACAGAACGCTCTCTTTCTTTACCTTCTAATTCAAAGAATGGCACCCTTTAATGGAAAGAGTTTCTTAAGAATCCTTGCTTAATCAGTAATGCAGTCGAGGGAATTATTGGTGGTGAAGTCAATGAGATGCGAAAGCTTCGTGATGGATCCATACTTGTTAAGGCATCAATGGCTGAGCAATCTGAATGGTTACTTAAAGCTAAAATGATCAGGAATTAGGCTATTAACATTTAGAAGCACAAATCTCTGAACTCCTGCAAAGGAATTATCTTCCACAGGGATTTGGTAACGGTTTTTGATGATCGCATTATCAGAAACCTTGCTCAAAGGTGTGTACCTGAGGTGCAGAGGTTAAAGAGGCATATCAGTGATAAGCTACTTGATATGGATGCTTTCATCCTTTGATGTCCAATCCATGCTCGAACGAATAAAGGTTGCAAAGTACAGTCTGACTGTATGCCCATACCTTCCAGCTTCAATGAGGAGTTACAACTGGCAGAAATTTGACCACACCCCATTGCAATGTCAAGGTTCAATGACCTGTAAGATGTGTTGGACATGTGAGCATGTAGGTGTCGAGTGCTTTTTTTGCTAGTAGCTTTACGTCGCACTGACACGGATAGGTCTTATGGCGATGATGGAACAGGGAAGAGCTAGGAGTTGGAAGGAAGCGGTCATGGCCTTAATTAAGGTACAGCCCCAGCATTTGTCTGGTGTGAAAATGGGAAACCACGGAAAACCATCTTCAGGGCTGCCGAGAGTAGGGCTCGAACCCACTATCTCCTCTTTCTGGCCTTCACAGAGAGAAGCCATAGTTTTGTGTAGGCTGAGGATAGGTCATGGGAGATTTACGCACTCTTATCTCCTAAAGTGGAAAGACACCCACCCCCCACCCAGTGTGTGCTTCTGGTGCTGAATTCACTATGGACCACATCCTTACAGAGTGCGTGGATATATCTGACCTAAGACGGAACCTCGGCCTACAGGACACACTCGAACCCATACTAGCCGTTGAATAACATTCTGCTGATCTCATCATCTATGTGAGAGTGAATTAATCAAGAGCATATAATTCAAGTGTTCTGTGATTCAGGGAACTTACATTCCCTTTTGATGCATTTCTATCCTTCTTGGCTAAATAAAATAATTGTTGTTTTATTTTATTTTTTCATTTTCAAATACCTTTTCTTCTTCTTCTTCTTCTTTTATGACAGCATAGGATCACTTTAGTCAGTCCATCATTCAGGTCTCTTTGAAGGGATTGTTCGAGCTTTGTGGTCCTCCCAGTACTTCTTCAGACGCTCCGATCTTCGTGCCCTTTCCTCAGTTGAAAATGTGCGTGTTGTTGGTTTGTTTTGTGTAAGGGTAAAGCAGAGGTTTGTATTCTTGAGTTTTTATTCAATTTTATCTTATTTGTGGTGTCTTCCGTTGTAAGGCCTATTTCCTTCAGATCCTTTCTTACTTCTCTGATCCATTTACATTCTGTTGTGGTATTTTTTTGAGATGAGATTGTGTTGTACTAGTTATTTCAGAAGTCGCGAATGCTACATCCTCATGATTTGTCCAAAGAATCGTAGTCTCCTCTTATGCATAGTATCTGTAATGAGTTCTAGCTCTTTGTACATGACTTTGTTAGGTATTATCCACCACTGTCCATCTTTCTGGTATTTTTTGTTGATGCAGGTTCTTCCAATCCTCCTTTCAATTTTCTGAAATCTGTCAGTCTTTGATTGTTTATTCAGGTGAAAAAGTGTTTCTGCTGCATATGTAGCTTCCGGTTTTATAACTGTGTTGTATTGTTTTATTTTTGCATTTATTGATAAACCATTTCTTTTTGTAGATGTCCCATGTTAATTTTTGTGCTTTAGTTAATCTATTTGTTCTTGTTTGGATTGAGATGTTTTCATTTAGGTTATGTGTTATTACTTCTCCAAGATATTTAAATTGAGTTACTATTTTGATTTTATTACCATTTATGGTAACTTCTTTTAGTTGTGTTGGTTTTCTGGGCATAATTTCTGTTTTTTCAAATGATACTTTGAGGCCAATTTTATTTGCAATGTTTTGAAGTTCTGATATCTGGGTTTTTGCTACTTTTATGTCCACTGCTAGCAATGCTAAATCGTTGGCAAAACCCAGGCAATTGGTTTTGATTTTTCGGCCAATCCTTTTTTTGGGGGGACATTTCCTAAACAATTCCATTACCATTTCTAGAGCACAATTAAATAATAGTGGTGAGAACCCATCTCCGTGCTGTAGTCCAGTTTTAAATTCCTTCATTGAATAAATAAACTTATTTTATTTTTGTTTACATTTAATTTGTTTGCTGTTTGCTTTACGCCACACCAACATAGATAGGTCTTATGGCGTCGATGGGATAGGAAAGGCCTAGGAGTTGGAAGGCAGCAGCCATGGCCTTAATTAAGGTACAGCCCCAACATTTGCCTCGTGTGAAAATGGGAAACCACGGAAAACCATCTTCAGGGCTGCCGAGAGTAGGGCTCGAACCCACTATCTCCCGATTACTGGATACTGGCCGCACTTAAGCGACTGCAGCTATCGAGCTCGGTTTTTAATTTGCTCAGAGAGGGTGATTACCTAGTTTTGTCCCCCCCGCCCATAATCTTCTAACCTTCACAGGGCATGATGGAGTTCATAATTTTACTAATCTGATTTTCTTTCTCTAAGTCTGGCAGTCATCACTATAAGAGTAGCCTTGTGGAAAGATTTCCCCACCATAGGCTGTAGCTGGTCCACTTAAGAAAGCCGTTTGGATGCCTAGTTCTTCCAGCATGGACGCATTATTTCGGTGTTCAATCGCAAGATAATCGGAGAATGCGTCGGTAAACCCACATCTCGAAGCTCTCCATTTTCCGCTTATCTGTCTGTTTGATTGTACTTCCTAGTTGTACTTCCTTATAAAACAAAAAACCATCACCACCAGTCACCACAGACAATAAACAATCTATCTATCTATCTATCTATCTATCTATCTATCTATCTATCTATCTATCTATCTATTTTTTGAAAGCTTGATGAAATTGGTGTCATCACATTATAGATTCCCCTTGTAAGTTAACAGTGCATTCTATTTAAAAATGTGAGGGATATCTGTTTCATTGTTGATCTTACATATCCACAAAAACACCTTAACTATATTGATATTTTGTATAATTATTTTAGAATTCGGTAGCTCGTGTTGGAGTGAGACTGGAGGTTGAAGATATGGCAGACATATTGGCTCTACTGGACACAGGTTACAAAAATATCATCTCCCTGGAGAAATTCAAACAAGCTCTAAAGCAAATAGAAGAACAAGAGGAAACCCTGCAAATTTTAGAAAGGCCATACCTAGGTATGATAAAAAGGTTATTTGACATTAAAAGTATGTTATATATTTTGTCTGTCTTAAAGAACTTTGCAGAATTATTAGTTTCTCATTTTTGAATGTTTCACACTGTGAAAAATAAATAAAAGGAACGGGTAATGTTTGGAATAGAGCCTCCGCGGCTCAGACGGCAGCGCATCAGCCTCTCACCGCTGGATACCATGGTTCAAATCCTGGTCACTCCATGTGAGATTTGTGCTGGACAAAGCAGAGGCGGGACGGGTTTTTCTCCGGGTACTCTGGTTTTCCCTGTCATCTTTCATTCCAGCAACACTCTCTATTCTCATTTCATAGCATCTATCACTCATTAATGTAAATCACTTTGGGAGTGGCGACCCCATCGTAATAACAGCCTATATCTGATTCATTCATTACATCCCTGACCTGGTCAAAGACTGGAAAGCAGGTTGTAGGTTTTCATTTTCAATGTTTGGAATATGATGTGTTAGCAGCACTGATTTATAGCCACACAAGAACTCTTTGACATTTTAAAGTCTGCAGTTGGCAATACAAACCCTCCACAGTTCGCGCTGGTTATCGGTGGTGAATAGACGTGTGTTCCTAGGCGCTTGTGTTTTACTGTGCATGGTGTGCAAGTCGGTTTCATTCTTTCTCTCTCTTATTTGGGAGTGGTGAGAGAGTTTTGTGATTGTTATATGTGTTGATTTCCCACCTCACTCCTGGTCTCATGGCGGAGTCAAGTGGGGGAGATAGTATGGAGGAGGAACCTGTGGTAGTAGACAGTCGAGAAATTTCTATGGATGATACCATTTTGCTTAATGATAAAACCCTACCGAAACTTAATTCTGCTCTCCCTACTAATACCGATTCCTCTGTTCAAAAATCTGAAGTGCAGACATACGATGCCCGTCATACTGGTCCATATATAGTTTTCATGGAAGCCGTTGACGACAGCAGAAAATTAGGTAATATACATCCAGTGGCCCTTGGAAAAAAAATTTACGACCGGAAATTTAAGGGTGTTTCCCTAATCTCTCATAGAGGTAGACACTGAATACAAAATGATTTTGAGACTCGAACCCAGGCCAATCAGTTCCTCACTAACCCTATTTTAAAGGAAAAGCAACTAAAAGCTTTTATTCCCTCAGCATCTCTCTTTAAGGTCGACGTGATCCAAGGGGTAGATAGGGATTTGACCGAAGATGACATCTGCAATTTCGCTGACACGTCCATACCTATAGTCGGAGCTAAGCGGATGAACAGACGCTCCACGCAGGACGGAAAGGTCACATATATTCCAACAGGCACCATTAAGTTAACTTTTCATAGCCAGGCGCCACCTTCCTTCATTTCGATTTATAGGGTTCGAACCCTTGTTGAACGTTTTGTGTTTCAACCTACTATTTGTCGTAAATGTCAGCGCTATGGCCATACCAGGAAAAATTGCAGAGCCCAAAACCCTCGATGTGCCAATTGCGCCCTCAATCACGAAACCCAAGACTGTATGGATTCTCGTAGACAATGTCTAAACTGTTCTGGGGAACATTCAGTGGGGTCCCTTCACTGACCTGAACACAAATGCCAACAAGAATTGAAGAGAAAGCAGGCTATGGAAGACAGTACTTTAAACTCTAAGTCGTTTTTCACACCCATTGAAAATCGATTCAGCCAACTCTTGTCCCTCCAACAATTTCCTCCTCTCCTGCGAACTTCTCCACAGCCGTCCCGGAAAAGAAAATTCACGGCAGTTGTTACATCGCCTCCACCACGACATGATCGCACACCAGGTTACGATGTACAGGGCCATCATGCTATCCTACACATGCCTTCCTCTCCCATGACTGCAATACCTCCCATGTCTTCTGTCTCTGGGAAGAGTATACAGGTTCCTCCCAGGCGGGTCGAATCTACTGCTCATTCGTCCCAAGAACGAGTCTGAGACTCGACCCCGATAATTGTCACAATTACAGCTATTTTGGATAAAATATCTGCTTATGCTACGGCAGCGGAAAATGATTCTAAATGGTCCAAACTACTCCTATGCAGGAGGAAGTACTGGCACTGCTCAATTCATTAGCACTCTGTCTCCCCTCATGATAATTCTCCAGTGGAACGCACGTAGTGTCGTACATAAGAGACACGAACTATTTTTACTGATTGATTCATATCATCCTCATGCAATTTTGATTAGTGAAACTTGGTTGGCTCCAGCCAAACTATACTTGTATTCACCATGACAACTACGGTTTCGATGGGGCTTGCATTTTGGTAGCTAACAACCTACAATTCTATTCGACACCTTTGCATTATAGAATACTGGGTAGACAGGTGATCGCTATTGTGGATGATAACATACATTTTATTTCTATTTATTGTCCACCGAAAATCCAAGGCACATATTCGAATAGGGCAAATTTTTTCTCGCAACTTCCGCACCCCTTTATCCTCGGGGGCGACCTAAACGGGCACCATCAGAGCTGGGGATGCGAGGTCTTGTGTCCAAAAGGGAACAAAATAGCTAAAATAGCGTCCTTAATCATTTACGCTTTTTGAATGACGGCTCACCTACTTGAGTGATGTCACCTCTTGCAAATAAGAGTGCTGTCGATTTAACCATCTGTACGAGTGATCTGGCACACAGAATTGAATGGGAGGTAGTCAAGCACACTCATTCGAGTGATCATTTCCCCATCTTTATAGGGTTCGCGGACAGTCAATCAGCTGCCATCCCCCCCCCCCCCCCACTTAGAGTAAGTAGGCGCATGTTCCCCTTCAATACACTCCAATTTCAATAGTTTTTGTCTCAACAGTTATCTGCATTTGACGGTCAACAGGTGTCCTATGATATCTTCACATCAATTCTCACCGAATATTTAGATTTATACCATCCGAAACAGCCAAATTTCTATCCCAAAACTATTCACTATGCTCGCTGGTGGAATAATGAGTGTGCGGCTTTAATAGCAAAACGGAATGCAGCACTTCGCTCCTTTCGTTGTTTTGGAATGTTCCAAGCGTACTTACACTATAAAGTATTGGTTGCCCAAACTAAAAAGGTCTTTAACAATAAAAGCCGCGCGGCTTGGAAAGCCTTCATTTCCTCTCTCAATAGACAGTCATCGTCTAAGCAGTTGCCGGACTATCCAACCGTCTTATTAGTATTCCATCTACTGTACACTTCAACATGGAGGCTCTTTTTAGCTTCTTTCAACAACTTATTCCGGATTTTGTAGCCCCACATTATAGTTTCACTCTTCCTCCTAGCTCCAATAAATTTTCTTCGCTCATTAGCCCAGTTGATATCCAAGAATTAAATCTGGCAATTAATACTTCCCATACTTCAACCCCTGGACGGCATGATATCTCATATTCAGTACTAAAGCAACTCCCCCCTTTGGATCGCCAGAAATTACTGCAGATATTCAATCAGTGCCTCAAGTCGGCTCAAGTCCCTTCCACCTGGACGACTTTTATTTGGTCCCCCTGCTGAAACCAGGGAAAAACCCTGTACTTCCTGACAGTTATAGGGGCATATACCTGGGACTATGTATTCGAAAGATTTTCCAAAAAATTCTTCTTAAATGATTGCAATGGTCTCTAGACTTTTATAATTTATTGCCCAAATATCAATTTGCCTTTCTCCGGGTCGCTCTGCCACTGATGCAATTAACCTCTTGGTAACTGACATCAACCTCACACGCTGTCGGAAAGAACCCTTACTGGCTATCTTTTTTGATCTACGTGGAGCTTATGATAATGTTGACCTCCAAGTGCTGTTCCAAAAATTGCTCCATTATAACTTCCCGGCCCTTTTTGTTAATCTGCTCTTGAACATGCTGAAGCACAGAACGCTACAATTAAAACATTTTCCTCAGATTCAGGCACGTATGATGTCTACGGGCCTCCCTCAAGGATACCTTCTCAGTCCTATCTTATTTACACTTTATTCGATGTCCCTCGAGAAAATTAAAACCTGCAGCGCTCGCATGATACAATTCGCTGATGATCTAGTGATATATCTTAGTCTCCCATCCCTTGAAGCTATTTACACGTCGTTACATACGACGCTTTTTGATTTTGCTACTTGGCTTCACGATCATCACTTAGAAGTGGCTTACAATAAATGTCGAGCAGTTCTTTTCTCTTGGACCCAGCGTACTGATCACCTGCCTATACGATTTCAAGGTTTTTCAATCACGATCATCCAGTCGACTAAATATCTCGGTATTTACCTCGACAGGAAATTATTATGGCACTCACGTTAAACATCTTGTGGGAAAGTCTCTTCCAAAAGAAAACCCTATTTTTTGCCCTACGACAGAGATCTTGGGGATCGGATCCCAGTATTATGTTCCTGTTATATCGCAATATTATTTGTTCAACCTTGGATTATGGCTTGGGGTTCATTGACACGGCGGCCAAGCAGAAGCCTGCTCAATTGGATTCTTCAGGTTCAATTTATTAAACTTTGTATTGGGACTCTGCAATCGTCACCCAACAATGCAACTTTGGTGAGGCTGCGGAATTCCCATTAAATCTGAGGAGAAAATTGCTTGCCTCCAAGTTTCTACTAAGGACTCTCTCTCAACTCACACCCAATCCTCTCTAAATTATCATTACTAGTACATTACTATCACGATAAAGGTACACCTCTACACCATTACCCAGCACTTGCCTGGGCATATTATTACTTTCATTTCCTTCACACTTCCATTATTCGCACCCCATCAACATCTAATTACATTCTTCCCTATCAAGCAAATTATTATGTCCCTGCTCTGATTTTACCAGCCTTATGTGGTTATCAACCCATTGGCCCGGCCCGGACACACGGTGCTAGGAAATATGTCCGTCTAGCTTTGTCCCAGGATGTTCATTCTCTTTCATCAATATTCTTTACTGATGGGTCCAAAACTCACACTCCTCCAGGTGTGGGGGCAGCCTTTTTCTTGCCCGAGTTCCTCACTTCCAAACAATTTTCACTTCCATCGGAGACAACTATTTTTACGGCGGAGGCTTTTGCCATACATCAAGTATTCACATCTAGATAGTGCCTACATTGCATCAGATTCCCTGAGTGTGCTCCAAGCCTTAAATAATCCCATTTTCCGGTCCAAGTGGTATATTCAAAATCTTCGCAAAATCTCTTTCGATCTACACCAACTAGGTAAAAGGATTACCTTACTTAGGGTTCCGGGCCATTCAAATATTACAGGTAATGAACAGGCGGATGTCTTAGCTCAGGCAGCAGCTTAAGGTCAGGGTGTTGCGTACCATTTGGCGTTACCCTTCACTGATTATCGGAGCGGTTGTCGAGAGAAGATAAGACAGTTATGGCAGGATGAGTGGAGCCACCCCTTGTGTCGTACAGGACGGAGTTTGTTTACGATCCTTCCGAACATCCCTCGCTTTCTGCGGTTTACTAAACATTATTATACTAGACATCACATTACTGATATTATCTGTTTGTGGCTAAATCATATGTGCACGCCTGATTAATTGTTTCATATGAAGTTGGTCGATTCTAACCTTTGTAAAAGTTGTACTTCGGTTGGTACAATTAATCATATTTTGTTTCAGTGTCCGTTGCTCGAAGCTAGTAGGTGAAAATGGTTACAGCCGTTTTTCCAGAAACAATTTGCGTTACCCACCCAATTGTCATGTTGGATACTCTATCCCACGCCCACTACAGTCATAGCTTTATCGAATTTCCTTTCTGACACCAACACTTTCCTTTAATTTCTGTCCCTTTGTCACTTGCCTATGTGTGGACCCGGTCATGTGCATGTGGTAGCAAGTCACCAAGTAGAGGTCACTCTGGCGTGAAGCTTTGTGCCTTGTGTCCTTGTGTTACTCCTGTGTGTTGTAGATTACTAGTTGAATTCTTACCCTCCTTTTTAATTTTAGCTCGTGCATTTTCTCCTCCTCCATACTTTGAGTTTTATTATTGGATCTGTGACTGGGTACACCGCTATTACGCGAAGCCCATCAAATTATCAAGACAAGACAAGACCCTCCGCATCTTTGGAGATACAGTATGGCTCTATGTATGATCAGATGTATTTTCTCACACTGCTAAGTTTTGTTGTACATTATGTGTAAATTGTGTATTTAATACATTTAATGTAAGTACTATTAAAGTGTAGAAATGTCAGCGATTCTCTGTTTTTGTCTGTCCATGTAGGGCAGTCTGGTCCGCCAAATATTTTATTTTTGTGCTTATTGCACCTACGGAACTATTTTGCTTGTACAGGCTCCGGTATGTTTGTTTCATCGGTAGCTACATAACTGGTAATCTAGTCTGAAGTAACAACAGCAATGGCAAGTCAGTAATGGAAAGGAATGCACAGGTGACAAATCAAGTCACATATAGAAAGGAACATGAACACATAATAGGATAACCACTATGACAGCTCAGTGTGAGCAAATAATCATCATCATCATGATCATCATCATCATCAAATGAATATAATTATGGTATGTCTTTTGGAACATAAATTGTGTCTTCCCAAGTGGCTGATTAGTCCCATTCTAGACCCACAGACTATATTACAGTGATAGCTTACACTAGTTGTAGCAACAGAGGGTCATAAGAGAGCACCATTCTTCATTCTTGCTCATTCTTTCCTGCAATTCCACCTCAGATTTTAATCTTCTCCTGTCCTGTTCAAAATTTTTAACTCCATAGACAATTTGGTGCCATTTTCGCTTATCATTGGCTACAGTTTTGCAATTGACAGTGTCAATTTGGCATTTTTTCAGATTATATTTCAAAATATCATTTTATTGTTTTAGCTGCCCCCCCGTGATTATAAGGACAAATATTAAAACAGAAAAGAAACAAGAAAAATCTCCACATCTGTACTATCACCTTCAAATAAAGTCGCTTTCTCCTCAACATTCCCAGTTCTACATTTTCTCAGCCTCCAAAAAGTTTGCTTTTCCTTCCCATTTTCATCAGGAGGACAGGCACCATCTTGACAAATCAACCAAGAGGTGGGAAGTAATTGTGTTTACCAAGTAGAATCTATTTCTGTACAAGTTTCTTTGCATACATGACTTTATTCATAATTTATTTGTTTCTTTCCATTGCTCATGCAGTCATGTAACTACACTTAACTTTATATTTTCAGTATTGCTCGCACTCATATATCATCCATCAGAGTGACCTGGTAGGTACTAACAAATTTCAACTATGTATTTATTAATAACTAAATAAGAAATTAATCCTTAGATATATTTCAATCAGGAAAACATGAGCTACCAGATACATCAAATGAAAAGAAGGATGTTAAGAAACACCAGGATGAACCTGTTACCCAATACTCATTACTCCAAGTGATGAATAAAACCAGGTAGGTATGAATCAGTGGACTCTATAAGCTTAAAAATAGTAAAATGCCATCGTCTTAGTTCCTGTTTTACCAATTCATACTATAAGAATTTTTTTAAAATTTGCTTTACGTCAGACCAACACAAATAGATCTTATGGTGACGATGGGATAGCAAAGGCCTAGGAGTGGGAAGGAAGCAGCCATGGTGTTGATTAATGTACAGCACCAGCATTTGCCCAGTGTGAAAATGGGAAACCATAGAAAGCCACCTTCAGGGCTGTCGACAGTGGGGTTCAAACCCAGTATCTCCTGGATGCAAGCTCACTGCTGCACACCTGTAATCACACTGCCAACTTGCTCAGTTTTAAGAACATCAGTGAAGTGATTAATATTTGAATGTCTGCAGTTAATGCTGGAGTGGAGACAAAGCAGGACATTTTTAAGATAAGTTCTAGAATTTAAGTTCCTAAATATTAAACAGAGAAACATAAATATAATTTCTAAATATTTAAGTGTGACTGATAAATCTGATGATGTTCTTTTAAGAACAAAACATGTATTTCTTTGTTTAATAGTGTGTATTTTTATCCCTTGCCTAATAATGCTTTTCAAAGGTATGTTGTAGTACAATATTTATATTTAATCTGTGTGCTTGACAGATTGAAGAGCATTTAAGTTTTGATTGATTGATTGATTGATTGATTGATTGATTGATTGATTGATTGATTGATTGATTGATTGATTGATTGATTGATTGATTGATTGATTGACTAAAAATATTAAATGGCAGGGAGGGATAGAGTCAGGTGGAAATGTAGTAAGCAATATGGACAATGCTGACAACTTGGTCTTAATGGCAGACTGTGCTGATAGTTGGGAATCTAATAACTTAGTACTTGGTATGAGGTACAGGAAGCATGATATGAAAATTATCATTTCCAAGACTTAAGTGATGTCATTATGGAAGTAATCTAAAAGATCTGAATGTCAGGTAGGTAATAGGAACCTGGAACAGGTGGATCATTTTAAGTACGGTACATAGGATGTGTGTTCTCTCAAGATGGTACAAAAAAACAAATCAATATATTTATAAAGAAACTAATCCAGTGAGCTCACAGTTACAATCAATAGTAGTCTATAAGAATGAAGTGAGCTCTCAGATAAAATTATCCTTATATTTCTCTGTTTTTAGACCAACTTAAGTTTAACGAGAGTCGATGGGTGAACTCGGATAACTAACTCATGAGCTGGAAGTAACAGATATGAAAGTTTTCAGAATGGTTGGAGGTACAAACATGAGAGCTCTCACATCATCATCTGTGGATCCTTCCAACAGGCTGGGTAGGATCTGTGCACGCGATAAGCTTCCATCTGTTCTTGTCTTTGTAAACTTCCTCTCTTATTGCATCTTCAAATGCCTTTTCCATTTTTATTTGATCTTTAATTTCATCCAACACCTCCTTCTGGGATAACTGACTAGTCTCTTTCAAGGCACTATCCTTTCTTAATACTTCTTGGGAATCTCTGTTGGGAGGGGGACAATAGAAAACATCCACAGTTTCCCCTGTATGTCATAAGAGGAGACTAAAAGGTAGACCACAGGCTTTTAGTTTGGGGGGAATGGGTTGATGACCCTAACTGGCCTGGCATTGCTTCCACTTACTTGTGTCAGTCCCCTCACTTTCATTGTTCCTCTCAAGCCTCCCTTGGTCAACTCTTGTTCTCTTCCAACCCCAACAGTATTAGGTTTGTGAAGCCTAGGACCCTTCCCAGTCTTTTGCTGATACCTTCTTTCTGATTACTGTTAATAGAGGATGGTTGCCTGGTTGTACTTCCTCTTAAAACAATAATGACCATCACCACCACCATCACCACATCTCCTGAGTAAGTTTTACATGCCAAACCATTTCAGCCATGCAGCTTTCAGTCTTTCCAGTCTTTCCTCCTTTGTTGTGTTCACCTGCATATCTCTTCTGATTTAATCATTCCTGATTCTCTACCTTCTTGTCTTCTGTATTCATAATGTGGAGATAAGGGCTGATAGAAATGAAATAAAAGGATGAATATGAGTGTATGAACACTCTGTGGTAGGCTCCTGTGAGATGAATGGAGGAGGATAGGTTACCTAAGAAGTTGCCATGGGGGGGGGGGGGGGGGGGGGGTGAGATGAGTAGAGGGAGACCTAGGTAACAACAGACTCAACTAAATGAGGCCACAGAGCAAGCTGTAAATAGAGAATCGTGGAGATACATGGTTCTTTCACAGAGTCTTGCAGACTGATCACTGAAAGGCATAATAAAAGTTCCTTTCAAATCCAATATGATCTATTATATTGGTACAAGCATTTGTGGAATGTGGAATTCGAATCATGTCCCTACGACTCAATTCTTGGGGGTCAATTTCTGATTCAAGGTCACTGAAAGCCTGGCTTTTCTTTGTAATTTTATATGGTGTTCAAATACAAAACTCCTGAATATTATTTTATGCAAGATGAGATACTATTCTATAGGGTCTCACAAAATATCACCTGTCTTCAGGTCAACAGTCCATAACTCATACTTCCCCATTTTTTGTAGTTCAGTATGGATTTATATCTTGTGGATTACTCTTTCAGGGGCAACTTGAGAAGATGTTCTAGCATAATCTGAGATGGTGAATACCATAATCGATGAAAACATGATTGTTAGAATCAAGAAACAGACAACAGCTATAATTGTCAAACATAGGTGGTGCCATCATGAGGGTCCACGAGCAGATAGTGGTCATATTGAACAGGCAAAACCAGTGTCATCAGCTAAATTTGGAAGCTATTGTGAAAATTAAGCCATTATTTTAAAAAGTAAGAGTGAGAGAGAGCAAGATTGAGTGCGTGTGTGCAACCCCCCCCGCTGCCTTAATTTCCACCAAAGTTTTAAAAGTAATTATGGAGAAATATAAGTTATTAACACAATCTTTTCTATCTTGTAGCATCTTTTCAAGAGAACAGAGCTTGTCAGAAGCATGCATTACTGAGAAAAAACTAACACAATATCCAATAACCTGTGGACATTGTTGTAAAATCTTCAGAAAGTATGTACCAGAACCACCTGTAGTTCATAAGGTAATACTAGAATATTGCCAAGACATATGAATTGTAAAACTGTTTATTTTATAAATTAAAGAATTGTCTTTAACTGCTCAACATGTAGATTGGTTTGCATTATAGTTACAAGAAAACTATTAGGTAATAAGTAGAGCCCGGATTTCCATGCAAATGCATGTTTTTAAACAATTTACTTACACTTCACAAACTTTGCAAATATTTGTTTTATGACTTCACAATTCCAAATAACCTTTTTTTCCCTGCATGTTTGCATGTTTTGGCCTTTTTAGGAGAAAATGCATGTATAATGCATATTTTGAAGATTTTGAATTTAACCCCTTAAGCGGGGAGCTTGCTACATACCGGCTCACTCCCAAGTGGGGAACGATTTCCCTGATTGAAGAAAATATTTAATTACTTGATTAAAAACAATCTTAGACTATAATGAACTATTGAAGGGCCCTAAGAGAAATATTTACTTGAATATAATGTATTTAATTGTTGGAAAATTCTGTTATTTTAATTTTTTAATACTTAATGCAAAAACGTACTAAGTGATTTCACACTGTGATATCGAGGTTACTTCTTCCTAATAGCAAAGCTCTGGTTTTCGTTTATACAGTAACTTTTACCTGAATATTTTAGGCAGTTTACTTTTTTTTTTGCTAGGGGCTTTACATCGCACCGACACAGATAGGTCTTATGGCGACGATAGGCAGTTTACTAACAATCTCTGCCTGGAAATAAATGTTTCTGTATATGTAGATTGCAGATTTACAAAGTTCACATGTACTGTACCTAAAAGATTTGCAATGGAATAAATTATAATACTCACAAAATTTTTCTGTTATGTTGATTAGCGCTTTTGAGCGAACAAGTTTATATAGCCTAGCTACAATTCATAAGTGACTCACACGGACTATATTACACTGTGATACAGGTAATATTTATACTATTTACAGTCTTCACAGTGTCATGTCTTTTACAGCTGTTCATTATGATACACACTGAAGCAGATCATGTTATATAACCTGTCTTGGCGTCGCATAATTGATATAAATTCCATTCTGAAATGCGATCGTTTTCTTGGTATGGTAACTTCCACCCTAGCCACCCTTTCCATAGCAACAGGTTGTCATCAATTGACACTTTGCCATTAGGGGTATAAGCCTCTGAAAATTTTGCTAATAGGTCGTCAAATACTGGATTTATCTTGTATATTTTGGGAGGAATTTGACCATTATTCACCTCATTGTCAGAGATATGTAAAAATCTGTGGAGGAAATAATAATAATAATAATAATAATAATAATAATAATAATAATAATAATGATATTAGCTTTACGTCCCACTAACTACTTTTAGGGTTTTCGGAGACGCTGAGGTGCCGGACTTTAGTCCCGCAGGAGTTCTTTTGCACGCCAGTAAATCTAATGACAAGAGGCTGATGTATTTGAGCACCTTGACCACCGGTCTGAGCCAGAATCGAATCTGCCAAGTTCGGGTCAGAATGACGGACAGCGCCTCAACCATCTAGGCCACTCGGTCCGGTGAGAAAACATCTCTTCTGTGTCATCAGCTCATAGAAAATAGGCGTAATGAATAAGCGATTGTGAGAAATATAGTGTCCTAATTTAGGTTTCTGTACAATCCCTTGCGGCAACAGTATGGCAATAAGACGTTTTCGTCCTTATTTGTTTGGACCCGGTCTTGATCTCGACTCCTTCGTTTCATCTTACTAAACTGGGTTTTATGTGCGATTTTCTGCTGGGCATCTTTTGTCTGTTCAGCTATGTTCTTGTATATATCGTCATAAAAAAGTAATTACAATATTTCGCTCAGTTTTGTTCTCACTAAAAACTCTCCCTTTACATCACGATGGAATTTTGGATCAAAGCGGGACCTTATTTGTACATTTACAGTATAAGTATCCTGCAGAATGGCGAATTGTCATCTCTCACTATGAATGTGATATGAGGAAAGTCTGTTGAAACGGAAATGAAATGGCATATGGCTTTTAGTGCCGGGAGTGTCTGAGGATAAGTTCGGCTCACCAGATGCAGGTCTTTTGATGTGACGCTCGTAGGCGACCTGCGCATCGTGATGAGTATGAAATGATGATGAAGACAACACATACACCCAGCCCCTGTACCAGCGGAATTCACCAATTGTGGTTAAAATTCCCGACCCTGCCGGGAATCGAACCTGGGACTCCTGTGACCAAAGGCCAGCATGCTAACCATTTAGCCATGGAGCCGGACAGGAAAGAGTGTTAATAAGCAGTCATGGGATGGGCAGGTAATAATGAAAATAATTCTCCTTTTGTGGGTAAACAGTAATTGATTCATACAGGAGTATCATATTCTTATCCCTGTGTACTTACTGTTAGTATGAAATCATTACCCTGACTGGTGGTGGTGGTGATGGTGATAGTGGTGGTGTAAATAAATAAATAAATAAATAAATAAATAAATAAATAAATAAATAAATAAATAAATAAATAAATACATCAATCAATCAATCAATCAATCAATCAATCAATCCTGATCTGCATTTAGGGCAGTCACCCAGGTGGTAGATTCCTTATCTGTTGTTTTCCTAGCTTTTTCTTAAATAACTGCAAAGAAATTGCAAATTTATTGAACATCTCCCTTGGTAAGTTATTCCAATCCCTAACTCCCCTTCCTATAAATGAATATTTGCCTCAATTTGTCCTCTTGAATTCCAGCTTTATCTTCATATTGTGACCTTTCCTACTTTTAAAGACACCACTCAAACTTATTCGTCTACTGATGTCATTCCATGCCATGTCTCCACTGACAGATCGGAACATACCACATTAATATTTCTTTAACATACCACTTAGTTGAGTAGCTCATCTCCTTTCTCCCAAGTCCTCCCAGTCCAAACTTTGCAACATTTTTTTAACGCTACTTTTTTGTCGGAAATCACCCAGAACAAACTGAGCTGCTTTCCTTTGGATTTTTTCCAATTCTTGAATCAAGTAATCCTGGTGAGGGTCCCATACAGTGGAACCATACTCTAGTTGGGCTCTTACCAGAGAGTTATATGCTCTCTCCCAGTTGAAATCTTGAACACTCTATCCAAAATACTTAATAACTCCTGCTACAAAAAGTTGAAATTTCAGTGAGGGTTCCACCTTTTCAATACAAAGTGTATGTAGTATAGGATAGTGTTTACAGCATGTTTTTATTCAAGGGACCGGTTTCAACACATTTCTGAAGCATCATCATCAGCCTAAATTACAAAACTAGCAATATCCATAATAGGCTATGATAATAATGTATAAACATAGTGACACATAAAATTCTTTTCACAACAGTTTCACATTTAAAAAATTGAGAGTTTTATAAAATATTTGGCATGTTTTTGCAACGCATATGCACTTGTAAAAGTCTTGTGTGAATGTTGTGCATTCAAGTGTGGCGATGTATTTTTACAACACGTTAATCGTGCAATAGTCTTCTTTGGATGAGGCACTTTCAAGTGTTAGGTTAAGGGTGTAATAAAAACTTGGTGTACCCATTAAAATCTTGTTGGACACATAAAACTACTCCTCTGTGTGATGTCACTTAAGGACAAAATAGCAGTGCTGCTGTTATACTCGGCAACGTCTTCCAGTACTATTGTTACAGGTACGTAATTAGGTGGTATGGTGTTTAACTGTAGGCGAAGGTTTCTCAGTCCAACATGGAATTGTGAAGCCTGAAGAATAAAAGAATAAAACCTAGTTTAGGTATAAGGGCTTAATGGGCCACGGCAAAAGAATGACCTGTATGGTTAAATGTAGAGGCTTACCTTGCTCAGCGTGCTGTGTACTTTACCATGTGGAGACGAGATTCAAACTAAAGCGTGTAGGCCAGGCCAGAGCAGGTAATTGGGAGTGGGGAGGGAAAGGGAGGGATGCGGGAGAGGGAGGTACTTAAGGCGGATCAGGGATGCAATATGGTGGGGGCTTGTAGCGTGATGGGGTATTGCGCATAGCGTGAAATATTGAACGCCTGTTTGAAACTTTGATGTTTCTACATAATTTAATTAAAAAGTCAAAGAGGATTATTGGCTTTTTCTGAAATTTAATTGAGGTTAAAGTTGGGATTAAAAAACTGGTCCAAATGAATAAAGCAGTTCTTCGTAACGTCAAGAGTGGGGCCTTTGTCTATGTTCCTGAGAATTTCGATGTCCTGATCTATAGTGTTGAAGCTATGATTTGAATCATGAATATGTTGACCGACTGCTGAAAACCTGTTGTATTAGCTGGCATTGACATGTTCTATATGTCTAATTTTAAAGTTCCTTTCGGTCTGTCCGATGTACGAGGAATCGTAGTTGTTACATTTGAATCGATAGACACCTGACTTAAGAAAGATATTAGTTTTATTTTTTGAACTGGCATTGAACTCTGCTGCAAGACTAATAAATAGTTTTCAGATAAGTCCCTCAACACATTATTACTGTCAACAAGTGGCGATACATTCAGGAACATCTCAAATTCATGATTCTGATGCAGAGTTTCCTTTCCAATAGGAAGAATGTATTGGTATCCTGAATGAGCTTTGGCTGCTGTGGAACAGAAGAAATGCCAAACCGTGCCCCTTCAAGAAATTTCAGTTCTTGCTACAAAACATGCCCAGACCTCCTAGTGAGAAACCGGCTTGTCGGTGTCCATGTCACCAGATTGGTCTTGAGAGTGTGACTCTTCCAATGACTAATGCAGAATTCTTGGAATACAAGAGGGGAGAATATACTGCTGAAATGAAGAGGAAGAAGGCTAGTAAGTAGTGTAGCATTTTCTTTGGAACAATAGATTTAATTTTTTTTTTGCAAGTTGCTTTACGTCGCACCGACACAGACAGGTCTTATGGCGACGATGGGACAGGAGAGGGCTAGGAGTGGGAAGGAAGCGTCCGTGGCCTTAGTTAAGGTACAGCCCCAGCATTTGCTTGGTGTGAAAATGGGAAACCACAGAAAACCATCCTCAGGGCTGCCGACAGTGGGATTCGAACCCACAATCTCCCGAATGCTGGATACTGGCCGCACTTAAGCGACTGCAGCTATCGAGCTCGGTAACAATAGATTTAAAGTATACCACTTATGATAGGGGCGAAGCTAGCATACTGAAAATCTAAAATACGAGGCCCATTCAGGAAGTAAGTTCCCATGGATCATAATAGGAAACAAGAACATCAGAAGATAATGATCTATGGAATCAGTGATACATTACTTTTCTCTACATGTGCACCACCCTTGTTTAGGCACTTGTGGTGTGGCACCAACTTTCAAATGGCTATGTTGTATATATATGCTGCCAAAGACTCGAACCACAATGTAACTGCCATCTGAAGTGCAATGTCGCCGTCAAAACGTTGTCCTGCCAGAAATATTTTCAGTTGGAGGAAGAGATAACAGTTTCTGGGCATGAGATTGGTGCTCTAATAGGGATGGTCAAAAATATCCCGTCCAAATTGCTACAGAAGAACCTGCATGTCGTACAAGAATATTTGTGCATTCAGCTTTCCATATCTCTTGTTCTGTATTGCTCTCCACAGCTTCCACATTGTGTCACAATAACTGTGTGTACCTTCAAAAATATTGGGAGACTGTATGAGAGTAGACATCTTTATCTTTGAATAGCTCTAACACAACTGCACCAACAGAACTGCGAATGTACCAGACTGTTGCCACACGTTCTTCCTCTACCCTTGTATAATCTTGTCCTGCACAGATTACCAGCACTGCTATGTGGCTCTTTTGGAACTTACTTCCTGTATGGGCCTCACAGCACTTTACAAAAAGATATATTTGGAATTGATTAAGAATAAAACAGGGAATTCATCCATGTAACTCATGTTCTCCTCAAAAGAAACTTTGTGTTTGATAGTAATATTGTATGTTAGATTGCACAGAAATGATGCACACAGAAACTGACTGAAAATTAGTTGAATATATCAGTGAAGATGATGCTTGTTGTTTAAAGGGGTCTAACATCTAAGATCATCAGCCCATATATCAGTGAAAAATAAGGTAAAGATTGCATTAAGGCAGTTCATTACGTTGGAGGATGAAATAATATATCTCATCAACATCACAACTTCTTCCTATCCGGGTGAAACCAAGTTGCACAAAATATGTTGCCTCTCCATTTTACTCTATTTCTTCATATTCCATGTTGGCATATGCTATCCTCAACCAAGTTTAATTTAAAAACAGTATGTGATTACTAGAGCCTGGATTATATGTAATTTCATATTCTGTTCCCATATATGTTGCTACAAGAAAAGCTAAAATGCTGGCGAGTCACACTAAAAGGACCATTATTCCAGGAGTTTAAAGTTACATATTTTTACATATTTTGATGCATAATAAATATTTTGATAAACATTACATATTTTAAATATTTTAAAAGATATAGCACATTTGAAAGAAAACAATTCTTTTTTCACTAATTTTACATCTACTTAAGATTTTTAATTAAACACTTGAAAATAGCTTTAAAAGCCTGTGCGTCTCTAACATCTAGAAATAATTAAATAATTTAAAGTGAAGTATTCTGTCAAAGAATCTCATCCCTTAGCTATGTTGACGGTGCAAGTTTTGAGTGTCTTCAGCTGTGTCTATCAATCTTCCCTTGCACACACTTTCTCACATTGTTCTCCTCTCAAAATTCCTTCCTTTCTTTCTTTCTTCTTCAGATATTGCCCTTGCTTCCCTTCCATAAAGAGCTACACTCACTACAAAAGACTTCAGAAACATTTTTCTAATAAGCATATCTGTGTTTCATGAGATGAAATTTCTTCTCTTGAAATAAGGACCTTCCTTGCTTGAGCAAGTCTACAATTAAATATTTCTTTGCCGGGCAATTTGAAATACGCGCCAGTGTCTTCATGCAAAGTTGAAAGGTTTTTTTCTACATATAAGAACATCCTAACAGATAGAAGGCATTTGATGACTGCAGAAAATTTTGAAAAATGTTTAGTTATAAACTGCCTCTCCAAATGAAAATTACAGGTTGAATAACATTTGCAATTTTAACTTTTCTTGGTTTTGTTTCCTTTCCTGTGCACAAGAATACATCAAATAAAGCTTAGATATTAAGTTACATATGTTTTACTTATTACATATATTTACTACAATAGAGAAAATTTTAGGTTATATTTATGTATTATCGTGCAACTTTTAGTGATACATTGTGTTATGGGGGTGAGGAGTAAGGAGGGAGCTCTCCCAGTTCAGGTAATACTACCAACCAAATAGAAATGAAATCTGAATTGAATCGATAATATGATCGATCGATATGAATTTTCTAAACCTTTATTATCTTAAGTCAACAACTGTGTCACACACACATTATATAACATTGTATAATATTTCTCGATGCAAAGCTTGTTCCTAGCATGAATTGTATAGTTTGGGTTTGTTGTGTAAACAACAACAGTACTAGTACGTAAAGAGTATGCCAGATGTCTCATGGCAATGTATAAGTGATTCAAAGCTTATGTTTCAAAAGTTGCCAATACGAATCTCGAAGATAACTGAGGTCTACCGATTCAGCACTAGGGAGCCCAGGTATCACGAAAAGTTGCGCGAGTAATACATACTTCTCATTTTTTTATTACATATAACCCGGGCTCTAGTGATTACCAGCTAATGGATATTAATATCAAAATGTGAGGTATTTCACTAAAACACACCACTACACCATGTGTCCTCGAACAGTATTTTACCGATAATGGAGATAGGAGACAATAATTCTAGTGGATCATAAAACTTTGCACTGGTTTGCAGGAGTTGTCATCGGAGGCCCATTTAGAGAGAGGTAAACTGAAGAGTCTCATCAGAGCAGTCAGCTGATAATAAAGTGTAACTGCTTCATTGTTGTTCTCTGTGCCATTAACAAAGTCGCCCATGAACATGCTTATGTCTACAACAGACACAGCAATGGGAAAGCTGCCCTTGTATTCTGCTGCATGTTTCTTCAGCACGGCTCAAAGTAGAAGTGGACTACATGTTAAACCAAATGGTAGCTGAGTGAAGTGATAAATTGCAATTTTGTCCGATGTCCCATCTCCAAGGGGTCTTTCAAGGACAGTGAATTTTTCTCATGTGCAGAAGCATCAAAAACAATTCTCCATTTCTTGCTTCCTGGTCTTTCCCTTTTTGCAACTTGATGGGGAAGATAGAAGGTTTCTGCTACTGTCTGTTCTATTGATGCATGCTCCACTTGTCCTTTGGTAATGAGTCCAAATTGTGAGAATTGTATGTGCCTCTCAAGACTGCGTTGTTCTCTTGTCCTCTGGCTAACGACGTCAGACATGCCTCTGCATTCTGTCAATTGTCTGGCAGAATTACATCAGCTTTCCTGGGAAGAGAAACTACAGCTTGTTGATTTTCTACTTGGAAGGATGATTGAAATGCTTCCGTGATCGTATCCTTATTATCCACTGTCTGATCATTGTCTGCACTTATTCTGGTTTCACTCAAGTTCCAGAAGTGATGGTGTCTGGTCTAGATTAATGAGGTTGACTGTGACTGCCACTTGGGAGTTCGCATTGTGTCGTCTGAACTTCAAAACCAATTTTGGACACTGAGAGGCTGTCAGGCAGTGAGGAAAGTTTCACACACCTATCTTCCGTGTAAAATCATGAACAACCCTGTAAGTGGGCAAACGGAAGGCCCACCACCCCCTGAACGAGTGACACCTTCCAAACCATTTAACACTACTGGAATAGATTTCGCAGGACGCCTTTGCATAACGAATGGACGAGTGACAGCAAAAGCATACTTCACTCTTCATATGCGCAGTTCATCTAGAGCTTTGCAGGGCATGGCAACAGGCAATAATTTCTGATGGCACTTCAGAGGTTCATCGGCTGACGTGGAATACGAAACATGATCTACTCAGACAATGCAAGGACATTTCAACCCATCTCCCTTTATTCTATGGGCTGATGACCTAGATGTTAGACCCCTTTAAACAACAAGCATCAACCTTTCTCCTGAAGTTATTTCACGCAGGTAACGTAATGCATACTCTAGAAAATTAGCCGTATTCATGACTGCAGTCTCAAAGGAACATATATTAACTGCCTGGCACAGGAAGCTTAAGGTACCGCGCTGGCCTCAGCTGGTCACCAGGGCTGTCCATGTCCAACTATATGCAAATGCGTGCAATCTTATTAGACATTTCCATGTTGATTTCAGGATCTTACAGTTCAAAATGTCAGTTAAATTCTTATATATTGCTTTCTTAGGGTCCCCTCTTATGGTCATCCTCTCAGCAAAATTTCATTGTCGGTTTCGATATGACTGTATTGATAGTTCCCTTGTTAGTTGAGTAGCTCATCTCCTTACTCCCAAAGTTTGCAACATTTCTGTAACACTACTCTTTTGTCAGAAATCACCCAGAACAAATTGTGCTATTTTCCTTTGTATCTTTTCCAGTTCTCAAATCAAATAATCTTCGTGATGGCCCTATACACTGGAACCATACCCTAATTAGGGTCTTACTAGAGACTTATATGCCCTTTCTTTTACATCTTTACTACAACCTATAAATAACCCCATAACCATATGAAGAGATCTGTAACCATTGTAATGTGATAACCACAATGAAGGTCTTTCCTTACAATGGACCCCATGAGCTACTTTCATACCATCAACACAGTAATTAAAACCGAGAGGACTTTTCCTCTTAATGAAACTTAACAATCTGACTTTTCATCCTGTTTGCCATCATATCATTGTTTGCTCTCCATCTTATAACTTTCCCGACGTCTTCTTGTATTCACTCACAATCCTGTACCTTATTTACTGCTCTCTACAGTATAACATCATCCTTACCTGTGATTCCGGTTCTTTGCTCATATCATTTATTTATACAAGAAAACAAAAATGTCCAATAATACTGCCTTGCAGAACCCCTTCCTTAATCACTCCAGGGTCAGATAATGTTTCACCTACTCTAATTTGAGGTCTATTTTCTAGAAATTTAGCCACCTAATCAAACACCATCTTTACCTTTGTACATTGGAGCCAATATAGCAACTCCCTATTCATTTGGTTAGCTTCTTCATCAAAACAGTAATAAAATAATGATTTCAGATAAGGCAATTTGGCTTGTGCTAATCATCATAAATTCCCTCTCCTTAATTCCGTGATTAGTGTCTTATTTCATTGAATATCATTACACTTAAGAGCTGAAAGTCAGGGTGGTAAGACTGGTCTTTGTAATTTAAAGGATAGGTTCTAGAGTTCGAGTCCATCCACGTGATCATTTTTATGGTATGCTCCTCCTTAAATAAATGCCTTTTCTGTATGTCAGTTAGCACTGATATCACTCTCTCTACTTGGGGTGGCCGCTTTCCTCATTTCATCCTCCTCATATTTGGCAACAACAGGCACTGGGATCATGGCTGGGCCATGTAAATATATGCAGAAATATACAAAGGTTTGGTGTTCTTGCTTGAATAATGAATTGCCTAAGGTTGGTAGGGTTCATTATATCTAAAATATAATTACATTAAAGATTATATTTTAGTGTGTAATAGATCAGAATGGGCAAATACCTGGAGCAGGAAATAGATCAGAAATCCAATAAATTTAAATTGTATCAGTTTCAAGAATATATAGCAAATTTCAAAGGTTATTCAAACAGGGTTATTAGAAATGATTGTCGGGGTTTCAAAAAATCATAGTACATAGTACAAATTGATGTAGGAATACAAATCTTATTCTACTGTTTACTGTAACTCATGAGTTTCTTTTCCTACATGCATTACAGATTTTCAATATGTGTGCCTGTGTTGCTCTACACACATCTACTCGATAGTCCATCTTCTCCCCACACATGCCCCAACATGTCAGCAGTGATAAGCATAAATTAAATTGTTTATATGTTTTTTATATAATTAAACCTCATCTCACTATTTTATGTTTTTCAGTAAAGGATATATATGAAGTAGAATTACAAGTCCAAAATTACATGAATTCAAAACATTTCAGAGCAAGGAAAGAAGAAACAAAATAAAATAAAGAAAGAAGAAATCCTGAGGATATCAGAGTCACAACTGACAGAAGGTAACTATTAACTAGAAAAGTTAATAAATCAGGGATTCAATTCATTTTTACCCCTACAATTTTCAGTAATTATATTTACCAATAAGAATGATCAGATCCCATATCCATTGGTTCATTAAGGAAAAAATAATATCACTACAGGGCCTATATTTTAAAGTTAAAAATTAAAATGTCACTCAAAAAAAATCTTGCATTACATAAAAGTTAAGAATACAAATGTATATAATAATATTCACTGGAAGTAAAAGTAGGATCTTACAGTGATTATGAGTCATCAGATTATCTGCTAACCTACAACAGAACAGGAACGAAGGTAGCTCCCTCAAGCAAAGTACAAAATATGATAGGCATACAAGAGGGAGGGACAAGAAAGAGAGAAGTCATGGGGGACTCCATTACTAGGCATGTGAGGAAAGTGGAACCAAGGTAGAGTGTTATCCAGGAATTAGGTTAAGACAGATGTTGAGGAAAGTAGAAGGGAAGGAGGAGGATAAGGAAAAGGTGCCAGTTTTTCACATTAGTATCAAGGAAGCAGGTATAGGTATTAACATAGTTTGGGATGTGTGGGGTATGATTAATGGAGCAGGGAAAAGTTCAAACAAGGGATGTTATTATCAGTGGAATACTGTGCATGAAGGGTACTGACAAGAAGGCGTTCAGGGATTTAAATGAAACTATAAAGTGGGTATGTAGGAAACTGGGAGCCAGATTTGTAGATTCTAATGGGTGGATAGGACATGATCTGCAATCATATGGCTTTCACTTAAATCGCAGTGGTACGGTATGAATAAGTTAGGAGGTTTTTTAAGATGGTTTATAGGGAGTTACATTTAAGGAAACATGGTGGACTAGGAAGTGGTAATAATAGTACAGAAGCTGGTTTTATTAATTTCATATTATGGATCAAGAAGCTTTTTCACAGAACCAACTGGTGCATTTATTGCAGATACAAGATAGGAACGGTAGGAAGGGGGAATATTCAAACTGATGAAAGAAGAATTTTTTGAGCTACGAAAAGATTAAGGAAGAGAAACATGAAATTCTAGGTGCAAGGCTCATCTCTAAAGATAATAGGCAACTTGATGACAGATATGTATAGCTACTTTAAGGCAATAGGTTCCAAGAAGGACATACCAGGAATCATTAATGAACAAGGAGGAGTGTATATGTGAGGATTTACAGAAGACAGAAGTATTCAGTCAGCAGTAAGTAGATTGTTGGTTACAAGTATAGGAGGTGAATAAAACTAAAAAGGTATTGAAATTTATCTACAGTATTTAAAATAATATATAAAAGTTGAAAACTAGAAAAGCAGCTGGAATTGAGGTGGTGGTGGTTTTTTATTTTATTTTATTTAGCTTATGGTACAAGTTAAGCCACACACAAATTGAGTAACATTATGAAAGCAACAAATAATTTACAAAATAGAATAAATGCAAAAAGTCAAGGTAAAACATACAGTAGAAAATGAGAGAGATATGTACAATACAGAAAAATAGAAAGAAAAAATACAGAAATACAAAAACACAGAAATGATGTAAAATATAAGTAGATACATAAAATAACAAATGGTGGTGGCGATTTTTGTTTTAAGAGGAAGTACAGTACAACTGGGTAATCATCCTCTCTGAACAAATTATAATAAAATAAATTTATTTATTCAATGGAGGAATTTGAAAATGAATTAAAAATACAACAAAAATGTATTTCATTAAGCTAAAAAAGGTTACTAATGCATCAAAATGGAATGCAAATTCCCTGAGTAACAGAACACTTTAAATTTATAGGCCCTCGATTAATCCACTCTCGCACATAAAGAGATGATGAGATCAGCACTATTAACATAATTGGCTAGCATGAGTTTGAGTGTTTCCTACAGGCCGAGGTTCCGTCTTAGGCCAGAGAGATTGGTGCATTCTGTAAGGATGTGAGCCACGGTGAAGTCAGCACCACAAAACACACACTGGGGGGGTTCCCTCTTCAAGAGGTAAGAATGCATAGATCTTCCATGACCTATCCTCAGCCTACACAAACCTACAGCCTTTGGCCAGAAAGACGACCACCACACAGTGGTTGTCTTCTTAATTGCTCTCAGCTTGTCGGATGTTCAGTTAGCTAGCCGCTCTAATTCCCAGAATACGAAGATGGTTCGATGTATCTGAGAACAAATATCTCTAGCTGGTACATTCAGGTCTAGATGGTAACAGTACCACTTCTTATACTGCTTCATCCACAAGTTGATTTCTGCAATCCCAACATGGATTGGGAGCCATGCGAAAATGATTCTGGAGCAAGCATCACACAACTTGGCTAGAAGGGCATGAATCTGCCATCCCAATGGGTGTCTTCTTCGTCACCAAGTGTAAACTGCATAGCTTCAAAGATGGTGAAAAGCTCTGCAGTATGCACACTACAGACACTAGGAAGCAACATCTTCATGGTAACATTATAAGAGATGAAAGAACAACCAGCATTTTCTCTCATTTTAGAACCATTCGTGAAGACATGTCGCGTGGCTGGATACTGGTGAGCGAAGTCCTGGAAATTCCTTCAATGAACAGAGGCATTCATGTTCACCTTGGATCCATAGAGTAGATCTAGCCATTTATTCAGCCACAGAACTAGCCACAGAGGTACATTGCTAGAGGTATGCTTAAGACAAACACCAATAGCCACATCTAACTCATGACACAAGCAAGCTATCAAAATTAATTATTTTGTCCATAATAGTTAATTATCTTAGGTCTGTATGACTCAAAATTAAACATACATTCTTTTATTTTAACACATTTAAGTATGTGGTTCCATACTGTCAATACTATTAACAGTTTTTATTACAAGGGGGGATCAAATATAAACAGATTTTATTTTTTATTTAAATTCATTTACTGAAAACCACAAGGCAATTACAGTTTATTTTTCCACATAGTTTCCTACTTTGAAAATACATTTGTCCCAGCATATGGGCAGCTTTTTGATGCCCTCATTGTAAAAAGAAAAGGGCCGTGTCACCAGCCAGCTGCACATGAAGTCTTCCACACTCTCGTCATCTTCAAATTGTTGCCCTCCTAGAGCTTCTTTAAGCATTACAGTCTGAACAAATGGAAATCGCTGGGCGATAAGTCCGGGCTGTAAGGAGGATGATCAAGTGTAGTCCAGTGCATTCCTGTAGCTTGGAGACAGTTAGAGCTGCAGTATGCGGCTGCGCATTGTTGTGGAGGAGAATGACCTGTTGAATCGGTTGGTCTCGTCTTTTGCGGCAATATGCAGCAAAAAAATCAATCAGCAAAATGCCTCGCCGATCAAAAAAAAAACAGTTGCAAGAACCTTGCCAGCTGACGGTCGAGTCTTGGCTTTCACTGGTGCTACCTCCCCTTTCCTCTGCCACTCCTTACTGGCTTGTTTGGATTCAGGAGTGTAGTGGTGAACCCATGTTACTGTCGCCCGTTGATCGCCGTCAATAATGTCTTTAACCGCACAAATGTTTTTGTCTGTAATGCTGGCCCGAGCACAGCAATTGTGTTGCTGATTTTCCTTCCTTGAACATTTTTATGCCAGGCAAACATATGCGTCCTTGACAATGTTTGATCACCAAACTTTGCAGTCAATCTCTGGTGAATTTCCACTGCTGTAACTCCTTCACAAGCAAGAAATTTTATAATTATGCATTGCGCAGTGAAGGGGTGCACCTGTTGCTCTGACATCATGAGCATTACTGACAAAACGGCGGGAAATATCTAACAGCATGATCCTAATGGTCCTGCCTAAGCATAGCAGAAGCACGGGGCCAGTCCTACTAACTGTTGTTCAGGAACATAATCCGGTTTATATTTGATCGGCCTTCGTATGTTATTAGTGCTCATTTACATGTTTCAAGAATTTAGAATGTTCCTATCTTCAGCGACATAATAATCACAAAACATTCTCCTGGACTTGTTACATCATAAAATTATATTTCTTTTATTCATGCTTGGCACATTAAAATGATTATTAACATTTATACTTACTGTTGAACTATTCTTGATAAATGATTTAAAAACATTAAATGTCTCACTCTGCCTCTGTGGCTCAGATGGCAGCGTGTCAGCCTCTCACCGTGGTTTAAATCCCAGTCACTCCATGTGAGATTTGTGCTGGACAAAGCGGAGGTGGGACAGGTTTTCTGGGTACTCTGGTTTACCGTCATCTTTTCTTCCAGCAACACTCTCCATAATCATTTCATAGCATTTATCAGTCATTAATAAATCACCTTGGGAGTGGTGACCCCATTGTAATAATAGCCTATATTTATATATGGTTCATTTATTAAATCATTGACCCGGTCAAAAGACTGGAAAACAGGTTGTAGGTTTTCATTTTCAAATGTCTCACTCTATAAAATACAAACATCTAATTCTAATCTTAGAATATCATTACAATACAAAAACACACAATGAAAAACTTGCTAAAAGAGTCTGTATCTGCATAAAATTCTAAATTGATGTGTCAAAAGACCAGGGGCGAAGCGTCAGGGGAGACAGGGTAGACAGCGTGTACCCTTAAAATTTTGGGAAGAAATATTGTCTAGTTAAATCAATTACATTTTAGAACATTAATTATTTCCAGATTCGTAACATTATTGTATTCCCCGCTTTACTTATTTTCGTCTCACTTCGGCAATGCTAAGATTCGCGTCAGTAACACGAAGCACGTGGGCGAAAGTAGACACTGTCCATTCTGTGTATTTTCCCTTTATTTTCAAAGCTTTCAGATAGAGCAACACTAACGCTATCTGTAGGTGCTGACTGTGGAACTAGGACTTTCCTATAGCGAGATGTCTCCGCCCAGTAGACAGACTTACCAGCGTCTCTTCTTGCTCCCATTGGCTAGTATTTGGATCTCTCTTATAAAGGTGCTCTTATTGGCTACCGTCTTAGACATGCTTTTAATGTTATTAATTTGAATTTACTTTATTATAAGACACATCTAAAAATAAATTAATAATATTTAAATACAAAGTATAGTAAACTTACACCTAATAAATTAATGACAGCATCAAAACCCTTCAAGTACGTGCATTTTCTTGTCCGCCAATATTAGTTGCGGTATTATAACTCCAACAACTATTGTCTTCCAGTCTTAATAAGGTACTCCAGAGTACGGATATGGAAAAAATTGCTTAACTTGATGCTGTAAATTCCGTTAAAGTCAGTTTCTAGTGAACGCGCTATGAGTGCTTTCAGACGAATTAAAACGTATCTATTTAAGGAATGGGATGACTAACCAGAGACTGTCTAACTTGGGAACTCTAGCTATAGAGAAGAAATTTCTGTGGAATCTTAGCAAGACGCCTGACTTCAAGACGAGAGTAATAGATATATTTGCCGAAATAAAGGACAGGCGGATTAAACTAATTTACAAGAATACTGTTTAAGGTGACTTGTACGAAAAACTATTTTCTTATTTCTCTTATTAAATCTATATACCGGTAACATTGAAATATATTGCTATTTTATTCTAAAAGTATGTTGTTATTTGACAACTCCCGCGGCCTATTTCGTCTATATTTAAAAATGAAGCAAGTGCACGTAGGGTTATAGGTTGTTATAGGGTTTGTCTTATTTTCAGAGTCATTAATATAATACTGAATACAGATGTATGCGTCGAAAACAAAATTCCATATAATAATATGATTAAAAGAATTTAAATAAAAGAAATCTCTGGCTACCCCCTTACTTAGTTCACGCTTCGCCACTGCAAAAGACGTTAGGTATTATCAACTCTTACAGCTGACCCTCTCAATCTTTAATTACTTCAATACTTCATGGTCCCTGCAATCTTTCTTTGGTTCTAAAACACATAAACATTTAAAAAACAAATGCTGTTTGAAACTTACTGAGAAACCTGCTTGTCAAATACTCAAAAAGCAAAACAAGACCTTGACCTTTATTGAGTTGGAAATCATGAGAGCTAGATACAACTATCCTTCTCCATTAGTAAGATAATAAAAATTGTTAATATTATTAACAAGGTGGAACCACACGTTTAAAGATGTTTAAATAAATGAATGTGTGATTAACAAGCTATCAATTCGAATCCCCACCAGCTGCGTGGCATTCAGCTGGTTTTGGTAACTCTGGTGTTATTGGGTACTAAAGTTGCATCAATAGCTTGTATGTTCAAGCATTTCATGAATTTTGCAGCGTACATGAGGAGTATCTGTTGCTGCCTTCTTTGTAAAGTGGAACTCCTGATTCAGCAAGTAGGCTGGGAATGGGGCTAGTATGGAAAGCTCTAGTTGCCAGCCTAACTCTACTACAGTGAATACTATTTAAAATGTTCAGTGTAGATCTTGATGCTGAACCATACACCGCACTACCATAGTCAATCCAGGTAAGGACCGTAGCCATATAAAAAGATATCAGCACTGCTCGGTCAGCCCTCCCATGAAGTGCCACTGAGAAACTTAAGCATGTTAAGTCTCTTCCTGCAGGCAACTTTCAACTGACTGATGTGGGGCTGGCGCATTAGTGTCTTATTAAAATGGATACCCGGGAACTTACAGGTGTCTACCACCGATAAGACACTATTTTGCAAGTGGAGCTCTAGTTGAGGATGCACAAGCCGACATCGACAAAAGTGTACAACTGAGGTTTCAGCTGCTGAAAATCAAAAGTCATGTGGCAGGGCCATCTGTTGGTTTGGTTAACAGCTTGCTGTAGCTGTCTCTCAGCAACCGCCATCCTTCCAGATCTGAAATGTAGAGCTAAATAGTCTACATACAGCGATGAAATGACTGTGGGCCCAGCACTGCGACTATGCCGTTGATGGCGATTGTGAACAGCATGACAATCAGTACAGATCCCTGTGGTACCCCATTTTCTTGACTGCAATAATGAGAAAATGCACTCCCTACTTGGATTTGAAAGAGCCAGAGTGACATAAAGTTCCCAGTGAACTTTAGTAAATTACCCTAAAATCCTCTCTAGTGTAGAGTGGAGATAATCCCATATCACCAGGTAGTGTTTTAAGTTTTCTCTGGGTCAAAAAACATGGCAACTATGTGTTCCTTCTGGAGAAAGGCCTCGTAAATGGCACTCTCTACAGTGTGACCAGGTGATCACTGGCAGATCGATGAGAGTGAAAACCACATTGGCAGTTAGTCGTTTTTTTTTTTTTTTTTTGCTAGTGGCTTTAAGTCACACTGACACAGATAGGTGTCATGGCAACGATGGGATAGGAAAGGCTTAGGAGTTGGAAGGAAGTGGCCATGGCCTTAATTAAGGTACAGCCCCAGCATTTGCCTGGTGTGAAAATGGTAAACCATGGAAAACCATATTCAGGGCTGCCGACAGTGGGATTCGAACCCACTATCTCACGGATGCAAGCTCACATCCGCACGCCCCTAACTGCATTGCCCCCATAGTCTGCCTAGAGAAATCTTGTTTGAGACCTGGATATGACACATCTGTGAGAATATATTGTCTTTATTCCAAAGGATGAGTAGCTGTGGATGGTGGGGCGACTGGGGGTATTTGTACCTTAGTCCATTCTGACATCTTCAGTGAAGAAGTGTCGCTACTAACTCAGTTGGACGCAGTTGCAGTCTGAGCACCGTTGCCTCGTGGTAGTTAGTCAAGAGACCTCTCTCTTCCATGGTCCACACAAGTCACTAGTTCACCATCCTTTCAAATGGCTTACAGAGACCATTTGTAGGGCATATTGGCCTATAACTATCCAGAAGTTTTGGATCTTTACCTGGCTTGGCAGTTGGTATTACATTTCCCTCATGCTGTTGAGATGAAACACTTTCTCACTCCATATTCTGTCGAATAGGGTGAGGATATCCTTGAGACATCAGTTACTCAAATGTTTCAGGATTAGATTGTGGATTTTGTCCGGTCCAGGAATCATGGCCCTGCAAAATGTGAGTGCACTCGTGAGAGGTACGTTACAAGAATATGAAACACTAAAGGTGAAGGAGAGATAGTGTACCTCCGTCTTGCGTTTAATAGACAGAAATGCAGGGTTGTATCTTCCAGAACTGGACGTATCTGCAAAATTTGACACAATGTGATTCGCAATGACTGAAGGAATCATAACTACATCTCCATTAATGGAGATTCCAAGGACTGAGTGCATACTCTGGACTCCAACCATGTGGCAAAGTTTTGTCTGCACTTGTGATGAAAGGGTATGTTGCACGTTTTAAATTTCATATTAGAGCCTGTATTGTCAAAGTATCAACTTGTGAAAATTTAAATTTATAATTCCACCTTTACAATACTGTAATTAGATTACCGGCCGGCTCGGAGATTTTAACCTTAATGTGCCGTCATGGAAGATACGTACCTTCCCTAAGTAGATTTCTTACTTTCTTGAATCAAGAAATGGGCTTTAGTGCGGAGGCATTTAAATGTAATATTGTTGGCCCTCGGAGAATTTTGAAAACAAAGCTTAAGAAACGGTGAACACGTATGGCTGCTGCAATTTCATCGGTCCACCATGGGACCTGTTTCTGGTGAGGAACACTGGAGGAGGAAGGTATTGTTTTGTTTCCTCTGCAGCAGCCAGAATTCCAGTGGTAATGGAAGAAACGTGGTCATCAACTGACCCAAGCACCTTATCAGCAATCAGTGCGCATTTTCCCATCGAAGTAACCAGTGTTTTGGTACTATGGGCTGCCTTTGATTCAAGAGCATGAGAAGAATCAGGAATTGATTTCTATCACACAGGTCATCATGTACTTGCCACCATAACAGGGAAACTAGGACATGGCTGCACAAGGCAACATCCAGGTGAGAGAATGTGTCATGTGTATAGCTGAAGGTGTGTGGGATCCCCTTTGTTCAGCACACAAAGATTGAACTGCTGAATCAATCATTCAAGAATCTTCCCCCTAGTGCTGGAAGACAGAGAACCCCGGAGAGTGTTACGGGTGTTCACGTCTCCCGGTAAGAGGAAAGGAAGAGGTAACTGAGCTACCAAAGCTTGGAATTCATTAATATGAAGATTGTAGACGTGAAAATTACATGTCGCACACCGTTGTCAATACTGGCAACGGTGCTCAGCCTGCAACTGCGTCCAACTGAGTTAGTAGCGACACTTCTTCACTGAAGATGTCAGAATGGACTAGGGTACAAATACCCTCAGTCGCCCCACCATCCACAGCTACTCATCCTTTGGAATAAAGACAATATCTTCTCGTAGATGTGTCATATCCAGGTCTCAAACAAGATTTCTCTAGGCAGACTATGGAGGCTGCAGAGATGAATATTAATTGAAGTAACTAAGGTAAGCAACAGTGATAACAGGTGACAGTGCCATTGTGTGGGTGGTTAGCGCAATGAAATGAGGACAATTGCTCTTCCTTCTTTTCGTTAGCTACCTGCCAATTTTCACCTTTTTTGCCAGTGTCATGTTTGTCATCATCACCGTCCATGGTAATCAGTGGATCAGTCTTCATTTTCTTTTCCAGAGAGGGAGCATGGCGATTGAGCATTCTGTGAATGGTGAACTCTCTGGGTAGGAACAACAGGCCTTCTTCGTGGGAGAATTGGGTTCCCCAGAAAGGGACCAGCAAGAGGACATCGGGGTCTCCCACTCTTGCCCGTCGTTTCTGTTCTTCCTTGGAGGACAGCCAGCAGATGGTTTGCGAGTCTTCTTCAGGGACACTGTGACCCCCGATCAGGTTGGAGAAGGCTTTTTTCTCCAATATTTTAGGGGAGGGCTGTGGCTTCCCCTTCTCCTCTTTAGGTTTCTGAGCATTGGGAGGAAGGCTGGCCTTTTCCAGCCCTAGTTGGGGAAGTCTTTTCACCCACCCTGGTAGGGGAGAACTTCCCAGCCGAACATCCCTGAGAAGGGCTCTTCCCAGGCAACGTCAGCAATAATTCACTTTGTGGCTTCTCAGGGGTATGGTTACCTTCCTGGGATCTCCAGTTTCTTTGATTGCTATGGCTTGTTGTTGGCTACTCTAACTTTTCGATACTTGTACTGTACTAGTAACTGGTACACAGTTCTCTGTGGTGATCTGTACTTGTGCAACCTTTTCTGTGAAGGAGACGGAGAACTCCAGTGCAGCCATGGATTTAAACATTTTTATCCAGAGTCTTGATCTCCTGGGTCTTCTCCTTTTTTTCTTTTTGAATGAGGGACACTCCTTTGAGACAGTAGCATGCATGCCTGAGCAGTTGGTGCACATAGGTGGTGGTGTGCAGTTGACACCAACATGTTCCCTTTCCCCACACATTTTGCAGGTCATCGAAACTTGACATCGCAGTGAGGTGCAATCAAATTTCTGGCAGTTATAGCAGAGCTGGATGGTATGAATGAACAATCAGTTGGCACATAGCATCCTTTATTCGTTCAGGCATGGTTTCGGCATCGAAGGTCAGGATGAAAGCACCTGCATCAAATTTTTCACCAGCGTGCCTCTGTAACGTCTTCACGTTGGTTACACATCGACGTGCTGGGTTTTTGGTCGTGCCATCATTGGAAGCCTAAACCAAATCCCTGTGGAAGATAACTCCCTTGCAGGAGTTCAGAGATTGGTGCTTCACGATGTTGACCGCTACCTTTCTGAACATTTTGGCCTTAAGTAGCCATCTGGACTGTTCAGCTGTCGATATCTTAGTACGTACAGATCCATTCCATCATGCAGCTTTCTCATCTCGTTGATTTCACCAGCAACAATTTCTTTGATGGCATCACTGATTAAAAAGGACTCTTGTCAAGAAAATTCTTTCCATCAATCCTGGAGGCTACCAGGAATTGAGGTAGATGTTCATCACTTAATAATTAATAGGCGCTGGAGTATAGAGCTTCCATTTCTTTACTTTAGAGGTTTTGAAGGGTGCCACCCTTAGAATTTGAGGGAGAAGAAAAAGAGGGTTCCATGTCTTGGTCCCACGAGTAGCTAGGGAATTAATTTGTCAACCTTTGGGAGAGACCCGCATGCCAACATAGGGCTGGATACTCCAGAGGGCACCTGGTATCTGGAGGTGGGGTGTTAGTGACTACTCTCCCAGTAGCCATGCATCACCTCGACAGGATTCAAAATTTGTGATTGGGGGAGGTATCAACCTTACAATCCAAAGCAGAGAGTCTGGGTAGACAGTAAAAGAAATTAAATTTAAGCCAGTTAGAGAAATGAAGAAAAACGGAGCACAGACACCTCTCAGGCAACTTGGGTAAAACCTTGTTAGTCTGACACTAATCTGAGGCCATATCATTATGGGTAACACTGAGGTGGCACAGCCCTTGGGATCAATGAGCACACAAGTCCCCACACTGACATCAATGTCATGGTGTCCCTGGAGGGGGAGCTGGAATTGATACAATTTTTGTGGATATAGGCTAGGATATAATACCATATCTGAAGTACTTATTTTATTATTGTCTGCATGAAAATCTATATCAAATGAAAGAAGAGGTGCTATAGTAGTCCCCGTGTACAAAGGCAAGGATGATAAAACCATAGAGGTGATAATGACTGACAGGGCCAGTTGAAGGAATTTTGGGGCCCCCATTTGCTGACCCACCACCACAGAACTGGATGTTCACATTATTGCATAATTTGCCACCATTAACTTACTTTAAAAAACTACACCTTTTACTTCTAAGTATATAAGCCAATTATGCTTTACCTTTTCATTATTTGGATGCCAGTGAAAACAGTGGTATACACTAAAACAATGTTTACTTTCTTGGTTTGTAGGATATCATGTTCTTAGCACAGATATCCATATGGCCTTCCTCAGCTAACTTTACTACAAAATGTTTATCTATAACTTCTGGCCAACTTCCTGAATCACTTGAATTGAAGGTTTTATACTTCTGATGGTCTTTCTGTGGAGAAGTATAATTTTCATTACACAGCACTGAAGATGACATTGAGTATACTACTTAGTTTCAGAAACATTCACATTAATGTTCAGCACCAGTAAACAGTTTACCACGACAACTCATGTTGGATTTAGTGCACTACATTCTAGCTGTACACTGTTCTTATATAAAAAGATAACAGATGGATTTTTGCGACACTCCATTGCTGGGGATCTTATTACTCTACACTTGTTTGCTATACGTTTCCTGTACTTGTATCACATTGTTCATCCACAAGCACCACAGCTACATTAACATCTTGTGTTCTCTTTATCAATTTGTTTAATGCACCTTCCATCTTCATCTCCTCCATACACTTTCTCTTTTGAGAACCAGATATGTATTTTCTATCCATTTTATGTTATGATAAACCATGGGGACAAAGCATGGACTTTCCTGACTAAGACACAATGAACAAACACGCTAACCAGACAGAAACAGGAACTAGGCTTGAAATTTGTGACTGATAGATAAGGACAAATGAACAAGAATTGCAAGAATTGATAGAAAAACATCGACAAATAATTCAATTGGAAGATTAAGATATTTTATAGGAAGACAGCTTCAGCAGGAAATTCAAACTGTTTTTTACTAATAACACATTTAAAGGATGGGTGACTATGGGACCCCTAAAGTTCCCTCAGGTGCAGAGCCCTTAAACCAGCCCTGATTATAGGTCTGTCAGCTCAACATGTTTAGCATTGCTTTGGGAAAGCATTTTTTCTGATTATATTAGACATGTTTGCAAAATTACTAACTGGTTTGATAGAAGGCAGTTCAGGTTTAAGAAAATTTATTCCACTGAGGCTCAACTTCTGTTTCCAGCAAGATATTCCAGATATTTTAGATTCAGGAGGTCAAATGAACTGTACCGCTATTGACCTATCTAAGACTTTTGATAGGATAGATCATGGGAGACTACTGATAAAAATGAGGGCAATTTGACTTGACAAAAAAGTAATTGAATGGGTGACTATATTTCTAGAACAACTCCTTGGCTGAATGGTCAGGGTTGAGCCGTTCGGTATAGAGGGTCTTGGGTTCGATTCTCAGCCAGGCTGGGGATTTTAATCATGTCTGATTAACTCTTCAGTTGCAATCATGAAAGCAAAGCTCCTCCATGAGTCTATATTTGCAGATTACACTATCAATAAACACCAATGTTAAATATCATCTCCTAAGTCACCCCTGTTTCTCCTGCCCTCCACAATTAAGTTAATTATTTCCTTAAGTAATCTATTCTTAACTACTGGTTTCACAAGCTCCAACCCCCAAGGTTGGTTCATACAAATAGCTTCAGAGAAGAAGCTCTTTCTTAATTTACCATTTACACAATCCTTCAGCTATTGTTCCTATCTGTTTGCACTGACATTATTTCTCACTACTTGTATAGATAATTCCTGCTCATGCATAAAAAAATCTGAAACCAAACCAAACCCCATGGTGCAACAACCCTGAAGGGCCATGGTCTACCAAGCAGCCGCTGCTCAGTCCCAAGGGCTGCAGAGTATGAGGTGTCATGGTAAGCACGACGAATTGTCTCGGCCATTATTCTTGGCTTTCTAGACCAGGGCTGCTATCTCACCGTCAGAAAGCTCCTCAGCTGTAATCACACAGGCTGAGAGGACCTCAAACCAGCCCTCAGATCCAGGTAAAAATCCTTGACATGCCCAGGAAACAAACCCTGCACCTCTGGGTAAGAGGCGGGCTACCCCTACACCACGGTACCAGCTCTCTGCTTATACATAAGATATCCAAAATACACCAAGCTTTCATTTCAGTACAGCATATATAACCTGAGAACAGAGTGCTATAAGGATAAACTGTTTGTTACATTCTGTCATGATTACACTATATCATATTTATGATGATTTTTCTCTTTCAGAAATGGAATCAGAATATGAATACTATCTCAGTGATGAAGCAAAGCAGGAACATACAGTATTAACTGACTTTGTGAAAACATGGTTAGCCTATAAAACTTCAGAACGGGATGACAATGATGCAACGTACAGTGCATACCCAGCAAGATATTCTCATTATTTTGAAAATGATGTCTTTTCCCATAAACATATTCCAGATAGATATCATTTGGATCCTTCCAAGGAAGTGAAAGGTATGACCAATGATGTCTTCACCCATAAACATATTGCAAACAGATATCACCTTGATCCTTTTGAGGAAGTGAAAAGCATGACCAATGATATCTTCAACCATAAACATATTGCAAACAGAGATCATCGGGATCCTTCTGAGGAAGTGAAAGGCATGACCAACGATGTCTTCAACCATAAACATATTGCAAACAGATATCACCTTGATCCTTTTGAGGAAGTGAAAGGCATGACTAATGATATCTTCAACCATAAACATATTGCAAACAGATATCATCGGGATCCTTCTGAGGAAGTGAAAGGCATGACCAACGATGTCTTCAACCATAAACGTATTGCAAAAAGACATCATCTGAATCCTTCCAAGGAAGTGAAAGGCATGGCTAATGATGTCAGCAACCATAAACATATTGCAAACAGATATCATCCGGATCCTTCCAAGGAAGTGAAAGGTATGACCAATAATGTCTTCAAACATAAATGTATTGCAAACAGATATCATCTGGATCCTTCTGAGAAAGTGAAAGGCGTGGGCAAACATCTCAAAGAGACGAGAACTTCTACTGATACTTCAAAACCAGACAAAAGTGTACCGGTACAGTTTTTAGAGAAGATCAAGGGAACTTATTTTGCTAATCAGAAATTATCCTCAATCCCACAAATAGCAACACGGCAAAGAAAAGAAGTGAAAACACAAGAGCATACAAAAAAGAGAAGAAGGTAAATCTATATTTATCAGACAGTACAATAAGAGCAGTTTAGTAATGACATGACGAATAGAATACCTAGCGAGATCACTCACAGAGTTCAAGTGCACTCCCGCAGAGCGGCGCTAGTGAAGGCCAATCACTAACGCTACATGGGGAGCTGTTTTAGTGGGGGTTAACTGATATGCAAAGAAACAAATACAACACCAATTTATTCAGATTTACGAATAATAATGTCAGAGAGCTGTAAATAATATTATCAGTCCCCACGATGAAATATCTTTGGACTTTTTTCTATTTGTTTTACGTCGCACCGACACAGATAGGTCTTATGGCGACAATGAGATAGGGAAGGCCTAGGAAAGGGAAGGAAGCGGCCGTGGCCTTAAGTAAGGTACAGCCCCAGCATTTGCCTTTAGGAAACCACGGAAAACCATCTTCAGCGCTGCCGACAGTGGGCTTCGAACCCACTAAGTTATCTCCCAGATGCAATCTCACAGCTGCACGCCCCTAACCGCAAAGCCAACTCGCCGGGTCTCTTTGGACTTTAATTAGAGAACACATGAGATAAAATGGAACAATACAAAAAGCAATATTGTGATTTACATACTTAAAAAACAGACATTTTAAATAGAGTACATAAAACATTCAACATTCCGTGTTCTTCATTTGCCCCTGTAGGAAATTAATCCTAGCTTTGACTGAGCTTGCATTAAATTATGAGTTTCATTCTTTGTAACCTTTTGAAAGACACTATTGGCTTTTGGACATAAATAAGGGAACTAGACTGCCATGAATTTTACTACAACTAGGCTGATATTGAACCTTACCGCTCGCTGTTACCATCACTTCTTCACTCACAATGTGATTCTTGTTCTTTATCCTCTTGACACCGTCTTCATTCCTTTTCTTACTGGGTGCCTTTCACGATTTTACCTCAGTGCATAGGTATTTTGGTGAACTTGGAAACATATGAAACAGCGCTTTTGGTTTTATATGTTAATTAAATCTGCCAAAAAATGCAGGTCACATATTCTGCTTTTGGCTGACAATTGCTTATCTTTACGCAGAATAACTCTCATCCACTTTGCAAGCAGATTGTTTTCTTTTGGTAGTATACAAAATTGCCTACCATCAAGCTTCTTTCCGTAACCCGATTTACAACCAGGAACGAAACAGTATGCCATTTTCTTGAAATAACAGAAAACTAGTTGACTGCACACACAAAGTACTGCATAGACATTAATACAGACTTTCAGAAAATATTGAAACAAACAAACAAATTCCCCCGACAGGCATTAAAATTGTTACCATGACTTCATGCATGCACGCTATTACCTTCGTTGACAATTTGGCACACGTGTTGTTGCAGTTGTTCGTTATGACTACAGCGCCACGCTCTGGCGGGGCCACCAACGACAATGTTAAAAGAGAGGATTGATCACACTAGGTATTCTATTCGTCATGGTAATGATTCAGAATTAACAAGGTCTTTCTTACAAGAATCAAGCAAGTCTAAATGTGTACATTTTCATGAAACAAATCTTCTTTAACATCAATATTTTCATAGTGTGACTATGGTCAAATTTTCCAGTTGTAGAATGTTATCAAACCTAGAATTTAAGCCCGTATTTTCATTAAAATTTTAATATTCACTCATTTATAGCAATAGTAAAGACATATCATAACTGCAGGGTGTCTTACATTTAGTAAACCGACCGACCGACCGACCGACCGACCGACCGACCGACCGACCGACTGACCGACAGACAGACAGACAGACAGACAGACAGACAGAGAGACAAATAAATAAATAAATAAATAAATAAATAAATAAATAAATAAATAAATAAATAAATAAATAAATAAATAAAGAAACAAACAAACAAACAAACAAATAAATAAATAAATAAATAAATAAATAAATAAATAAATAAATAAATAAATAAATAAATAAATAAATAAATAAATAAATACTGATCTGCATTTAGGGCACTTGACCAGGTGGCAGTTTCCTCATGAGTTGTTTTCCTAGCTTTTTCTTAAATGATTGGAAAGAAATTGGAAATTTATCGAACATCTCCCTTGGTAAGTTATTCCAATTCCTAACTCCCCTTCCTATAAACGAATATTTGCCCAAATTTGTCCTCTTGAATTACAGCTTTATCTTCATATTGTGATCTTTCCTACTTTTAAAGACACCACTCAAACTTATTCGTCTATTGACGTCATTCCACGCCATGTCTCCGCTGACAGCTCGGAACATACCACTCTTACGATTCTCATAGGGAACCTGAAATATTTGTTCCGAATGAGTAAATTTATAACCAAAAGGAACTTTCACCCCATAAATGCAGTAATTAAAACTGAGAGAACTTTTCCTATTTGTGAAACTCACAACCTCACTTTTAACCCCGTTTATCATCATACCGTTGCCTGCTGTCCATCTCACAACATTATTAAGGTCATTTTGCAGTTGCTCACAATCTTGTAACTTATTTATTACTCTGTACAGAATAACATCATCATTCTCATTTTTATTACTGCCATTGTTTCCATCCATCTGTACCAGCAATCCTTCTTGCTACTTTCAAGTTTGTTACTTCTAACTTATAAATAAAGATATCCTGAGTCTACCCAGCTTTCACTCCTGTAAAGCAAAGTTTTCAAAATGGATGAAGAGTATTAATATAAGGAACTAGAAAAAGCAGCGCAGCATAGTTTGTCAGGCTCCTTTGGTTTTACTTATAAATGAAAAACACATACATCTTCATTATAGATGGTTATGGCTTTCAGCATTCAGTCTGCAAAGCTCTGTGAATTTACTAAACACTGCAACAATCCTCTATTTGTAACTAATTCTGTGGCCTCATTTAGTTCTCATCTTTTAAATAATTAGAAACTTAGTCAAACCACCATCATTTTGGTCTCTCTCTACTTCTCTTACCCTCCATAACACAGTTCACTAGTCTCCTAGGTAACCTCTCCTCCTCCATTCACCTTACATGACCCCAACACCAAAGCCAATTTATGCATACAGCCTCATCAACGGGGTTCATTCATAACTTAGCCTTTAGCTTCTCATTTCGAGTATGATACTGCCATTGTTTCAACCCGTCTGTACCCGTAATGCTTCTTGATACTTTCATGTCAGTTACTTCTAGCTTATAAATAAGATATCCTGAGTCCACCCAGTTTTCACTCCTGTAAAGCAAAGTTGGTCTGAAAACAAACTGACATAAAGATAGTTTCGTCCAAGAGCTGACTTTCTACTTGGAGAATACCGTTGATCACAACTGCAAGCTCACTGCATTAGCTTTACGGCACCTTGATTCAATCTTACTTACTACACGACCATTCTGAGAGAACACATCCTAAATACTTGGAAGTTATCCACCTGTTCCAGCTTTGTATTCCCAATCTGACATTCAGTTCTCCTGAAGTTCTTTATCTACCGACATCACTTCAGTCTTGGAAAGGGTAATTTTCATACCATACTCATTGCACCTATTTTCAGGTTCCAAGATATTAACTGCAGGCATTCGGTACAATCTGCCATCAAAACCAAGTCGTCAGCAGAGGCCAGACTGCTTACTACGTTCCCACCTAACCAAAGCCCTCCCTGCCACTTTATACCTTTCAGCAGATGATCCACGTACACCAGGGCCTCTCAAACGCCCAAAACTCACGCATGCAAATCGAGGCGCAAGAGCTCCGTGCACTGTGCATCGCTTCCCCTCGGCTCGGCTTAACTCGGCTCGGATTTGGAGCGCTACGGAGCAAGTGAAGAAGAGGGAGGCAGGGGGAGTGAGCGAGACAGGCATGGGGAAAGAGAGAGACAGCGCTATTGCTCCAAATTGAGGAGTGGGGGTCTGCACTCTTGCCAACCAAGCAAAGTCGTCTTTTGCACCGTGCACATTGCATGCACCACCCACATGCAACCTGAGAGACCCTGATGTACACTATGAACAACAAAGGTGAAAGAGTACAGCCTTGTCTAACCCGTGTAAGCACCTTGAAACAAAAACTCATTCTACTATCAATTCTCACTGCAGCACAACTGTTAACATAAAATGCCTTTGATTGATTTTAATAATCTACCCTTAATCCCATAGTCCCCCAGCATGACGAACATCTTTTTCCTCGGTACCCTGTCATTTATGCTTTCTCTAGATTTACAAAACAGAAACGTAACTCAAGGTAACTAGAATAAAAGGTAGGCTACTCCGGCGGTTGAAGCTTCCAATGGCTGGAGCGCTATGACGTCACGGGATATGAACAATAGTGAGTGAGGTACAGAGTCGCAGTACAGCAAGCCTGTGAGTTCTTGTGCCTGTGAAACATCTTCTCAATATTTCATCAGATAATAGTCTGGTTTAGTCCGATTTGATAAGTAACGGCACTTCCAATAGATTTAAAAACATGAAAATGCGTTAAATTTTGTCACATGCTGAGCAGGTAGAACATCAACTATCAAATACATGACATATAATACGATAAGAAATAAAACATTGCCATGCAACTCAAAATAATTGATTTATTTCCTGATGAAGTAAATGTTTATATCAAATGGCATAGGAAAATATACATCATATGGACATCTTTATGGAATTATATTAAATTAATAAAACGTACGTACCAGGAGACTTAATTACTTGATGAACCAGCCCAAAACCTAGCCTTCTTACTGGCATATTTTCTCATTGCTAGCTCCTTACTCTTTGCATTAAAATGCCATATTCTAATAAATGTCCTGGTCCTTATGTAAAGACAAATTATTTTGTCATGGAATACTAGAAATTTTGACTAAATAATAGAAATAAGAGTTTTCATTACTTTTTGCATCTGGATACAGTCTTACCGTGAAACACACCATATGAAATTTTGAACTTGGCTATATTATTTAACTACTCATGACTGGGATGTGTGAGGCCCCCTTTTGAAATAACCAAGATCCAGTAACAGATCTCTTTTCGCATGACATTTTTGTCTCTTTCTTCATATTTACTATATATCGGATCACGGATACAGTATTATTTCACGAGCTTCGAAATATATTCAGAAATATAAGTTATTAGCACATAATAATGTTATTGGATTTTACGTCCCACTAACTATGTATTTGAGCACCTTCACCACCGGACTGAGACAGGATCGAACCTGCTAAGTTGGGCTAAGAAGGCCAGTGCTCTACCATTTGAGTTGCTACTCAGCCCAGCTATTAGCACATGACAATAATTATAGAAAATATGATTTTTATTTCAGTCATTTATATCTGACACCTTTTTACCGTATGAGCTGTAATAATGGAGATATTCAAGAGTTTATTACAAAGTGTTTCAACAACCAAGCATTGCTGACGAGGAAGCATTGTTATGCCATCAGAGTAGCAAACTAACTGGCTACGATGGTTGTTGTCGTTATTGTCTTTATAATTTGCAAAATAATAATAATGTTATTTGTATTACGTCTCACTAACAACATTTATGGTTTTCTGAGAGTCGAGGTGCCGTAATTTTGTCCCATGGGAGTTCTTTTACGTGCCGACAATTTATAGCGCCACACACGTTTCCATAATATGTTGACTGCATTTTAATCAGTACAGTGGTTCTACTTCAGATACTGACAACACAAACACTGTTCACATAGTGAACCACTATAAAAGTATTATGTATCCATGATCCGATATACAGTAAATACGTAGAAAGAGATAAAAATGTCGGGTGGTCAGTCACTTGCTTTCTTGGCTTACGCTGCGTGAACCATCATCGATAGACCCCAAGTGTAAGAGTACGAAATGTAGAGCATAGAAACCTCTACAAAAAAGTCCACGGTGGCACATACCTATTTCCAACCGACTGCCCTCTAGAAGCGATTTTATGCAACAGTCTGCAGTAAAAAATATAACTCCTTAAAATTAAATAATTATTTCGAGATTATCCTCGAGTTCCTCATCAAAATAAATTGTTTGACCTCCTCCAGTATTTTATAAGGATTAGAATAACCTTGTCAGGACATTATTTGCATGAATGATTCAGAAGTTATGGCCATTTTAGACTGTAGTGGTAATACGTATCAGCAGGAAGGGCGAGCGCTGTTTCATATCACACGACGTCACGCAGAAGGCGGCCAGGGAGAGGAAAAAGTGAGCGCGATGCAGGAAGAGACCCCCCTGAACGTAACTGTCTATTCCTCTCGTATCAGTTTTCAATTACCTGGCGCCTATTGAAAATTTGATCTTGAGAGCCCCTCTGTGGTCTGGAACCACACTGGTTTTCATCCAACTTACTCTCAACGACTGATCGCATCTTCTCTTCCAAGATGCCAGTGAACACTTTGCCTGATATACTAATCAATGAGATACCTCGATAGTTGTTGCAATTCTTCCTGTTCTCTTACTTATAGATAGGTGCAATTATTGCTTTTGTCCAATCAGAAGGTATCTTACTAACACTCCATCCTAATCTTATTACTCTATGAAATCATTTCAGCCCTGCCTTCCCACTATATTTCACCACTTCAGGTCTAATTTCATCTATTCCTGCTGCTTTATGACAATGGAATTTATTTACCATCCTTTCCACTTCATCAAGTGTAATTTCACCAACATCATTGTCCTCCTCCCCATACACTCAGTTGTTTGTGACGTCACCAGGAAGATTTCCTTTTACATTGAGAAGATTTCCAAAATATCCCTTCCACCTGTCCAGTAATTCCCTGGGATCTCGTAGTTCACCTGAATTAACCAAAACACTATTCATTTCCTTTATCCTTCCCTTCCTAAGATTCTTTATTACTGTCCAGAAAGGTTTTCTTGCTGCTTGACCTAGTCTCAACAGGTTATTACAAAAATCTTTCCACACCTTCTTTTTGGATTCAAAACAATATATTTAATTCTGTTTCTTTCATCTATGCCTCTATGCAACTGTCCGCAACAGTCCTTATTTGGAACCATTTCTGATATGCCTTCTTAATATGTTTGCAACCTGCTCTCACTTCATCATTCCACCAAGATGTCAGCTTTTTCCCATCTTTACATGTAGTAGTTCCTAGGCATTCCCTTGCTGTTCACCATTCCTGTATGCCACCCAGGGGTGAAGTGTCAGGGGAGACAGGGTAGACAGCGTGTACCCTTAACATTTTGTGAACGAAATATTGCCTATTTAATTCAATAATGTTTTTAGAACATTAATTATTTCCACAGTCATGACATTATTGCATTCCCCGCTTTACTTATTTTCATCTCACTTCGTCAGTGCTAGAGTTCACATCAGTTACATGAAGCAAGTAGGCGAAAGCAGACGCTGTCCATTCTGTGTGTTCCCTTTGATTTTCAAAGCTTTCAGACAGAGCAACACTAACGCTATCTGTAGGTGCTGACAGTGGAACTATGACTTTCTACAGCGAGATTTCTCCGCCCAGTAGATAGACTTACCAGCGTGTCTTCTTGCTCTCATTGGCTAGAATTTGGTTTCCGGTTTTAAAGTGCTCTTATTGGCTACCATCTCAGATATGCTTTTAATGTAATTAATTTGAATTTACTTTATTATAAGACACGTCTTAAAATGAAATAATAATATTCAAATACAAAGTATAGCAAAATTTCCACCTAATAAATAAATGACAGCATCAACATTCTTTGAGTACATGCATTTTCTTGCCCGCCAATATTAGTTACGTTATTATAACCCCAACAACCATTGGCTTAGATTCTTAATAATAAACTTGAGAATGTGTGGATAAGGAAACAAAAAAACAAAAAAAAACAAAGAAAAAAGAAATGGACGAGTTGGCTGTGCGGTTAGGAGCACGCGGCTGTGAACTTGCATCCGGGAGATAGTGGGTTCGAATCACACTGTCGGCAGCCCTGAAGATGGTTTTCCGTGGTTTCCTATTTTCACACCAGGCAAATGCTGGGGCTGTACCTTAATAAAGGCCACAGCTGCTTCATTCCAACTCCTAGGCCTTTCCTATCCCATCGTCGCCATAAGACCTATCTGTGTCGGTGTGACGTAAAGTCACTAGCAAAGAAAACAAAAAATTGCTTAACTTGATGCTGTATATTCTGTTAACATCAGTTTTTAGTGAAGGCAGTGTCCAGATCTATGGTTAGCATGCTGGCCTTTGGTCCAGAGGGTCCCGGGTTCGATTCCTCACTGGGTCGGGGATTTTAACCTTAATTGGTTAAATCTAATGGCTCAGGGGCTGGGTGTGTGTACCGTCTTCATCATTAGAATTCATCATAGGTAGGGCCCCATCCTCACAGATGTGCAGGTCGCCTATACAGCGTCAAATCCAAAGACCTGCACCAGGAATCTCCGGAGGCCACACGCATTATTATTATAGTGAATGCACTATGAGTGCCTTCAGACAAATTAAAACCTATCTAAGGAATTCGATGACCAACCAGAGCCTATCCAACTTGGGAACTCTAGCTCAATCAATCAATCAATCAATCAATCAATCAATCAATCAATCAATCAATCAATCAATCAATCAATCAATCAATCAATCAATCAATCGATCAATCAATCAATCAATCAATCAATCAATCAATCAATCACTACTGATCTGCATTTAGGGCAGTCGCCCAGGTGGCAGATTCCCTATCTGTTGTTTTCCTAGCTTTTTCTTAAATGATTGCAAAGAATTTGGAAATTTATTGAACATCTCCCTTGGTAAGTTATTCCAATCCCTAACTTCCCTTCCTATAAACAAATATTTGCCCCAATTTGTCCTCTTGAATTCCAACTTTATCTTCATATTGTGATCTTTCCTACTTTTAAAGACACCATCCAAACTTATTCGGCTACTGATGTCCTCCCACGCCATCTCTCCACTGACAGCTCGGAACATACCACTTATCATAGTCTATTAGCTTCATCTCCGTATTGATTGCTACTACAACATAAAGATAATTGAGAAGTCTCCACCTTATCAATACATTAATTTATTTACTTTAAAATAGTAAATTCAGTCAGTACCGGTTTCGATCCCTATGGGATCATCCTCAGCTGACACATAAAGAAATAGTTACAAAAACATCACATATGAAAGATTACACCTTGTAAAACTAGTCAAATTAAATCAGACGTTAAAAGTTGTTTGTTAAAATATTAGTGAGTATATCTTTGGTTAAAAACACCTGCTGTGTGAGGCATATGACCCCCTATGTCTAGACTATTATACATTAAATGGATTTTACATTTGTTTACATTAGTGTTTAGGATATTACACTTAATATAATTGATCCATTTGATTCAAACATTCAGAATTGCTTATTAAAATGATAAATATGTCTATCTTTGGCTTGAAAAGTACATTGTTGTTAAGGCATATTGTCACACTGTGCCTATATTATTGAACATGGAATGAAGTTTGCACTTATACACACTAGTAATTGTAAATTTGTTGTAATGTCTTGAAAATATTTGTTATTTGAGGCTTATCACTTCATTGTATCTGATCTATGAAATGTCAATAGGATTATTTACACTTTTTGCATTGATATTTTGGATATTTCACTTTTGTATAACTAATCCAATTGGAACAAACATGAAATGCTTATTGAAATGGAACTTTCTTGGCTAAAAAAAAATGCTTGTTATATGATATGTGTTACATCATGCACCTATTTTATTGTGCATAAAATGAGGTTTACACTTGTTAACATTAGTACTATGAGATTGTTATCTTCTATAGTATATACATGAAATTTTTTTGATTTGACATGGCAAGCCGGTTAAAAGTAGATAAAATAGTAAACTAATGGAATAGGTCCAGTTTCTTATTCATACTGTTTGTTTTTACCACTTTGCACTAGTAAATTGGTAAGTGTATGGCATATGTATGCTAAATTAAAGTTTATATTGTTTTTCCATTTATTACAATTTTCATAAATTGCTGCTAGTGATAAAGTTATCTTGGTCTATAGATATCGTTGAGAAAAGTTGCGTGTGTCGTTGCTGAGTTAAATGGTGACTATTATGAGTTGAATTTCGTTAGAAGTGCCGTGCATCTTGATGAAATTGAAATTATGTAGTTGTTAGCCAATACACGTTTATTGTGATGATAGCGTGGAGGCTTCTGGTATGTTGTAGGGTATGTGTGTCTGCAAGTAGAAATAATCGGTATAAGAGATGGTATATTGTGGACTGTGGAAAGTGAGTTGTATGTTATTATACGTTGAGTGTTGACGCTGTGTGCTCTGCGCGGCTGCCTGTCGAGATCTGTTACGTATTATCCCAGGACTGTAGTTTGTGGCGGCGGAGGGGAGGTTTGGAGGGATGGGTGGAGCGCTTGTGAGGGGAGCGGGGTTGGAGGAGGGGAGATCTTTGAGCGGTTCATTTGTATGTGTGGGTTGTTGTTTGTTAATTCTGTTTAAATAATGATTTGTTAGGAGGGGAATGACTGCATTGAAAAGAATATTGTTTTTATCTGTGGTTTCATTTAAGTTGAAATTTGGGTTGAAGTATTTGTCTAGGCTTATGTAGAATTCTTCTAGTATACTGAGCAAGGGGCTCTTCAGATTGGTATTGAGGATTTGCATGTCATTATTGATATTTGTAAATCTGTGTTTTTGGTCATTGATATGTTGTCCCATGGCTGAAAAGTGTCTATGCTCGATTGCATTTATATGTTCGTTGTATCGTATTTGAAAGTTTCTTCCGGTATGCCCTATATAGCTGGCTCTGCAGTCATTGCATTTCAGGCGGTAGACACCTGAGTGGTGATATTTATTTATATTATTGACTGATTTGGAATTGTATAGTATGTTAGTATTGCTACGTGTGGTTTTGTAGGCTATTGCCAAACCTTGTTTTTTTAAAATGTTAGTTATGGAGTGTATGTGGTTATTATTGTAGGTAAATAGTGCATAGTCTTTTTTATCTTTTACGGTTCTGGTTAACTTGGTTTTTGATTGGTTTTTTATTTTGTTGATAATTTGGTTTATCATTTCTTTTTTGTATCCGTTCTGTTTGGCTATTTCATGAATTAGGTTCAATTGTTTGTTTAAGTCTTTTTTCGTGAGTGGAATGTTGTATGCTATAGTATGCTATAGTATGCGGCTTTCTTGTGGGTGTGTGGGTGGGTGGAATCTATTTTTATTGTGTTAGATGTGTGGGTAGGTTTCCTGTATATGTTGTATGTTAAATGGTTGTTGTGTCTAGTTATGGATATATCTAGGTAGTTTATTGTGTTGTTATTTTCAGTTTCCATAGTGAATTTTATGTGAGGGTCTATTTTATTTAGTTGTTCTAGGATTTTACTTTCATTGGTATGCCTATTATCTATTATAACAATGATGAAGACGGTACACACACCCAGCTCCTGAGCCATTAGAATTAACCAATTACGGTTAAAATCCCTGACCCAGTGAGGAATCAAACCCGGGACCCTCTGGACCAAAGGCCAGCATGCTAACCATAGATCCGGACACTGCCTTCACTAAAAACTGATGTTAACAGAATATACAGCATCAAGTTAAGCAATTTTTTTTTTTTTTTTTTGCTAGTGACTTTACGTCACACCGACACAGATAGGTCTTATGGCGACAATGGGATAGGAAAGGCCTAGGAGTTGGAATGAAGCAGCCGTGGCCTTTATTAAGGTACAGCCCCAGCATTTGCCTGGTGTGAAAATGGGAAACCACGGAAAACCATCTTCAGGGCTGTTGATTCCACTTGTATCTAGGGCATCAGCATTTTTGGGTTAACACGGATAACCAAATGCTATCCTGGATGAGTGCTAATGTAAAAACATTAGGAACGGCAGCTCCTTGGATTCTTCGATTATCATCCTATAATTTTTCTGTGGTGCATGTAAGAGGTAAAGACAATCTGTTGCCGATTGCTTATCACGCATTTTTGAAGGCATATAAACACCTCATTGTGACATTGGATGTAGTCCCGACAGTCATCATCCCGTCTGTATTCTTCAAAATTATCCCTTTAGCCTTATTGATCTGGCTAAATTTCAAACGAAAGATGATGAATGTACTCGTATAATGAACAGAGTCTCTAGGAACGAACAAGACTGGGAATCTTTTGAGATGAAGAAAAGTCCATTATGTCATAACAGTCCTCGTAACAAAACTTCAAAAAAATTCGTTCCCCATGCCTTAAGGCCTATGATTTTAAATTATCATCATGAATCTCATTTGGGTGCTCATCTTGGGCAACTTAAAACCTTTCATAAAATTGCTCGGGGTCTATTACTGGCCGAATTTAAAGAAGGATGTTTTCAAATATGTTAAGACTTACGACGTTTGTCAAAAATGTAAGCCTGTTCAAAATTGTCAAGTGGGTTTTCATTCCGCCAATGTTGCTAATTCCCCTGGGGAGAAATTGTTCATTGATTTTTTTGGGCCATTAACAAATCCCAAAATGGTAACATTGGTATATTATCTATTACTGATGGTTTCTCCAAGTTCATTTGGTTATTTCCTATTCGTAATATTAATTTCAAAGTTACTATAAATATGTTAACTAAACATGTGTTCAGCATCTTTTGGCCCTCCCAAGATGTTAATATCAGACAACTCTTCTGTTTTTAGTTGTTTTAATTTCCAAAATATGTCTTTTTCTTGGGGAATTAAACACATCCGTCTCAGCCCTTACCACCCTCAACCGAATCTTGTCAAGAGATTTCATCGTAATCGTAAAACATGTTTGTCTGCCTTTCACCATAATAATCAATCCAGTTGGGATTCCTATCTGTCTTTTTTTAGTCTAGAGTTCAACATAGTCATCCATGAGTCCAGCTGATTTACTCCTGCTGAACTGTTCTTGGGGAGAATTCTCAACGATCCGCTCGCGCAGAAATGGAACATTGAATATCTCTCAGGACCTTCCTGCCACATGGATGTTAAAGAGAAATGGAAAATAGCTTCCGAACACCTGATCAAGGCCAGAGACAGAGTTTCCTAAAGATACAACAAGGGAAGAAGTCCCGTTCTTCCAAGTTGGAGACCTGGTCCTAATCAAGAGATTTCCCGTTAGTTCTGCTACGGACCATGTCAGCAGAAAGCTATGCCAAAAATGGTCTGAACCTAAGAAGACCGTTGAATTTCTGGGGCCTGTGATGGTCAAACTAGAAGATGTCGCCAGCCATGTTTTGTCCAAAGCCCATGTATCCTTGTTGAAACCGTACCCATAATATTTAGTCTATTTCTCATAAATTATTATACCATTTTGATTCTACTGAATGAAAGTAGAATTAGCCTGTAGTAGAGAACAATACGCTCAGACTTTTCTGTTTCAGGAGTGTAAATCATTTTCTTCAAAGAAGGTTTATGACGGAAGGGGATATAATCAGAATACTATTCCAAATTGGCAAAATGAAGATGAAAAGAGAAAGAGAAAATTGGAGTAAGACCAAATTAGACTTATTCAAGTTTCGTGATTTATTGGACTACAACAATATAGTTGTCTGGAGATACCACAATTCTTTGAGGCATTATGTTAGCCTTAGTGAATGAACACTTGTGCATGCATATTCTTTCAAGACACATGCATATTTGTATAATCATATGTGAATATTTGCCTTTTCTAAATGTCTAGGTTACCCATCATTGTAAATTTAGTTATAGTTGTGCGCGCGCATTTAGCCGTAAGTTTTGACCATTATGTAAAATGAGTCCTCCTTGCTTGATCACCAAGGCCTCATTTTCCAAGAGGTGGTGGGAAAGTTCTGCGACACCTCATTACCTTCATATCTTACTTTACTGATATCGCATTCCTTACGATGTCTTAGGTCATTCAGTTGTGACTGGTTAGTATTCTCTATGCCTAACTTGACGTGTAGTTCATCTCAATTAGAAAGATGGCACCTCATGTAATGGAGGATTGCCAAAGCATTTCTTTCTAGCTTACCTCTGATTCATGTGATCTCTGATCTGGGGGACAATAATGGCTTGGATAAAAAAAGATGGAGATGTTGGTCTACGAGATGATTTTCATCTCATATAAATGGTATTTCAAAAAGATTCATACTTTACTTTGCATGGCTCTCTAGGTTCACAGTCAATGAATATGATCACTTAGAATCAATGCAATTGATTTCTTAAATCTCCAGGTATTTATCCTATTTATGCTTCTTTGGCTTGCCATAGTTATGGTGGTTTTGTTTATTTAGAGATCCCTGTTCTGTGTATTATTCTTTTATTTATTTGCTGCAGACTTATTTCAGTGTCCTTCCTTTTTCTTCATGTCTGCTTATTATGTTATTGTTCCTACGGTGAGTGAAAGGTAGCACCGATCCAATTGTTTTGTGTGTGTGATGAGTTTGTTTGCGGGTTTTGATTGGAGACCTTTTCTTTCTCTTTGGCTTTGACGTCTGGCTTGAGCCTATGTTCTGCAATATGGTTTAACGCTGATGCTGATGCTGTATGATTCATGTTCGCCTTGATGTGCAATATGAACGCGTCATGCGGCGTGTAAGTTATTTTGGTTATGGCGACGATTAGGTGAGCCAGGCCTATTTGCGGTGACCCAGATGTCTGATCTGTGCTCTCAGATCAAGCGCATGAGCCATCGACTGATTCTTGTCATGCTGTTACAATTCTTATTGTAAAGTGTGTTGATATTATATTATTTATTCATTCTGCTTTGCATATTTGGTCTGTGGTGATGATGATGATGATGCTTGTTGTTTAAAGAGGCCTAACATCTAGGTCATCGTCCCCTAATGGTACAAAATGAGATGAAATGGTTTGACAATTTAAAAATTCATAATCCTCCACTGACCAGAATTCGAAAACGTAAGGACGAAGAATGAATGGATGGATATGAAGTTAAAACAATCAGTGGATCCGACCCGCAATGCCCCACATTCCCAGGAACTAGCGTATTACTGACCAAGGGACTGCTTCTAAAGCACAATACTGACTCGATGATGGTTGTAGTCGAAATGGGTCCAAAATCCAGATAATCAGCCCCTCATAATGGTACTTATCGCTAAGAAAATAGAACCATGCTATGTGTCATATTGCGGTACTAATCAAAAGTAGAGTAGACTCGTGGTATTCCACACATTATGGTACTATGCACAGGTAATGAAATTCGCACATGTAACACAGAACTATGGTGTTTTGCTCATTGTGGCGCTATTTACAGGCAACGCAAATCTATGGCGTTCCTCACAGAAGTGGACTAAACATAGGGACCCGTACTATCCCGTGGTGTTCCTCATAGAGTGGGTACTAATCATAGGCAAGGCAGAATCATGGTGTTGCTAATACCATGGTGTTGCTCATATAGGGGTATGAATCACAGGTACTGTAAAAGCCGGCAACGCACTCTATTGCTACGAATCACAAACCTATTGTGTACCTAATATAGTGGTACTATGCTCAAGTATAAGCGACCCATGGTGTTCCGCGCGTGGTGGTACTAATCACAAGTAGTGGCATGGTTCTAAGACAATCATCCTTTGGTCGCCCCTTTTAGTCACCTCTTACGACAGGCAGGGGATACCATGGGTGTATTCTTCATCTGCGTCCCCCACCCACGGGAGTTATTTGGTCTCCGAGTGTGTGTGTGTATTATGGTTATTGGACCTGTGTTATTTTTCAGTATCTTACGGATATTTGCTTTTATCATTATTCTTATTTTATCTTGCTACTGTTTCCGGATTGCTCAGCCGATTTACAAGCTTATTTCGGGATTTTACTCTCATTTTACTTGTTTCATTTGACTCATGTTTATTAGTTTCCGTAACTATGGCAACTCCTTTTTAACCTCCTTGTGTTCCATATTTATTTTATTTTCTGCCAGCATTGCTTCACTGGCGTTTTTGATTCCTGGGGATACAGTTTCTATGGAGATTGTTGGGAGCCACATTTCTTTTTATAAAAGCCTTGAATTTATCTGGGGAGCCATGACAATATTTTCTTGTGTGAAAGTTGCTACTTTCACCTCTTTATGACATCTGGTCCTTAAGAAAGAAATACTTTGGATCACATTTTAATTACCACTGTCTGGTAATGATTGAATATAATTGTGTCACTTTTAATGAAACCTCTGTTGCGACAGTGTAAAATTTCATGAGATCCAGTTTGATGAGTCAAACGACTCAATTGGGATTGATACATCTTCACAAGCTGTGTATGTGAGTACTTGATTCCCTGTGTTTCCCCAGTTTGCTTGTTCTATGCCCATATCTCAATCTTTTCTTGCTAAGCTTATGTTAATAAACCTTATTCATTTTAAATGACCTCTGCTCTAAGTTATTTCCTCTCTGCTTTGGGGACATGCCTTTTTACACTTTGTTTCTCTAGTCTAAGAGGCCTGGAATCAGCTCCTGGCAGTTTTTAGCCAGGTTTGACCAATCCAGAGTAAAAGAGGTAGACAGGTAGACAGGTAGGTGGTGTAATCTGCGCCTGCACCAAGGCAAGCAACAGGAAGGCAGATTCCAGTCAGCGAGGAAGACTGCCGCAATGCCCTTGGGAGGTCATAGCCTTGGACTTGATGTGTCCTTACCCTAGAACACCACGGGTTAAAACAGGAGCTCTAGTAATCACCAACCTCTTCACAAGATGGATTAAGGCCTTTCCGATATTAGAAGCCACGACGGGACGCATCGCCTGTCTTCTACGAGATGGGCTATTCAGCTGCTATTCATGATGCATTCTGTCAGACAACGGAGTCAGTTCATGTCAAGGAAGTGGCAGCAAATGATGATTGAATGGGGTGTGGAGCACTGGACCACCCCTATCTACAAGCCAAGGGCTAATCCAATGGAACGACGCAACCAGGAGCTAAAAAGGATGCTACGGGTTCATCTAATAGACAAGGAACATTGACTGTGGGACCATCAGATACTGCAGTCACTCTTTGCTCTGTGATGGCACATCAACAGTGTCACTGGCTATTCCCCAGTGGATCTGTTCCTCGGTCAACAGCTATACAGCACCGGGGATTGGGAGATTCGTCCACCACCCACTTCTGGTCAAGATGATGCTATTGTTTCCCTAGCAGTGTGGCAGAATAAACAGCAGCAGGACATCAAGGAAAAGCAACCTTTGGCCGAGAACAGATCCCTTACCCACGCCAAGGCTCTAGATGACAAAGAGACCCAGATCTTCCTACCAGGCCAGCAAGTGCTGCGACATAACCACCCAGTCAGTAATAAGATTGGAAGGTTTCACGCAGGTCTTGCACCTAAGTGGGTTAGTCCCGTAGAGGTGGATAAGCAGCTGGGCCATGGGGTCTGCCACTTACTAAAGACCAACCCTCCTGTCAAGGTCCATGCATCGGAGATGCGGCAAGTTCTCCAACTGCTGCATATACAGAGTAAACCTGGTGCTGCCACAGGTCCACCTGGAAGAGAGGCTACTAATGACACTGCACAATCTGGTCATGAGGAGGAGAACACATCAACTACCACTGAGGAAGAGGCTGGCAGCGACGCGTGACACCGACCACCAACTCGGCACGATCTGGTCAAGAGGAGGAGAGCACATCCAGCGACGTCAAGGAAGAGAAAAGATATAATCTACGACCATGGCAAAGTCGATGAGTGTGATAGACTGTTGAAATTGTTTCAGGCTATAGGGGGGGATATTGATGCAAGTGTATTGGACTAATATAACTTGGAAACAATTCTCCAACCCATGGGTAAATAATAGAAATATCAATTATTATTATTATTATTATTATTATTATTATTATTATTATTATTATTATTATTATTATTATTATTATCATCATCACTTGTGAGGTTGTTTACACCTATTAGTATTAGTACTATTATTATTTACGTAGTTATGAACTGACTTTATTTGGTATAAATCATGATCATATTGTTTGTGAGGTTATGTCATCAAACATCTGCTGTATGTATATTAGGCCTAATGTAAGTTTATTTAATGTAAGAACATGTAATTATTAGTAGATAATTTATTATTACCTGCATATATGATACATAAATCCACTGCAAAGTTGTGCAACACATGGTAATAGTCTAGAACAACGTATCTTTGGAACTAGAGAGTTACAGAAAATTCCATTAATTGTAAATAAGTTATTGGAGACTCTTGAAATTACGAGAAAACATATTGTGTCATATTCTTCTAGAAGCCTGGCCACGCAATGTGTATAAAGAGGCAGTCTTGGGAGTTGAGTACAGTTGTTTAATGAGAGTTATGAGTGCAAGTCGTTAATCAAGTATGTGAATTTGTTGCGTTGGTAGTTGGTTTACATGCAAGTGTTGCAGTCTCTCTTCTTCTTTGTAGCAGTCAAGTGTTCAAAATGGTGGTTTATTGATGTGTATAATGTGTATATAATTTGTAAATAAAACAGTGTACACAATTGACAGCATTTTGTGTGTGCGTCTTTGTGGATATATCAGAGTTCGTCCCAACACACTCCCTTCATACAAACACAACACACTACACTACGAGCCAACAATAAACAATGAATACATCTCTTTACATAGGGTTGGTGTCAGGAAGTGCATGCAGCTGTAAAACAGGGCCGAGTCCACATGTGAATCAGTCACAACCGCACCCTAGTGATGGGATAATCAAATACAAAATAATCACTGATTCGATTATTTCATTTTATTCTATTTCTCATTTGATTATTTTTTGATTATTCATTTGAATGAATGAGGCAATCAAACAGTGAATATTTTTCCATATGATTATTTTTTGATTATTCATTGAAACTCCATTAGAATGAATGAGGCAATTGAATAGTGAATATTTCTCCATCTGATTATTCATTCGAAACTCCATTCAAATGAATGAGGCAATCGAATAGTGAATATTTTTTCCATTTTATTATTTTGTATTATTTTCTCGATTATTCATTCGGAACTGCATTAGAATGAATGAGGCAATTTAGTAGTGAATGCTTTTGAAATAATCGAAGGAAAAGTGATGTTATTAAGACAGCTAATTCACTCATTTAGTTTCAAAATTTGGGGATACATTTGGAAAAAGGCACGGTTCTATTTTTCGCAAGAGTTCATCTATTCACTTATTTCAATCGATTATCCATCCCACACACTTAAATCAAAATATTGATTCATGACACATCCTAATATTTTATGTGATATAACTGAATTATATTTGAAACTTAATCAATTACTTATTCAATTATCTAAATAATTGGATGGAGGTTATTCGAATATTAAAAATATTTGATTATGCCATCACTACAACTGAATGGTATTTGAAATTCATTTGATTATTTATTTGATTATTTAATTAATCGGATGGAGGTTAATTGATTATTAAAATTATTTGATTATCCCATCACTACCGCACCCCACTAGGGTGTAGTAGTAGTAGTAGTAGTAGTAGTAGTAGTAGTAGTAGTAGTAGCAGCAGCAGTAGTAGTAGTAGTAGTAGTAGTAGTAGTAGTAGTAGTGGAAGTTTATACAAAAATAATTCCGGCTCCATGGCTAAATGGTTAGCGTGCTGGCCTTTGGTCCAGAGGGTCCCGGGTTCGATTCCCGGCCGGGTCGGGGATTTTAACCTTAACCCTACAGTGGTAACGTTGGGTCCACCAGACCCAGATCAAAATGTAATCTCTACATACCTATACTTGGCAAGACTGCACACGTCTCAGCTCCCCTCTACCTTTCAAATTAACGTTCCCCTTTGTTAGCAACTATCAAGCTTCATCCTGCAGTTCATCATTGTTGAGTGAGGAGGACGTTTCCTAGTCTTGGATCCGTCAGACCCAACGTTACCAGCGACGATCTTATTGGAACAGCATCTCCCTGGTAAGTAGTGTTAGATTTTCACAGCTTCTGGCAACAACCATGTCTGAAAGTTTCAAAGCAGGAATAACCGAATACGGATGATGCTAGAACAGGACCTAGATGACGTCTCGTGCGAAGAGGAAGAAGAAGATGATCAAGATAGAGATCCTGATTTCTGTATACACAGTGATCATGATACTGATAGCGAAGCGGAAACAGGGGAAGAAAATGTAATGAATAGTGATACAGATACGGATAGCAATACATTCTTTGCTGGAAAGGACAATAAAATGAGGCGGAGGAAAGAGATGAAAACTGTGAATGTTCGTAATCGACAGTGCAACATAGTTACTCCAAGGCTACGCGGACAGTCTTACAATCATGATCATTATTTATAGATGATGACATTCTGAATTTGGTTATAAAGAGTACAAACAAGTATAAAGAGAAACTGACCCGTAATTACTCCGAACAAAGATGTACACACTCTACCAGTATGATTGAAATAAGAGCACTAATGTACTGTATATGGCTGGTATTTTGCATGCATGAAGGCTGAATGTGGAGGATTTGTGCGAACGAGATGGTACGGGTGTGGAAATCTTCTGGGTAACAATGTCGTTACAGCGGTTTCGATTTCTGAGTCGTGCTTTACGATTTGATGATTTTGAGACACAACCGGAAAGAAAAGCCTTGGACCACTTAGCCCCGATTAGTGACCTTCTTTCAGGATTTTGTGGATCATTGTAAGAACAATTTTTCAATTAGAATGTGTACTACTATAGATGAAACACTTGTAGCATTCCGGGGAAGATGTAAATTCTGCATGTTTATGCCAATGAAGCCCACCAAGTACGGGATAAAAGTGATCAACCTTTTTGATTCAATATTATTTTATATTGCAAACATGGAGGTGTACGTCGGCTAACAACCAGAAAGGCTGTTTACGACAAATAATAAACCTGATGTTGTCAAGAGGCTGTGCCAACCAATTTACGGATCGTCTCGCAATGTGACATTAGACAATTGGTTCACCAGCTATGATTTAGTCAAAACAATGGTAAATGACCACAGAATCACAATTGTAGGTACAATCCACAAAAACAAGAAAGAACCCCCCCACGTTTGTAAACGCTAAGTGAAGAGAGGAATTCAGCAGTCGTTTTGGGTTTCAAGATGATTGTACTATTGCATCCTACGTACCAAAGAAAAACCGATGTGTTGTGTTGATATCCAGCATGCACCATGATAATAAAATTGATAGCACTACTGGAAACAAGAAAAATTTTGAGGTGGTAATGTTCTATAACGACACAAAATTAGGAGTGGATTCAGTTGACCAGATGTGTCAGGAATAAAATACTGATAGAAATACAAGACGGTGGCCCATGGCAATTTTTTACCATATATTGAATGTGGCTGCAATAAATGGTGAAGTTATCCATTCAGTAAACACTAGTACTAAAATGCAAAGGTGAAAGTATCTAAAAGAATTGGCCAAGTCTTTACTACAAGATCAGTTACGCGAAAGAGCACAAAATAAACACAATCCTGTGGATCTAAGAAAGGCAGTTGCTAGACTGGGTGGAATGAACTTGGAAAATTATGCTCTACCAGTCCCCCAGCAAGGAAAGGATGGAAAAAGAAGATGCAGCCTATCTGTATAAAGACAACAAAACATGTTATTGTTGTCAAAAGTGCGATAAATGGCTCTGCTCGGGTCATGTTCATATGCTGTGTGCTGGTTGTCTCGAAAAAGACGACTGAACTTCCGCCGAGTTTTCTAGTGCTGTGATGTGATATCAGACTAACAGTTCCATAAATGTTTCTTTTATGTGTGATATGCACTTAACAGCTGTTCAAATGTGTGCAGGGTTTTTTAAAATAGACAATCAAAAAACTGAAATCTGTCATTAAATATTACAAATATTTTTCCTTAGGTTTCTCAAAGAAGATTCCCTTTATCATCATTAAAAGTTTTATTTCATATTTTTGGGTTGTATATGTAGCTTTTCCAATCATTTTTGCTTCATACAGATATGATTTAAAACCATTTATATTTGTTTCACTTCATATTAAATAAGAAAATCAAAATGGGTCTCACAGACCCAATGTTACCATTGATGAAAGTTTTATTCACGTTACCACTGTAGGGTTAATTGGTTAATTCCAATGGCTTGTAGGCTGGGTGTGTGTGTGACATACTCAGCATTAGAAATCATGCTAAGTAGGGCCCTCATCTTCACAGACATGCAGGTCGCTTAATAGGCCATCTACGAGAAAAAGACCCGCACCAGCCCTCTCCAGAGGATATACAACATAATAATAATAATAATAATAATAATAATAATAATAATAATAATAATAATAATAATAATAATAATAATAGTGACTATTTTTAACATTGTAATGCCTATTTGGGCTGCATAAAACAGAATATTTTATGTCTGAACATCCTCATGCTTATGCATAATTTATGGATTTTTCTCTATTCCATTATACAGTATTTTACATCTTAAATAATAGTTTAATATTATTTAAAGACAATTTTGATGCTAGACTGAGTTACAAGCTCAATTTCTTCAGTTTTGGATTGAAATTTTAAGTACAGAACCATTAAAAATTTATTTATATTGACTAACATACCCAGTACTGTTATAATGCTCGGAATTAAATCAGAATTCATCATTATTCCATTTCAAACAAGTTAGGTCAATTCATTAAAATAAGGTATGTACTACATTGCAGTGTTTACAATTGCAGGAAAAGACGACTTCCGATTTACTGTTCGAGATTGGATGAGGATATTCAGAACAGAAGATTTCCAGAAATTGATGATAAACCTGAAGTGGGAGGAACAGAAGCTGTATTTACCTACATACCGTATTTCTGCCACTGAAAAGTACTTTTAACATGACACATAACTCTTATTTAGTGTTTCAGAACATTAATCACTAAATTATTCATTTTTAAATTTACTATATGTTTTATGCAATCTAAGAAATATGAGAACATTAAATGTAACCATTTCATTTTATTGTAATTTATAGTATTTAATAAATATTAAGGTTTTGGTAAAGTTTAGTTTTTCTGATTAATTTACATCCTCATTTGAATGATTTGAATGACTAACTGGTTTGTAGTAATTTTCTTTAAGATGTGTAGATCTCCACAATGCTGATTTATGGGGGGAGGGGCCATTCTTTTAGTCAGAAAATCAATGGAATTATCATTCCCTTAACATGAATTATAGATCATCATCATCATCATCATCTAGTAAGGGCAAGCCTTGTCGCTGTAGCCACATCTGACGGTCTTCTGCTAGCCTCTTCATGTTGCTATATGGACCACATACCAGTTCACCAACACAGTTCCTGATGAATGACATCCTTTGTCGTCCCCTGGGTCTCTTTTCCAGTACCTTACCTTCGATAATTGTTTGGAGAAAAGAGTCATGTCTCAGTACGTGTCCAAGGAACTTTGTTTTCCTCTTCTTTATTTAATTTAATAAACATTGATCCTATTTATACTCTTTTTAAAACAAGGTCTTCTTTTTTATAATCCATCCAACTTGTTTTTGTAATTCTTCTCCACAACCACATTTCTGCAGCTTTAAGTTTTGTTTCTTCCCGTTTCCCTAATGTCCAGGTTTCTCACCCATACAGTAGCACACTCCAAACAAAGGTCTTGAAAAATGATTTTCTGGTAAGCAAACTGAGATGGTTGTTTAATAATAAGTTTTACTTATTCGGAAGGCTTGTTATGCTACCACTATTCTTCTTTTCTTTTTGATAGGGACCTGTTATAAGAGGCAATTACACTACCCAAATAGGAGAATTCTGTGACATGTTCTATTGGTGTGTTATTTAATTTTATGTTTTTCTAGCTGTAGGCTTTTTTTTGTCTACATTCATGAATTTTGTTTTCTTTATATTTATTTTTAGTTCAAATTTTTGTAAGAATTTGCTGAATGTTCTTAGCATCTTCTCATATCCTTTTCAGAATTAGCTAAGCAATATCATCTGCAAAGCTGATACTGTGCACCTGAATACCATTAAAATTCACCCCTTTAGTATGCCCTTTCATTTCTCTAACTACACTTTCTACAAACAGGTTAAAGAGATATAGTGAGAGTAGGCAGCCTTGTCGTACTCCTCTTCTAATTTTTGCTTCTCATGTAGTACCATTATTAACTTCCATGATTTGAACTTTATATAGCTTCAGAATAAAGAGCCTGTCTTTCCAGTTAAGTCGCATATTCCCCATTACTCAAAAAAGCGATTTCCACTGAACATTATCAAAGGCATTTTCCAAGTCAATAAATGTTACATAGTTTTCCTGTTGACTTCTAATCTTCTTTTCAAAATTTGACATAATGCTAATATAACCTCCCTAGTTCCTTTCTGTGTTCTAAAGCCATATTCTATTTTTCGTCTAATTCTGTCTTTAATGATGATAAGTAAAATGATAGAAACATGAGAAAGGATCACAACATCCTATAATTCAAACAATCGCATGCATATTTTTTTTGGGTCAGTGTAATTGTTCTACTTCTAAACAGTTGATAAGATTCCTTGTTCGTAGTATTCATTAATCACTTCAAACAAACAGTTTCTCATGATATCATCATAGTTTTCTAGAGTTCTGTGGAATGGCATCCACACCAGTGGCTTTGTTCTGTTTTAGTTTAGAGAGTGCTGCATCAAACTCTGCTGTAAAAGAGGAATCATTTGGACTCCTTACAAGAATAACAATTTAATTTTTTTTAGGAAAGGGGTTATGGTTAACTCCTTGGGAAATGAATATTTAATTTTCATGACCGCATTGTAATCGAAACAGACTTTCAACATCTAATTCATCTAGAACTTTTTCGAGTAAGTTTCTTATCCATTGCTCCTCTTGTGAATCCACCTTGGTAAAAATATCTAACAAAAATGCTGTTATGGTATGATTTACAAGAGATAATAATGTTATTGTTTTATGTCCCACTAACTACATTTTTGATGGTTTTCGGAGACACTGAGGTGCCAGAATTTTGTCCCATATGAGTTCTTTTACATGCCAGTAAATCTACCGACACAAGGCTGACGTATTTGAGCACCTTCAAATACCATCAGACTGAGCCAGGATCGAACCTGCCAAATTTGTGTCAGAAGGCCAGCACCTCAACCGTCTGAGCCACTCAGCCCGGCGATTTACAAGAGAAAGACTCTGGATAACAGTAATACATGCTCAAGTCAGTTATGCATGAGATTCAAAGAAATATTCAATAAAGAAAAACAAATTGTTATAAGCTGCTCAGGAGTTATCATGCGGTCCTAAAACATGTTTTCTTTAAAACAGATGCTATTACATATAAAATATTACTTACCAATGGCCTTTGGCAGGAAATTGAAACTGTAAACAGGTAACAAAGAAAATAAAACAACACGCACAGAAAATATAGGACCATGCTTATTAGACGTGCACAGAGGAAACATCTGGGCTCAGACAATTGTCTCAAAAATGTCCCTTCCCTGCCACATCAGATAAGCTGCAATGACAAATTCCACATAAGGTGAAACCAAACGAGTGAGGAGTAATGTAAAGGGGTGGACAGCTTTGCCAGTTGAAAATAGTTTCTACAATACAGTACAGTATATACTGTAATCTAAAATGTCCACTCTTCAGCAGTTACATTAATAAAATACTGTATAAAATTACAGGAGGGTAGTTAAGAACCTGTAGAGGAGAAAACGACAAATAAAATGACATTAGGTAGTGGATGGAAGCTGACTGTCATGAATTAAAACAGACCAAGGAATTGTAGCTATGGTGGAGAAAGAATCTGGAGTTGATGAGGAACAGAGTGATGACGAAGAAGACCACAATGAACAACTAGTGTCACATTCAGATGCCGCGGCTGCTTTAGAACTTGCCGTTCGCTACGTCGAGCAACACTCCGCTGCTACACCCACTGATGTGATGTTTATGAGTCGCTGGTTTAACACTGCATCTTCGAGTAGGTTCCAATCACTACAGCAAAGGAAACTAACAGACTTTGTAAAGATAAACAACCAATGATTGATGGTTTATGATGTGTAATTATGTTTAAGGTATTCTAGTAAAATATGACTAATAAAATGCAAGTAAATCTTCATTCTATAATATGTTCTTTCATTTCAATAAGGAGATTCTTTTAAAAAATTGAATATTTCAGATTGGATTAACCGGACTTTTGGATTAACGGGGTTCGGATTAATGGGACTCTAGTGTATTTATATCTGCTGCAGGTAAGTTCCTCTTCTAAATTTAAGAATAATAACTTGATTGGGGCTAACAGTATGGTCATCAAGTCTCCAGATATTGTTAATACTGGCTGATCATCAGCAGAATCACAGGAATTCTGAAACAGTGTATTTGAGGGTTGGAAATGATGAAATAGGGACAACCATCCAACCAGCCGACCGACTGACCCTGATCTGCACTTAGGGCAGTCGCTCAGGTGGCAGATTCCCTAGCTGTTGTTTTCCTAGCATTTTCATAAATGATTTCAAAGAATTGGAAAATTATTAAACATCTCCCTTGGTTAGTTATTCCAATCACTAACTCCCCTTCCTAAAAATGAATAGTCTACTAATGACATTCCACACCATCTCCCCAGTGACATCTAGGAATATACCACTTAGTCGAGCAGTTCGTCTTCTTTCTCCCAAGTCTTCCCAGCCCAAACTCTGCAACATTTTTGTAATGCTACTCTTTTGTAGTAGACTGTCAATATCTTTAAATATTCAGGTAGCCTTGTTTCCGCAGACAATAACATTGAATATAAGATATTATTATTTTGGGGACTGTCCACAAGGACATGGAAATTGGTTAGGTCTTATGGCGACAACGGGATAGGAAAGGGCTAGGAGTTGGAAGGAAGCAGCCGTGGCCTTAATTAAGGTACAGTCCCAGCATTTGCCTGGTGTGAAAATGGGAAACCATGGAAAACCATCTTCAGGGCTGCCGACAGTGGGGTTCGAACCAACTATCTCCCGAATACTGGATAATGGTCGCACTTAAGCGACTGCAGCTATCGAGCTCAGTTGAGCGTACCACTACAGCGACCAACAGTAAAGCATTCTTAAATTCAAACCCTCATTATTGTAGAAGTCTTCCTCATGAACAGTTGAGATTTTCTTCTGGAGATGCGGAATAAAGTTCTCTGCGAAATATAAAGAGTTTTACCTTGTTTCCTTGACGCGACATAAGCCCAAAAACCTGTATCTATATATACAAAATAAGAGTTTTGCCTGTACATTGCTCAGAATTTGAAAAGAATGGTATTTCTGTATTGGTCGTGTCCATAGTAACAAGAACATGCTTTGTTTACTTTCCCGTAATTTCTGTCTGTCTAGTCTGTCTGTATATATGTACGTGCATCACAAGAAAATGGCTGAAGAGAATTTAATGAATCGGTATGTAAAGTCAGGGAATGAGCCACTACAATCTATGCTATGAATCATTTTATTCATGCTGAGCAAAATGATAGTTTAGGGGAAGACCTAAAATTTAATTCTCAAATATTTATGTTATTAGTGGTCCTATCGATAAATACTGCATAACTAAAGTTATATAGAATTAAATTTCTGATCATTTATGTCTTATACATTTTTACCGTACCGGCTATGATAACACAGATATTCATGAATTTGTATTTTTGTTGCTAAGTCCATATCAATGCCGAGCCACGAGAAAATGGATAAACAAAATTTAATGAAAATTAGTGTCTGTTTAAACTACAGTTTAAACTATAAACAATTTTATTCACCCTAGTTACATGGTAGTTCAGGAGAAGGTGCCTAAAATATAATTCTTAAATACTTATGTTATTGGTCCTATCGAAAAGTACTACATAACAGAATTTATAGAGAATACAATTTCCGATCATTTTATACAGTTTTACCATACCAACGATAAGAGTGGTATTTGAGAGTCGGAAGAAAACTAAATGTGAAGGCCTACAATATCGAAAGCTCATAAAATTGATCAACAATAACATTACATTGACCATTGTTTGTTGTGATGTTCTTTGTCTCTTATGCTGCCACTCATCTCCGATAGATGGGATACTGCTGTGTACCGAATATAATAGCCAGCCTGAATATTGGCGAGAAATAGGAGGGGAGTTGGATAACTTTCTTCTCTAGCAAACCATTCCTCTGTTTCATACATTTTTAATACTACTGGTATGTAACATGCTGGTTCATCATAGTATTCCGGCTATTCGATCCCTACTCTGACGCGCTAATTGGATTGATCAGTGTGAACAATTAAGGAATTAATGGCAGAGGCTCACTTATGATCTGGTCTGGAATTACAATTTCAGCCTATTCAAAATTATAGCACCATCATTCACTAAATAACTCAAAATTCAACCCTGAAATGAGCCGTTTCTTCACTTTTATTAAATTTATATTAATTTCATTCCAAATTAGCAGCCAAGCGGGGGTTTCTCCTCTGGCTTGCAGGAAAAATTTGCCTCCAACTCAGATAGATTTCTCCCCACCAGGATAGTGAATTGAGATTTCCCAACTCATGGGGTACTCTTAGGAAGCAGAAGTAAAAAGGCACAGTTTTTGCCCTGGGATTCTCCACTCTGCACCCTACTCTTCCCCCCAAAAATAAAAGTGAGTTCATGGCCCACAGCTGTCTGCGGCCTGGTCATTCCAGCTCTGAAACTTTGGACTGTTAGATTGGCAGAGTACTACTGTTCGTTACGTCAGAAAATGTGTGGTTTTTCATATGATCGAGTATTTCATATGATAGCATTGCTTTTAATCGCGACATTCCTACTGGCGTCATTGTAATGATTTAAGTTGGGAAAAAGGCAGGTGGAGAGTGAGAGTCTGCCATTGCAATGAAAATTCCCTAAGCCAGTCTTCACATTAAAAGAAAGATGTATGGCGACTTCCCCATCGCATTTCTAGGGTAATGTTATGAGCTATGCAATTTATTACAATCTTACTCACAACGTGTACACCACCTAACCTAGAATTCTGTATACAATATAGAATTTCATAGCGAAGCACCGGTACATCAGCTAGTATGTCTTTAGTTCTGTTATTCTTTCGTTTTGGTTGTGCGCATACTAAGTGAATGATCATATTACCTTCTGTCCATCTGTACGATGATAAATGAATCTTCATACATGTATAGTATACACTTCATTGTAGGCTGTTACGCCTTTCAGCCTTCAGTCTTTTCAGCGCTAAGATACACTGTTTATTTGGGAGCAGGGGACCTTAACATGTAAATCATAATATAAAGTAATGTCATTCTGTTTTTCTTGGTTGCCTGTCTCTGTATAATAGGACTAGCTCACTGCAATAGGGGATCTTCAATTCTGATGTAGGCTTTTAGTTTCGGGGTCATGTCCTTAGAATCCCCTTGATGTATTTTCTAAATCACTTCTGTTGAACCTGTTCTAAAATGGTAAATACTCTTGTATCCCCTTTAAAACTGTTGGAGTTTATTTGGCACACAGAATATCATCTGGGTTCTGAGATCAGGGCTACCAACCCTCCCATGCCAGTGAGCACAACTGTCAATTTAGTTGCCTCCAATTGCTTCTCAATGTAGCAACCTGATGTAATATTAATTGTTTAATAGTCCTAGACCGCAAACCGCAAGGGTAACTCACTGTATTAGTGAGGATGGCGATGATTTAAGGTTAACAAGATGCAGTAAATGATATCTCCAGTAATTTTTCAAGTATTAATGAGCACTGTGTAGACGTCAATTTATATGGCTAAGCTATGTTTTCTAATTGTTTTGAAGTTTAATGAACCTAAAGAGTTATGTTTAATAAATTATATTTTGATGAACCTGATAATCATTTGAGAGTTCAAGCACTAGCACTTTACGATCCCAGCAGGGCTGTCCAGCATTCTTTCACACATTCTGTTGTCCATCTATTCACTTTAGTTGTCCTTGTTAAGCATATTTGTTTTATCTCAATGTTTGTTTATTATTTTACTGAAATGCTACCACGCAATACAATTTTCATTGGTTTCTTGCAAGATGATTTTTATTGATTTGAAACTCACTTGCCTTAATCATGAGTAATTTAATTTCCATTTCATATTTAAAGATCTCCGGATTAAAATGGCAAAACACTGTTTAAGATCACTGTATGTAGAAAAGACTATTAAACACTTACCTGAGTAGTAGACCTCAAGAGGCCACATCATTCACTGATAGAACTGGCTGACTGAGATTGTGTTTTAATGATTTAACGAGAATTTATTTTCAAGGTTTATTTCAATTTCTTCTGGTTTTACTTGAATTTGTCCGGCTCCGTGGTGTAGGGGTAGCATGCCTGCATCTTACCCGAAGGCCCCGGGTTCAATTCCCGGCCAGGTCAGGGATTTTTACCTGGAACTGAGGACTGGTTCGAGGCCCACTCAGCCTACGTGATTAGAATTAAGGAGCTATCCGACGGTAAGATAGCGGCCCCGGTCTAGAAAGCAAAAAATAACGGCCGAGGGGTTCATCGTGCTGACCATACAACACCTCATAATCTGCTGGTCTTCGGGCTGAGCAGCGGTCGCTTGGTAGGCCAAGGCCCTTCAAGGGCTGTAGTGCCATGGGTTTTTTTTTTTTTTTTTTCACTCAAATTTTCTTTCAAGATTGCATTGGTACCATTGTACACTGTAAAACTTAACCTTGAATACCTTTATTGTGAGTATCTTGGTCAAGCAATCAAGGTCACTAATGAGATTTGATGACAAACCTTGAAAACTAGATTCATCCCTTATACCTTATGTTATCTTATTTGCTGCATTAAATTTAAACTTTAATTTGAGATGTCCTGTTTATTTGCATACTTACTAAATTTCATTTTACCCAAGCACAGTGTCAACCTCTGTTAATCTAATTTTTGGAAAGCCCACTTCTGCACACTTGGTCGACCTCTCTTGGTTGACTGTTAGCTGTAACTTGGTAAGTACTTGCGCTAGTGAAATGTGGTGTTTTGTTTGTTACATAGGTGACACCATAAAACAAGAAATAGGCAACAGAATACAAGCAACTTCCCAATTCTCCCACTCCATTAGTGGGGTGAAACATTTCCACTGCCTTCCAAGAACACCTTGCACAAGAAATATTTTGTTCCAATCTTGACTAATGGACTGGAAGCAGCAACTTTGACTGGATTAGCTACCAGTTGTCTTCAGGTAACCAAAATGAAACCAAATGACAGAAAAGAATAAAGAATAAAATAAGAGTGTAAGATAACTTGGATTGGAAAGAAGTCTCTTTTGAACATTAGAACTGAAGATATTGAAGAGGTCTGGTCATATGAATAGAATGGCTGCACATAGGACCCCAAAAGCATATTTTGGACAGACTGTAACATGCAAAAGACCTAGAGGAAAATCTTGTGGTATTTGAGAGAAACAAATTTTCAAGGACACTGAAAAGCGACAAATGAATTGTCATGGTGTAACAGGCCAACAACTGCTAATGGACAAGACAAACTGGAGGAGGCTCGTATAGCCACAGCCGGCTAGCTGGACTGACGACGACGAAGTTTTAGAATCCAACCAAGTTCATGTTCCAGTTGTGTAATTCCAAAACACTGAAAATCTTTTCATTTAAAGTTTGAAGTACAATCAAGTAAAGCATTTTATGATTATAAAATACTGTATCTAAGCAAGTTGTCTTTATACCTACTGGTGTGAGACAGACATCACAGTAACCACCCTACACGAAATGATGGTGGGAAAGAATGCCTATCTCCTGTGTACTTTTTATTATGGATACTCAGTTTTAGGCTTTAATTATACATGAACCAATAGGGCTATTGCAAAATGAGTTATACCAATATTTTCCTTGTTTAATTCTGTGTTAGGAAAGCCAATTTGTTCTTGAAGTTAAATAATTATTTTTTATTTTCTCACTTAATATATACATGGAAAATTACTTGTCTGATGGTAATGAAATTTTATACATTATAGGCACATATATTGGTAGTGTAATAGTCAAGTTACAATTTTTTCAACCACCCAAAAAAGAAATTTTTATCATTTCTCTAAAGTAACTTTTTCTTAGCTCAGGATAAACATATAGCAGGTATATTGGGCTTGTTTTGAGGCTTTCATTTGTTATTATCAAAAACTACAATCACAGCAACTGTACAGTGTGATACCGAATTTATGAAGAGTAATACTGATGGGAAGTTGTGTGCCGTGCTGGACTGTGTGATTAATAGCAGGCAGGGTGCAGCATTGCCACATACACTCACTCTGGGCAGTGGTGAAATGGAATGCCGGTGATCTCGCTTTCTCCGCATGCTATTTAAGTCTGCCTGTTTTCTCTGTTCAGTTTTTTTATTGGAATCCTAAGCTTTTAACTACTTTCAAAAGTACAGAAATTGACATATCAGCGAAATACACCATATTTTCTAAACATTTTCAGGCATGGGGAATACCTTATTCATGTAAAAATCACATATATTTCTTTGAAACACCTTTCAGATGAACTAGAAAGTCGACTTCGCTCCAGACCCCAGCATCCATCATCACCACCATCTCTGGTTTCGGCTCTTGAGGAGGAATAGGTTGCCATTCCTCCAAAGACATTCAGACACCTCATTTAAAGTGTCTCCAGGAGAGTTAAAGCTGTCATAAAGGCAAAGGATGGACCCACCCCACATTAATGTCCAATAATATAGAACATGACATGGGTAAAGTCTATGTGCCATTTCCGATAGATGTCTGGCTACTTTTCATCAGGTAGTGTATATGTGTTGGTTACTTTTGTTTTACACATTACAAGTTTTATTTATTGGTGTGTGATTCACTTCAAGTGGTGAATGCCACAGATAAAGCTTTAGCTGTCCATTTCACAATTCGGCAAGTTCTGTAGATGGTCAGATACCTTTCTGAGAAAAATGTGAAGTAAAAGGGGCAGCAAATAAAAGATATACCATTCAGTATCATATGGGTCACGACAAACATGAAGTACATCACTAAGTTTACACAAAGAATATTTTATTATACCACCTGTTCAATACAATGCAGCTGTTCATTGCATCCATCCTCAGATATTAACCATAAATCATTAGGACACACTATCATTAAAATTACATGGAGTTTAATCCCAAAAGTTAAAATTACAAAATACAAAAACAAAACAGAATTGTATTGAACATACATACATACATTATCATTATAGACTGTTATGCCTTTCAGCGTTCAGTCTGCAAGCCTCTGAGAATATACTAAACGTCGCCACAATCCTCGATTTGCAACTAGTGTTGTGGCCTCATTTAGTTCTATACCTCTTATCTCTAAATCGTTAGAAACCGAGTCTAACCATCGTAGTCTTGCTCTCCCTCTACTTCTCTTACCCTCCATAGCAGAGTCCATTATTCTCCTAGGTAACCTATCCTCCTCCATTCGCCTCACGTGACCCCACCACTGAAGCCGGTTTATGCGTACAGCTTCATCCATTGAGTTCATTCCTAAATTAGCCTTTATCTCCTCATTCCTAGTACCCTTCTGCCATTGTTCCCACCTGTTTGTACCAGCAATCATTCTTGCTACTTTCATGTCTGTTACTTCTAACTTATGAATAAGATATCCTGAGTCCAACCAGCTTTCGCTCCCGTAAAGCAAAATTGGTCTGAAAACAGACCGATGAAAAGATAGTTTCGTCTGGGAGCTGACTTCCTTCTTACAGAATACTGTTGATTGCAATTGCGAGCTCACTGCTTTAGCTTTACTACACCTTGATTCAATCTCACTTACTATATTACCATCCTGGGAGAACACACAACATAAAAACTTGAAATTATCGACCTGTTCTAGCTTTGTATCACCAATCTGACATTCAATTCTGTTGAATTTCTTACCTACCGACATCAATTTAGTCTTCGAGAGGCTAATTTTCATACCATACTCATTGCACCTATTTTCAAGATCCAAGATATCAGACTGCAGGCTTTAGGCACAGTCTGCCATTAAGACCAAGTCGTCAGCATAGGTCAAACTGCTTACTACATTTCCACCTAACTGAATCCCTCCCTGCCATGTTATACCTTTCAGCAGATGATCCATGTAAACTACGAACAGCAAAGGTGAAAGATTACAGCCTTGTCCAACACCTGTAAGTACCCTGAACCAAGAACTCATTCTACCATCAATTCTCACTGAAGCCCAATTGTCAACATAAATGCCTTTGATTGATTTTAATAATCTACCTTTAATTCCATAGTCCCCCAGTATAGTGAACATCTTTTCCCTCGGTACCCTGTCATATGCTTTCTCTAGATCTACGAAACATAAACACAACTGCCTATTCCTCTCGTAGCATTTTTCAATAACCTGGCGCATACTGAAAATCTGATCCTGACAGCCTCTCTGTGGTCTGAAACCACACTGGTTTTCATCCAACTTCCTCTCAATGACTGATCGCACCCTCCCTTCCAAGATGCCAGTGAATACTTTGCCTGGTATACTAATCAATGAGATACCTCGATAGTAGTTGTAATCCTTCCCGTACCCTTGCTTATAGATAGGTTCAGTTACTGCTTTTGTCCAATCTGAAGATACCAACACTCCATGCTAATTTTACTACTCTATGAAGCCATTTCATCCCTGCCTTCCCACTATACTTCACCATTTCAGGTCTAATTTCATCTATTCCTGCTGCCTTATGATAATGGAGTTTATTTACCATCCTTTCCACTTCCTCAAGCATAATTTCACCAACATCATTTTCCTCCTCCCCATGACCTTGGCTGTTTGCAACACCACCAGAAAGATTTCCTTTTACATTGAGAAGATGTTCAAAATATTCCCCCCACCTCTCCAGTGATTCACTAGGATCTATTATGAGTTCACCTGAATTGCTCAAAACACTGTTCATTTCCTTTTTCCCTCCCTTCTTAACATTCTTTATTACTGTCCAGAAAGGTTTCCCTGCTGCTTGACCTATCCTTTCCAGGTTATTACCAAAATCTTCCCATGACTTCTTTTTGGATTCAACAACTATCTGTTTTGCTCTGTTTCTTTCATCTACGTACAAATCCCTGTCTGCCTCGGCCCTTGTTTGGAGCCATTTCTGATAAGCCTTCTTTTTACGTTTACAGGCTGCTCTCACTTCATCATTCCACCTAGATGTTCACCTTTTCCTATCTTTCCACACAGTTGTTCCTAGGCATTCCCTTGCTGTTTCTACTACAGCATCCCTGTATGCCACCCATTCACTTTCTATATCCTGAACCTGCTTACTGTCTACTGTTTGAAACTTCTCACTAATCATATCCATGTACTTCTGTCTAATTTCCTCGTCCTGGAGATTTTCTACCCTTATTCGTTTGCAGACAGATTTCACTTTCTCTACCCTAGGCCTAGCGATACTTAGTTCACTACAGATCAGATAGTGGTCTGTATCATTGAAAAATCTGCGAAAAACTTGTACATTCCTAACAGATTCCCTGAATTCAAAGTCTGTTAAGATACAGTCTATTATGGATCTGGCACCCCTAGCCTCCCATGTATAGCGGTGAATAGCCTTATGCTTGAAGAATGTATTCGTAACAGCTAAACCCATACTAGCACAGAAGTCCAGCAAATGCTTCCCATTCCCATTAGCTTCCATATCTTCCCCACATTTACCAATCACCCTTTCATATCCTTCAGTTTTATTCCCAACTCTTGCATTGAAATTACCCATTAGCACTATTCTATCCTTGCTGTTGACCCTGACCACGATTTCACTCAATGCTTCATAAAACTTGTCAACTTTATCCTCATCTGCACCCTCACATGGTGAATACACCGACACAATATTGTTGTCCTAATTCCTCGAACTGACAAATCTACCCACATCATTCGCTCATTTATGTGCCTAACAGAAACTGTGTTGCGTGCAATGGTATTCCTGATAAGACTCTGCCCTTCCCTTTCTAACACCCGTCAAGTACACTTTATAATCTCATATCTCTTCCTCGTTATCTCTCCTTTCCCGAATATCACTTACTCCTAGCACATCCAGATGCATCCTCTTTGCTGACTCAGCCAGTTCTACCTTCTTTCTTCCATAAGCCCCATTAATATTGATAGCTCCCCATCGAATTCCGTTTCCTTCGCCAAGTTGTTTCCAAGGAGTCCCTCGCCTGTCAAATGGGAGTGGGACTCCATTACTCCCATAGGTCCGAGGTTTGCTTAAAATGTTCTGAGCTCGGTAAATTCATGAAGCAGGATGCTACCCTACTTGCACATAGTCGATATGGTAGAGCAACCGACGCAAAATCGGGAGGTTGTGGGTTCGAATTCCACTGGTGTCTGGTTGGCCATTTTTGTTCTGTACTTAACATCTCTTCAACACGTAATAAATATACATAACACGACCTAATAGGTTGAAAGTTGGTTTCGAATACTTTTATGATGATTCTCTTGCAGGAGACAATGACATGTTATGTCACTTTCATTTAATTGGGCGTCGATTTGAATGCAGCTAAGTTGAATTATCTTTAAATATAAAGATACATGAATTCTATGACCTACTATAGTCTCATCGAAACTCAAATTTACAAGACCATTACTTCAAGTGTTAAATGTTTGAAATTTTTAAATGTGAATATGTGTGTGTTTTTAATTTATTTTGTAATTTTAACTTATTGGATTCAACTCCATTTGATTTTAATGATACTGTGTCCTAATGATTTATGGTGAATATTTGAGGATGCTGCAATGAACAGCTGAAACTAGTACTATTCGATGATATAAACTATGTATTGATTAGGTGGACTGAAATAGTATTCTCTCAGGTGTTTCTGTACTTTTTTTATTATCATCATCATCATTATTATTATTATTATTATTATTATTATTAATTGTATTCACTTCATTATGAGTTAAAGATAATGTACATAATGCACATATTTACTATTTTGGGTAAATATATATTTTCCTTCACACTTTTCAGTCATATGCTCTTTATTAAGCTAGTTCTCAAGGATTCTTAGGTCATTTTTTTGGCATTTATTAGGTCCTCCAAATCCAGGTCCTGGTCATTACAAATTTTTAAGTGAACTGTTCCTACAGAAGAATTAAAAAAACAGACAATTTTACTAAAACCACAAATTAAAAAAAAATAATGAAGTTCAAAGACAATGTCTTATACACCATAACATAGAATTAAGCAATTTGGTACAACTCATTTTTCAATACGTCTATTGGTTCATTTGTAATTAAAGCCTAAACTAGAGTGTCCGTGATAAAAATTCAGTTGTTCAAAATCTGAACACAGATGACTGTAGGAATAAGATGGTAATCCTGGCCAGTTTTATTCCCTGAAAAGGAAGCTAGTATTCCAAACAATGAAGCTGACCTCCATGTGGGATATTACAAATAATGCAACATACTGTGCATCAGGTGAACACCACTGGTAACTACATATTCACCATGAGCCCTATATTAGGCTCCAAGTTTCTAACAAGGAATGCAAAAATGATTATCTACAATACAATCATTCGACCAGTACTTCTGTATGGTTCTGAGACATGGCTGTGACTTTTTACAAAGGAGGGTGTTGGAAGCTGGCAGATGCATATGTGGATGAAAGCAGTGTATGGTGATTATGACACGAGCTTGATACAAGTGCACATCTTGTGAAACTATTTTCTACAGGAACACACATCCCTTAGTGACAATGATCAACCAAGAAAACTGCAAAATGCGAGACATTGATCTGCCACATGTGGAAGAGTTGATTCAAAGTACAGTAGAACCTCATTAATCCGGCTGGACCTAATTAGTTCGGACTTCACTTAATCCGGACAGCCATTTAATAATAAATAAATGCAATTACAGTATAAAGCTGAGTTACGGACGCAATGTTGTAAACTATGCAGGAGACCGTTGAATGTGTAATCACTGCAGGAAGGATGAAGCAGGGGATATTATTAACCCTAAGCCAAAACTTAGTGAAATTAAAGACCATCTTAAGATTGTCATTAAAAACATTGAAGATAACAACGATGAAAAAATACCTGCATATTATGAACATTTGAAGCATCTACATAAGTTAATTATTAAAGAAATTCATGTCAAAGGAAGACAACAGAAGATCAGCAGTTTCCTCAAACCAGTAAGCGTGTCAAGTGTGGTCAGTGATGATGTGCCTTGATTGCTATGTTCTAATTCTGCACTATTATTCTGTATTTTGTAAGGCCTAATAGTATATTGCATTATATCTTGTATAACCTACTAAATAACCTTTGTATTTCTTAAATTTAAATACTGTACTGTACACATTCATTTTACCAAAAATAGTGTTTAAATATGTACCATGGCTCATTTCATAAGTTATTTTATTCAATCTGGACTTTCATTAATGCGGACAACCTAGAGTCTCAGTTAGTCCGGATTAATGAGGTTCTACTGTAATTGGCATCTCACAGTGGATGATATCGCTGCACTGGTAAATGTGTGTTATGGTATCATACACCACATCACAGCCCCAGTTCAATACTAAGACCTTTAAAACAATGAGATTTTAAGATATTAACAAGGACATACAGCTTAGTTCTTTGTCTATCTTGTTCTATACTAAAATTTAGTTTGTTCACACTCTGAGAACAATGTCTGAATGGTTTCTTAATACATTTCCTGAATTACAGCAAAGAAAAATGTTTAAATGCTCTTATAAAACAGTCATTTTAAGATGTCTAAATATTGAGTCAGGACAAAGACATCATCACAAACAGGTTACAGTACTGGAAAATAAGCACTTTGTGGGTTTCCTTGATAACAGTCAAATGAGCTATTGCATGGCCATTGTTCTACAGCATCTGCAGAGATATTAGCTACTGAGTGACCAACTTGGTTACACACTGGCAAACAAGACGTAGTGTAGTCATTACCAGCTCAAAACTAAGAGGCAGAGCTGTCAGTAGAAACATATTAACAAACTGCCACAAAAGAAGTCCAAGGCCATACAGAACAGTGTGGGATAGTTCCAATAAATTGATAAAGTTATTTTAATGAGAGTACAGAAAAGCTGAACAATCTTTTAAATCTGAATATGACCCTGTGGGGTCTTTTTTTTTCAATGAAAACTGAAAATGTATTTACAGAAAAATAGAGGGACATAAAATTTAAAGAAGTATATTTGTGCATTATTATTTACAATTCTTCATGATATCGGGTTGCATTTAGTTTGCATTATGAGGAAACAAGAGGATGTTTGATTCTACACATTACACAGGTCTGTTCTGTGGAGTGAACTTCAACAACTAACACATTTTTCTGTTCGTGGGATTTTACTCCTCATCAAAGCAGTACTCAAGTACTGTGATGACATTCCGGAGAGAGGAATAGTCTGATTTGGGAAACTGTAAGATCATCCTGGTTCTATGTTGAGGGGACTCAAGATTTTCTTTTTATTTATTTATTAATATTTTTTTACTTGTTGGGAAATCCCCTTCAAGAAGTACATCACTCTGTTTATCATGTTCGTGGCTGAAAACTACAGTATTTCAGTTAGTAAGTGCAACCCCCTTCATTCTCCCCTGCAAAGTCCTCATTAGAATGTACCTGTCACATACAGTAGCTCAGTGTATATAGTCCTTACAGCTTTGTCGTCCTCTTCCAGTTCATGTAATGAGGCCACTGGAGTGGGAAACAAATTACCAAGTTGCTATGCTTGAATTTCTCAACTTTCTGAACCTAGGCCTTAAAATATGTAATACAAATCTATACAGGTTTCACTCATATTTATTTACATGATTTAAATATTTTGCATTTACATTGGAACACTTAAATCAAACCATATACATTTAAGTCTTCAAAGAATTAACTGGGAATTTAGCTTTCATCATCTTCCTCCTCTGCCAAAACCTCTTCATTCTTTCTGACCTGGCTGCCCTTTCCTTGTCTATTGTTTTTGTTGCAAAAGTTTTTAGTTTAAGTCTTAAATGCTTGTTCTTCAGAATCCTTTTCTCTTCTCTATTTGCAATTTGTTGCACTGTAATATTTAAAACTCTTCTAAATCATTTTGGACTTCTTTGAACCAAGAGTTTTTGGTTTAACTTTTCCAAAAGTAGTTAAATAGTTGTTTCAATAACCTGGTTTTATCTAAGCTTGACATATGACAGAAAAAGGCAATTCTCCTTTTCTTTCATGGTGTCTATTATTGACTCACTTTTCCGGTATACCACTGCATTACGCAACAATCTCCATTGTCCATTTACCTGGTGCTTTTTATTAATGGTTATTCTGATAGTCCTTCTGTCAACCTTTTGTAGTCTATTCGTTGTTGATTTGGTGTTCAATTTAAAGAGTGTCTCACTAGCATAAGTCACTTCAGGCTTAATAACGGAATAGCAATGTTGAAATTTGGCATTCATTGTAAGAGATTTCTTCTTATATGTTGGCCAGGTAATTTGTTGTGCTTGCTGTAATGATAAAAATTCATATTACATGGTTGTACAGAGACCGAATCATGAGGAGGTTGACAGATTGCCTTTGAAGATTGTAAATATATATTTAAAAGAGTAGAGGAGTTTAAATTCCTTGGTGTATTAATCGATGAGCAAAACCGAAGGCAACAGGAACACCAAGCTAAAATTAAAAATGCAAATAAGGCATTTTACTCTATGAACCCTATATTAGGCTCCAAGTTTCTAACAAGGAATGCAAAAATGATTATCTACAATACAATCATTCGACCAGTACTTCTGTATGGTTCTGAGACATGGAGTGTAACCAAGAAAGAGCAGCAGCAGTTGCAAGTCTTTGAGAATAAAGTTTATAGAAAAAATATTTGGCCCATGGTTCGATCCTATCTCCCAAAGCTGGCAGAAAAGATCTAATTATGAGATTTACACCCTCTCTCAACAACACACTATAATGGGTGTGATAGAATCCAACAGACTGTGCTGGGCTGGACATGTACTGAGGATGCAGGATAACAGAGCACCAGTAGATCTACACAAGGGATCTCATAATGGGAAAAGACCTTCAGGAAGACCCCGAAGCACCTGGAAGAAGGAAATCGACAAGGTATGCCGGACCCTCCAAATTGATAACTGGGAAGAGCGGGCTCAAGACCGAAAAGGATGGAAGAGGATTGTGAGATCAGCATGGGAACTTCACATCCCTCAGAAGCCTATGGAATGAGTGAATAAGTGTGTGTTGTAATTTAAATGTACTGTCTTCTATTGATGCTCTCTAATTGGAGTTCCAAGATATTTAAACTTATTTACAATCTTAATTTTTTGGTATTGTTTAGTATAAAGCTGGTGCTTCAACTTTGAAGTTCGGCATTATTTTTGTTTTCTTCAAATAAAATTTCTAATCCAACTTTTGTTGTTATTTTTTTCAAGATTTTCTATTTGAAATTTTAGGGATAGCGTGCCTGCCTCTTACCCGGAGGCCCCGGGTTCGATTCCCGGCCAGGTCAGGGATTTTTACCTGGACCTGAGGGCTGGTTCGAGGTCCACTCAGCCTACGTGATTAGAATTGAGGAGCTATCTGACGGTAAGGTAGCGGCCCCGGTCTAGAAAGGCAAGAATAACGGCCAAGAGGATTCGTCGTGCTGACCACACGACACCTCGTAATCTGCAGGCCTTCGGGCTGAGCAGCGGTCGCTTGGTAGGCCAAGGCCCTTCAAGGGCTGTAGTGCCATGGGGTTTGGTTTTTTCTATTTGAAATTTAGCTTCTTCTACATTATTTGCAAGTAGTGCAAAATCATCTGCAAATGCTAAGCAATTCATTTTAATATTTTTGACTATCTTGATAATTGCTTGACATGTGTTATTCCATTCTCGCATGACTTTCTCCAAACCACAATTCATTAGTAATGCTGAGAGTCCATCTACCTGTCAAAGTCCAGTTTTAATTTTAAATGGTTCAGAGTATTAATTTCTGAATTTAACATTGGATTTAGTATTCTAAGGCTAATAAGTTTTTTATGTAAATCAAATTCCTTAAGGATATTTAATAATGACTCACGATGGATACTATCACGTTCTTTTTAATCAACAAAAGTGATAACTAAACTCTTATTCCTAACTCTTTGATGTTTCATGATCCATTTTAAATTGATAATTTGGTCTGGTCATCTTCCTCCTGGATGAAATCTTCCTTGATATTCTCCAAGTTCGCAGTCAAGTTGTTCCTAAATTCTTGTGTATATAACCTTAGAGAAGATCTTGCATGTGATATCCAACAGAGATATCCCCCAATAATTATTTGGATCTGATCTATCACCTTTTATGTGCAATGGGTGAATTATCGTGTGTTCCATTCTTCAGGCATTTTCTCAGTATTCCAAATGTCTATGAGGTGTTTATGTAAATTCTGAATGGTTTATTTGAATTCTTAAAACTTCTGCAACTAGTTGATTCTCTCTTGCTGCTCTGTAATTCTTAAGCAGTGCTTTAATCTGGTGGTATAACCTTTTCTAGAGGTGTTTTACTTTTGGGATGAAGGTCATACTCTAGGTGATGTGTTGGTTCCTCACTGTTAAGTAGTTTTTTTGAAGTATTCAGCTAAACTTTCGGCATTGTCTTGATTATTATGTGCCATTTTTCCATTTGTATTTCTCATCAAAGTGGGTGGAGTATACTTTGATTGGTATAGCTTAAATATTTTGTAATAACCCCTTCTTATGTTAATTGGATGCTTAATCTATGAATTTTAATGATTCTTTTTGATGATTTCTTTTAATCCTTCAAATTTCTTTGGCTGTTTGTCTTCTAACGTTAGTTATTCTCTGGATTTTTCTGCTTTTTTTTTATCGTTTGACTATCAATTGTGCCTTTTTTTGAATCGCTGTGTCACACTCTGCATTCCGCCATACATGTTTTTCTTTTAATGGGAGCAATTTCTTCTGCTATAGTTTTCAGTTTATTAATTATCATCCCCAATTTATCACTTAGAGGAGCTTTGGATTGCCCAAAATATACTGAATTATTTATTAAATAACTAGGGTCATAATTCTTCCTCCTATTGGATTTGGATGGTTTGTGTTTCTTTTTTATCCCCTGTGGGTGGAGGCAGTAGAATAACACTCACAGTATCCCCTGCCTATCACAAGAAGTGACTACTAGGGTCCCCAGGGCTCTTACCTTGGGAGCATGGGTTGGTGACCACAGTGCCCTTAGCTGAGTCTTGGCATTGCTTCAAATTACTTGTGCCAGGCTCCTCACTTTTGTCTATCCTATCCAACCTCCCTTGGTCAACTCTTGTTCTTTTCCGACCCCGACGGTATTAGGTTGCGAGGCCTAGGGAGTCTTTCATTTTCACACCCTTTGTGGCCCTTGTCTTTCTTTGGCCAATATCTTCATTTCTCGATGTGTTGGCTCCCTTCCATTTTTTCTCTCTGATTAGTATTATATAGAGGATGGGGACCCTAGTAGTCACTTCTTGTGATAGGCAGGGGATACTGTGAGTGTTATTCTACTGCCTCCACCCACGGGGGATAAAAAAGAAACACAAACCATCCAAATCCAATAGGAGGAAGAATTATGACCCTAGTTATCCTCTATATAGAGAAAACAAATAAAAATGGAGAGAGACTAGTTGACCTGTGTAGAAACCATAATTTAATCTCAAAATCTACATGTTTTAAGAGGAAACCTCAAAAACTCAAAACATGGAAACACCCTGACTACACTAAAGGAGAATGGCAACTGGACCACGTCTGCATGGACAAATACCACCACAAAGAGATCTATAACGTCAAAGTCCTCCGAGGAATAGACACAGGTTCAGATCACTACGTAGTTAAAATTAAAATTAAACTCACTCCCCAGAGGAGACAACAAAAGCAAGCCCTTAAAACTAAAAGAAAAATAGATCCTACCCAGCTAATCAACAACAAAAATTACCAGAAAGCAACTGAAAAAATAAAAATCACAGACAAACTTGAAGACTTAGTACACAACCTTAAACAAATTGCAGAAGACCTAGCTCCAATTAAACCACGTAAAAAACACCAATGGTGGAACAGTGAATGTGATGAAACAGTGGAGAAAAGACATCAGGCATGGCTATTACATCAGTCCCAAAAGACAGAAATATCCTATCAAAAGCTAGTAAAACAGAGAAAAGAAACTACCCAAGTCTTAAGAAGAATAAAAAGACAACATCATAAGGACACCCTGCAGTTAATTGAAGAACAGTTCAGTAAAACTAAATCAAGGGACTACTACAAAACCTTCAGAAAGCAGCTCCAAAAATATGAACCCCCGACCCTACTGATGAAGGATGAAGATGGTAAGCTGGCCCATAACAATAAAGACAATGCAGAAATTCTGGCTAAACATTTCAACAAGCTTTTAAATTGTGAGGAACCTACAGAACTCCTTCATTTGGACACCAACACCCCGATAAAAACATCACCAGAAAACATCAATCCCCCCACAATAAAGGAAGTCTACCAAGCTCTGAATAAATTAAAAAACTACAAAGCGCCAGGAGAAGATCAGACCTTTGCGGAAATCTGGAAATATGCAGGAACCTCAGCAAAAGTTGCCCTCCATCAACAACTTGTCTCTATCTGGATTAAAGAAGAACTACCAGAACACTGGACAACAGCCCTCATTCATCCTCTGCACAAAAAAGGGGACAAAACCGACCCTAATAACTACAGGGGAATCTCTCTCCTAGACATAACATACAAAATATTTTCAATAATCATCCTTAATAGGATAAGTTTACAACTTGAGAAAGAACTAGGAGAATATCAAGGAGGTTTCAGACCCTGGAGGAGCTGTCCTGATCAGATCATGAGTCTTAAGTTGATAATGGACTATAACAGGAGAAGAAGCAGAGATATGGTGATAACATTTGTAGATTTCAAGAAAGCTTATGATTGCATCCATAGAGAATCTCTGTTTAAAATTTTAAGGCACCTTGGACTACACCCCAAATTAATAAACATGATAAAATTGACTCTCACCAATACCAAGTCAAAAGTGAAGTTTAGGGGGGAAACATCAGAGACATTTGAAATTAAAACTGGACTACGGCAGGGAGATGGGCTCTCACCACTATTATTTAACTGTGCTCTAGAAATGGTAATGAGGGAATGGTTTAGAAAATGTCCCCCCAAAATAAAGATTGGCCGAAAAATCAAAACAAATTGCCTGGGTTTTGCTGACGATTTAGCATTACTAGCAGTGGACATAAAAGAAGCAAAAACCCAGATATCAGAACTTCAAAACATTGCAAATAAAATTGGCCTCAAAATATCATTTGAAAAAACAGAAATTATGCCCCAAAAACCAACACAGCTAAAAGAAGTCACCATAAATGGTAATAAAATCAAAATAGTAACTCAGTTTAAATATCTTGGAGAAGTAATAACACATAACTTAAATGAAAAAATCTCAATCCAAGTAAGAACAAATAGATTAGCTAAAGCACAAAAATTAACATGGGATATCTACAAAAAGAAATGTCTATCAATAAATACAAAAATAAAACACTACAACACAGTTATAAAACCGGAAGCTACATATGCAGCAGAAACACTCTTTTACCTGAATAAACAATCAAAGACTGACAGACTTCAGAAAATTGAAAGGAGGATTGGAAGAACCTGTATCAACAAAAAATATCAGAAAGATGGACAGTGGCGGTTAATACCTAACAAAGTCGTGTACAAAGAGCTAGAACCCATTACAGATACTATGCGTAAGAGGAGACTGGGATTCTTTGGACATATCATGAGGATGCAGGACTCGAGACTTCTGAAACAACTAGTACAACACAATCTCGTCTCAAAAAATACCACAACAGGATGTAAATGGATCAGAGAAGTAAGAGAGGATCTGAAGGAAATAGGCCTTACAACAGAAGACACCAAAAATAAGATAAAACTGAATACAAAACTCAAGAATACAAACCTCCGCTTTACCCTTACACAAAACAAACCAACAACACGCACATTTTCAACTGAGGAAAGGGCACGAAGATCGGAGCGTCTGAAGAAGTACTGGGAGGACCGCAAAGCCCGAACAATCCCTTCAAAGAGACCTGAACGACGGACTGACTAAAGTGATCCTATGTGGTCATAAAAGAAGAAGAAGAAGAAGAGGATGGTTGCCTAGTTGTACTTCCTCTTAAAACAATATTCACCACCACCAGCATCAGTTTTTTTTTTTTGTGTGTGTGTGTTGACTTGATTTTAATCTTTGAGACGTAGTGATCCAAATTGATGTCTACCCCATGGAGGACTTTTATATTATACATTTCTTTGTGATGATTCTTGTCCATGGCTACATGATCTATCTGGAACTCTCCCAATTTAACATTAAGGCACCTCCAAGTCATTAGTTTGTGTGGTCTTCTTTTATATCTTCTTTCCAAAATTAATCCATGATCTATACAAAGTACAATCAATATTTGACCATTTTAGTTTGTTAATTTATGAGCTGGCCATTGTCCCACCACTGTATGAAATTTCCTTTCTTGTCCTATTTTTGCACTGAAGTCCCCAAGTAAGATTTTAATACATGTATTAGGGATGTTTGATATAAAATGGTCAAGTTCTTCCCAAAATATTTCTGTTTCTTCCTTTTTTTGGTATTTTTGTACATTGGAGCATGGACATTTATTAATGTGTAGTTTTTGTTCTCTACTTTAGTTGTTAAAATTGCCGTTCTCGGAGAGTTCGATGAAAAATCCTCAATTGAATCTAAAATGCTATTATGGACCAAGACTCCTACTCCGGACTGTGGAACATTTTTCATCCCCCATTCTCCTGGTGGTCCTTTGTAAAGGTGATATCTTCATGATTCTAATGGGTCCTGATCTGTATTGTGCAATTCCTGAAGAGCTGTTATTACAATTTGTTTTACGTTGCACCGACATGGACAGGTCTTATGGCGATGGTGGGACAAGAAAGGGCTAAGAGTGAGAAGGAAGCGGCCATGGCCTTAGTTAAGGTACAGCCCCAGCATTTGACTGGTGTGAAAATAGAAAACCATGGAAAACCATCTTCAGGGCTGCCGACAGTGGAGTTCAAACCCACTATCTCCCGGATGCAAGCTCACAGCTGCGCGTCCTTAACTGCATGGCCAACTCGCCCGGTAAGAGCTGTTATTAATATCTTATGCTGATCTATTACATCTGCTAGTTGTTTTAACTTACCAACTTTGATTTGCAAATTTATATTTAATGTTGTAAAAAATGAAAATTCTTCTGGTTTGCTGAATTTGATATTTTCTTAATCGGATGTGTCTGAATGTTGTCTGATGGGGTTCCAGGTGCTCCAATTCGCCTTGATCTTCTACATGACACCCCATTGTATCCGAGTGGTGTTTTTGCTTGGACCTTCTTTCTTGCAATGAATGTCCAAACCGGTGGATTCTTTCATTAGAAGACTCGTCATGTTTGGCTGATTGTTGGATCGATGATCAAAATGGTTCTCATATATTTATGAAACCTAACTTTTATAATAATCCAGTTCTTAGTATATAAAAATAAAGAAATAAAAGAACAACATGAAAAGCTACTGTAAAGGACATGCAGTACCATACAGTACCAGCATGTTTCTTCTGCTCCCAGATCAAGCCAATTGGAAGTTGTAGTATTCACTGGTATTTCTGACATTCCTTTCATCTATTATGAAAACATTTACATTTTTACAAGTTGCTTTATGTCGCACCGGCACAGAGAGGTCTCATGGCGATGATGGGATAGGAAAGGGCTAGGAGTGGGAAGGAAGCATCTGTGGCCTTAATTAAGGTACAGCCCCAGCATTTGCCTGATGTGAAAATGGGGAAACTACGGAAAACCATCTTCAGGGCTGCAGACAGTGGGATACTGGATATTGGCCGCACTTAAGCGACTGCAGCTATCGAGCTCAGTCAGACACATTTAATGCATTGAAATGTTCGTGTACACTTTCTTGTACAATCAATAATGCTACATACCTCAGACAAGCAGCCATAGTTGCTTTATATAAAGAACGTGCCAATTCAGAGCACAGTCGATTAAACATGACACACAACACAGACATGTTAACTGTACTGAATGATTCTTAAAAGGTCTGACTTTCATTCGATGTGCAATGTTGCCATAATTATGATGCCCTTTTCGATAATTAGGATAAAGTTCTTAGTAGTACACTGGTATTGTACGGTATCACGAGTCCTTCCCAAGATAATACAAGATAGTTGCCCAGTTGTACTTCCTCTTAAAACAATAATCACCCCCACCACCACTTATCAGGTATTATGGACAACAGGAGCTTCATGTACTTGTAACTCTTGCAATAACCTGTCTTACTATGGTATTTAAAACAGATTGGGTAACTGTAATTATGTTGATCTAGAGTTAGTATATGATCCATGGAACTAGAAATAAAGTACAATACAACCTTTTTCTCAGTAAGTAAGTAAAAACCTCACAGGAAATATCTTTTAGTTTAGCTGTCAAAAGGATGCTGTAACTAAGATCCAGCCACTGAACTTTCCCTCCAGTCAGTTAGCCAGATAGAGCAGTGTCAGTGTCTTTGGTAGTCTGTTCTGAAATTGCATTGCCAATATACACTGGCTAGCAAAAATAAAAACATGTCATCTTTTCCTTATTTGTTTTCTTAACTATTAACTAAAATGACATATTTACTGTTTTATACATTCTACTGAATTAGCAATGTTTTATTGTCCATTGTACAGAGTTGCAATCAAAGCATCATTGGAGATTGTTGCGGTCTGCATCATTATTTCTGTAATGCTTTTGGTGGTCTCCTTACAACACTTTAGGGTCATTGTTGTTTGCTTGATTTATTGTTTACATGCACTCCGTACATCGTGCAATGAAAACACAGGTTTCTGAGTGCCTTCTTTCAGTTTCAAAAAGCAATTTAGTGCCAGTTTTATCACCTACGGGTAAAGTATTTTAAGATCTTATGGCCAGAGCCCTGCACGGATATACAAAATAATATCTTGATTTATTTCATTTTTGTTCCGTATTGAAAGCCACCAAATATCATAAAAAGAAAGAAAGAAAGGTTCCACCTAATCAATACTTATTTATTATCACATGTATGATGGAATATCACATGTATAATAGGACCGGTTTCGACCTCTTACAAGGTCATCCTCAGCTGCATTAGAATCCTATGTTTGCATTTTGTATTATGCCTCATTGCCGGCTCCCGTGGTGTAGGGGTAGCATGCCTGCCTCTTACCCGGAGGCCCCGGGTTCGATTCCCGGCCAGGTCAGGGATTTTTACCTGGACCTGAGGGCTGGTTCGAAGTCCACTCAGCCTACGTGATTAGAATCGAGGAGCTATCTGACGGTGAGATAGCGGCCCCGGTCTAGAAAGCCAAGAATAATGGCCGAGAGGATTCGTCGTGTTGACCACACGACACCTCGTAATCTGCAGGCTTTCTGGCTGAGCAGCGGTCGCTTGGTAGGCCAAGGTCCTTCAAGGGCTGTAGTGCCATGGGGTTTGGTTTGGTTTGGTTTGGTTTGGTTTGGTTTGGTTTGGATTATGCCTCATTCCTAAAAGCTTTATGACATATTCTGAAATTTAACAATATTATGTTGATTACACTTTTGCTAAGAATTCCAATGTTACAATATAGCTAAAATTATAACAAGTTAAATACTCTTATTACATAATATAATGACCCAATACACACATGTAATTATAATAAAATGGATTTGTCTTTTCTTTCTAATGCATAATGTAAGAATAATTTACCATAGGCTTTTGCCTATTCAGTTAAAACAAGTTCCTTTCTTATAAATGTTTAGTCATGTATGAGGGAGCTTTGTTGATATTTGTGAATATTACAGCAGTAAATTAGCAGTAAAATACGCCAGTCAAGTGTAATTATATGCTGATGGCTAAATAAAATATATTACATATCTACATCAAACATGGTTGAATGTGTTTAAATGCTCTTTTGAAAGTCTAAAACAGTTGATAACAATAAATCTTGTGTTGTTTTCTGTTACATATTACATTGAAATAATGTGAAATTTGCCCATTATACAAACATACAAAAACACATTAAAGTATTTAAAACATTGCAAGGTATGCTTAGACACAAATGTCTAATGTCTAAGATTGTAAAAGCTTCATGCCAGAGATCTAGTCTAGTTTGTACTTCAGCTTCTGTCTCACCCCATACCATTACATCATCAGCAAAAACCAGGGCATTAGTTGTTGGATCCTTTCTCTTAACCACTTTTAAAACTTCATCCATTACGATTACGAAGAGAAGTGGCGAAAGACAACTTCCTTGCTGGACTCCACTCTTTGTTTCAAACCAACCTGATCTTCCATCCTGGACCTGGACACAACACTTGGTTTCATCATATAATCGTTGTGCTCGTGCTATGATGTCATCGGGCACTTTCTTTTGTCTCAAACATTCTCATATATGCCTGCGTGGTACATGGTATTATGCTTTTTCGATGTCCAGAAAAACAGGTATAAGTGTTTTACCTTTCTCCCAATACTTCTCACAGAGCACTCTGGTGGCAAAAATGAGGTCTATAGTTGATCTATGAGGTCTGAATCCATGTTGTTCCTCCTCAAGTGTAGGTTCAACATATTTTCTAATCCTGTTCTCAAGGATGGATTCGTAGATTTTGAGGCCATGCGACAGCAGAGTTATACCTCTGTAGTTGGTACATTTCTTTCTATCACCTTTTTTCAACAATGGGATGATGACTCCTTGTTTCCAGTCATTGGGTATTACATTCTCTTTCCAGATTATATTTAGTACCCTGTACATCCACTGTTGTCCTACCTCTCCTAGTGCTTTGATCACCTCAACACTTAATTCATCTGATCCAGTTGATGTGTTGTTTTTCAGCTTAGATATTGCTGTCTCTACTTCCAACCATGTCAGACTAGTGGTATTTGTGCTGCCAAAATCATAAGGTTCGTTGTCTAATGGAGTGACATTTTCATAACAGTTCAGCAACGTTTCAAAGTGCCTTTGGAACTCCTGTAATATTTTGGCCTTATCCCTAGTCACCTCACCATTAGGAAGTTCTACAGATTGGATAGATTCATTTTGAGTTCTTCTATTCTTAACAATACTGTATAACAGTTTTTTATTTCCATCCTGTTATTCTGGTAGTCAGATCTTCCTTGCGTTTCTGCTTTTCAGCTACGACCAACTGTTGACTTGTAATTTTTTCTTTCTGTAAAGTGACAGTTTCTCCTCTATTTCATGTTGATCTCCCCGCGTTCTTGCTTGATATAAGGATCTTCTTGCACGGTTTCTGTCATTGATAGCCTTTTTAATATCATCATTCCACCAGGCAGTTTCTTTAGGTTTTCTTATTTGACTCTGTCGTCCACATACTTTTTCTGTTGTACCAACCACAACCTTTACCCCAATTTGTTCTTTATCTTTATCTTCAAACTTTATGTTCATAAAGTTAAACATCGGAATGAGTTATGAGTCTCATTATGATAGCCGTATTGGAGTACAGAATGTAAAAGTTTCAAACAAATTTATTTAAAAACCACCACTCCAATACTTTAAAATCTCTAAGTCTAAGATACAAATACTACATACATGTTAAAATGGGACATGTTTCGCTTAGGCTTTGTAAGCATCTTCAGCCATACTTAATCTAAACCTAAGTCAGGGCCCTGAACTGGGTTTCTCATTAAAGTATAATAATACAAGATAAAACAGTCATAAATTCAAGTTTGTGGAAAAAGCAATACTTAAATGCAAATAAAATTCAATGATGAACTTGTCATAGTATTATATGTCCATGGAATGAATACTAGTGTTCATTAAAAAAGTACACATTAGTTATTTGTAGAACGAGACAGTCATAATGATCTGACATACATTTGGATTGTACAGATTGCTTGACATTAATGAAGCGTGGATTAATTAAAAATGTCGAAAAATAAAACTTTGAGCGTTGTTGACTGAGAATCAGGTACATAGAATACAGTAGAGTTGTTGACTCCAAGTGGTTGCGTAATAAGGTCAAAAGGCGCTTGAAGCATCAGTATAGAAGTGTTGTGTCTTCTTCTAGAATAATCTTTGTAATAGATTGTAGTCGTGAACTGTCTAGCAGGGATTCTACAAATAGGGTGTTCAATAAAGCCTTAGATGTGGGAGAATTCGCAATGTAGCGCGTGTTGAAAACCCTAGTGTTGACAGAGAGGTGACTAGTCTTGTCTCAGACAACCAACAAGAAAACCCTAGTGTTGACAGAGAGGTGACTAGTCTTGTCTCAGGCAACCAACAAGACTAGTCACCTCTCTGTCAACACTAGGGTTTTCAACACGCGCTACATTGCGAATTCTCCCACATCTAAGGCTTTATTGAACACCCTATTTGTAGAATCCATGCTAGACAGCTCGCGACTACAATCTATTACAAAGATTATTCTAGAAGAAGACACAACACTTCTATACTGATGCTTCAAGCGCCTTTAACCTTATTACGCAACCACTTGGAGTCAACAACTCTACTGTATTCTATGTACCTGATTCTCAGTCAACAACGCTCAAAGTTTTATTTTTCGACATTTTTAATTAATCCACGCTTCATTATGTCAAGCAATCTGTACAATCCAAATGTATGTCAGATCATTATGACTGTCTCGTTCTACAAATAACTAATGTGTACTTTTTTAATGAACACTAGTATTCATTCCATGGACATATAATACTATGACAAGTTCATCATTGAATTTTATTTGCATTTAAGTATTACTTTTTCCACAAACTAGATTTTATGACTGTTCTATCTTGTATTATTATACTTTAATGAGAAACCCAGTTCAGGGCCCTGACTTAGGTTTAGATTAAGTATGGCTGAAGATGCTTACAAAGCCTACGCGAAACATGTCCCATTTTAACATGTATGTAGTATTTGTATCTTAGGCTTAGAGATTTTAAAGTATTGGAATGGTGGTTTTTAAATAAATTTGTTTGAAACTTTTACATGAAATTACCAATAAATGGAAGCATGTGGAACTAAATGAGGTCACAGAGCTAGTTGCAAATAGCTTAATCAATTCACAGAAGCCTCTAAATACCAGAATGCTCAAAGGCAATAGGTCCATAATGAAGATGTGTGTGTATATTTATTGAAGCACGTAAAAGAGAGTCAAGAACAAGGGCAGGGAACGAAAATAAATTTGAACTTAATTTAAAGAGACGAAGAGAACCTGTGTACCTTCTATTTTGGAGCGAGCACCTTGACCACTCTACTATGAGAATACTTTCCAAAATGCTGCGTTACATGACAGCTTATAACTGGTGTAAGAAAATGTAAACATTAAAATCTTGAGATTTTAAGCCCAATTAGGTACTGATTTTGAACCTCATAGATTAACCTCACGACAGCTTGACATAAATCGTTGTCTATAACTCTACAGACTCCCCTTATGAGGCTTGTTGGTGATAATCAGCAGATGCAAGCAGGGGAAAATAAGACAATCGAAATGAGCTTCATACATCTAAAGATAGATAGCACTTGAAAAATTGGTCTATCAGTACATCAGTGTCTAGCTCTGAGTAGCTACATAGTACTTAAATGGAGGTGTTAGCACGCAAGCCAAAGTACCAGCTGATCTACACCCCCAGGTAGTTTACCTCCCGTGTAGCTGCCATATAGTTTACCAGCAGATGGTTGAACCGGTCCTTAGACAAGTAAAGATGCTGTAAAAGCAGTAGTGCTGGATGACTACGGAAGAAGATATCATTATGCTGCGGAAGTGTTAGGAACCACAGCTTCTACCCTATGTTGAAGAGGTACACGGGACTCAGCTCATACACTAGGAAACCTAGAACAGGTCAACTTCCATGAGAGATAAACGCTTTATTCAGATGTTACACGAATATTGTACTTCTGCCAATGAGGTGAGAAATTGGCTCCAACAAGTCAGCAATGTGAATGTAAGTGAACAGACTGTGAGGAGAAGGCTGAAAGAAGCAAATCTCTCCTCAGAAAGATCTGACCCAAATCTACTGCTCTCGAGACAGCAACGGATAGAACATCTTCATTTTTCGCAACATCACTAGTGGATAATGGAATAATCTTCTCAGATGAGTATTGTTTCACCCTCAGATCTCTGGACGGAAGAGAGAGGTTGAAAGGAGATCAGGAGAGCAACATTCTCCATGCAATTTTTCTTCAAGAATGTCATTAGGATTCTCTCATGGTGTGGGCAGGAATTACTCTGGCTACTTGAATGAAGTCTTACATCACATCGATTCATCAAGGAAGTTATTACAAACCACGTTGTGCTCTTTGTCCCATTTAATGGGAACAAATTCATCCTAGGCAAGACAATGCATGACCTCATGTGGCCGAATGAGTGACAGACTTTCTCAATGCCATCGGGATTTGGAGGGTGGACTGACCGGCGCAAAACCCTGACTTGAATCCCATTGAATATATATGGAACACGTTAGGGGGAAGAGTGTGTCAATGAGTTCTACACACTCAGCAACATCTTTGATAAATACTGGAAGAAGAATGGAACCTCATTACCCAAAAAGACACTGCAGGCATCATCTGGCGCATGCCTGAATGGGTACAGGAAGTGATTAATGAGAGAGTTTCCAATACTACTTCCAAGGAAATATGGAATCGTGAAAGCATGTTATCTGTAGAAAAAATAACCAAAAGTGACAAAGCGTGTTTGAGCAGCATTTTTTTTTTTTTGAAAATCCTTTGAACATTTGTATATTTTTTATTTGTAATTAATCAATACTTTTCTTCAAGTGTGACTTTTAAAACTTTTAAGCATGTATATTAAACACAAAGACATTGATTATTCAGGTGTAAAAGAATAAATATATTGCTATGTTAATAGTTAATGAATGAAATGAAACTTTACAAAAAAGTTGTAGTGCTGCATTCTTTTTGCCGATCAGTGCACATTTTTGTTGCTTTGCAGAAAGGGCTAAATATATAATGAAAATAAATGTATGTATTTCATGTCTGACAAGCGTTGATTTGGCATCTCTATGGTGTTTGTAATTAATTGGACTACAACTGGGAAGAAAGCAACCATGGCCTAATGGTGGGTACCATCGTACAATATGCCTGAAGTGGGGGACACCCTGGAGCTAGGATAGCAAAGAGTGAGATTTTAACCTGCTATACTTCTTTTGTCAAGTGGGTGAACCTGAGATTGAGTGCATCCTGCTGCCATCCAGTCTTAAAACTTGCTCTAATCTCTCAAAACCAGTCTTAAATTGGTAGCAGAGTCAAGAATAAAATAATATAATTACAGACTTTGTTCTTAAATGTTGTTCTCCAATATGCAGCAAATATGATTGAAGTTAAGTCTTGTTTACAAATAAAACTCACTTTAAGGATTCCAAATGACATGCTTACATTTCTTAGAGCCTCTGAACTGAGTTTCATAATCTATCAAGGAGCTGCTTAGCCAAGGCAGTAAAGGCATGCTCGGTTCGTGTGGAAGGATCTCATTTTGATTCCTCGTCAAGAAGTTGAAAACTTTAAAGTATACATTTCCATTTCCAGAGATGTACATGGCCCTGAGGTCCACTCAGCCTACGCCAAAAGTGAGTACCTGATTAATTCTTAGAGGCAAAGGTGACCGGCCGCATAACCAATTATTCCATCCCACCAAGTGCCGAGATTAATAATTTTTTAAAATGTTATTTACTTTACGTCTCACTAACTACTTTTTATGGTTTTCGGAGACGCCGAGGTGCCGGAATATAGTCCTGCAGGAGTTCTTTTATGTGCCAGTAAATCTACAGACACGAGGCTGACGTATTTGAGCACCTTCAAATTCCATCGGACTGAGCCAGGATCGAACCTGCCATGTTGGGGTCAGAAGGCCAGCGCCTCAACCGTCTGAGACACTCAGCCCGGCAGTGCCGAGATTATAGATAATGGAAACCTTTACCTTCCACTCCTCCAAGGGCCTTCATGGCTTGTAAGGGGATGGTAGTAGTTCTTCTTCTTCTCCTTCTTCTTATTATTCTTCTTCTCCTCCTCCTCTCTTTTGGGTGGGGCAGTAGAATAACACCCACAGTATCTCCTGCCTGTTGCAAGAGGCGATTAAAAGGTTACTTGTGCCAGGCTCCTCACTTTTGTCCCCCTGTGGGTGGGGGCGGTAGAATAACACCCACGGTATCCCCTGCCTGTCGTAAGAGGTGACTAAAAGGGGCCTCAAGGGCTCTGAACTTTGGAGCGTGGGTTGGCGACCACGGGGCCCTCAGCTGAGTCCTGGCATTGCTTCCACTTACTTTGCCACGCTCCTCACTTTCTACTAGCCTATCCGACTTCTCTTGGTCAACTCTTGTTCTTTTCCGACCCCGACGCTATTAGGTTTGCGAGGGCTAGGGAGTCTTTCATTTTCACGCCCTTCATGGCCCTTGCCTTCCTTTGGCCGATATCTTCATTTTTCGAAGTGTCGGACCCCTTCCATATTTTCCCTCTGATTAGTGTTATATAGAGGATGGTTACCCAGTTGTACTTCCTCTTAAAACAATAATCACCACCACCACCACTCCTCACTTTCGTCTATCCTATTCGACCTCCCTTGGTTGACTCTTGTTCTTTTCTGACCCCAATGGTATTAGAGCATTCGAGGCCTAGGGAACCTTTCATTTTCACATCCTTCGTGGCCCTGTCTTTCTTCGGCCGATACCTTCATTTTTTGGAGTATTGGATCCCTTCAATTCTCTCTCTTTGATTAGTGTTAATAGAGGATGGCTGCCTAGTTGTACTTCCTCTTAAAACAATTACCACCATCACCACTGCTTCTTCTTTTTTTGTTTTCATAGTCCATCAGGCATTTAGCAATACAAATCCTCTTTGCAGCCTAGATGGGTAACTTGCAATATGGTCTAAAGTACCTTTCTTGTGCAAGAAAATTTTGGACTATACCAATGTGTGCTAGAGAAGTAGGCAGTAACATTGCTCCATTTCTCTTATTTATATACAGAAAGCCTGAATTTTTGAATCTCCCGGTAATTGCTTACCTAAGGTCATCATCTCCACTTTCTACACAGAAAATTATATTTTTGAATCTTCTTTTGATTGGCACATAAATTTATTTTCAGGTACTAGTTACATGGCAGAAGAGATAATCAAGCATTCAAACGATCTTTCCATCTGTTGTACACGAAGTCCATATTTACTAAATGCCTCATTGTAGGGCGACCATGCGGGCAATTCTGCAAAAGACAAGATCACAATCAAAATTAGCAAACAAACAAGGAGAAACTTATGAAAAATAGGATATCAGTGAAAAATTCAAAATGATAACTGATAAAGTAAAATCAATAAGAAAAAGGAAGAAAAGTATCTTACCTAAGTAAGGATGTAATGAACAGACACATAACAGAATAGGAAATGTAAAGAAACAAACAAGCGATGAGCCAGGTTATACATAGAAAGATAGAAACATGAACAGGAACACACAGGATAGACACAAAGACAGGTTAGCATCTGAAGAGGGAGTGATAGAAAAAGAGACAAAAAAACAACAACATGGAAACACAAAGACAAGGGCAATCTCCACATCTTCATATACTGCCTGATTCAAAAAATAAGCTCTCTCTTCACCAATCCCAATTCTTCAATAACCACTTCCTCCCAGCCCCATAATGAGTTCATTTCTGCTTCCCAGCTTCATTGGAGGGTGGGCTTCAATACTCACTGAGGGGTCATTTTGACAGATTTTCAGTCTTGAAATGGAAAGTGTGTTTTCATGCTTGCCACTGGCTCCTTTTCTATTGCTTTCTCTTCTAACACTGACCTAACTTTGTGTTTATCGTATTATGTGTTCCTTTCTTTCTATATAACTTGACTGAATAGGATGATAAAAATTTCATAATGTTCCGTATTGAAATGTATCACAATGAAATTGAAATAATAAATAAGGTAGTTCAACCTATTCAATACAAATAAATATGAAATGTAATATTACATTCCTATTTAATTAAAGGCGGAAGCGGTACTGGTTTCGACCCTAATCTGGGTCATCATCAGCTGAATAAAATGCAAAAAACAAAGCATAGGTAAATAAGAAATTAAAGAGTGTGTCTTTCACAACAACAGTTGAAGAGGCAAAATATGTTAATGGGGATTGGCACTGTGCAATTTTAAATCGTAAAATCTAGAAGTAGGAAGTCAGTCACTTATAAGAAGTAGCACAACACACGCGAATTTCAGCACTGTCTCATAATGTTTACAAGAAGAGGTGAAAAGTTAAATAAGCCAAGCGAATGAGGCGCAAAGTCACAATATAATTTAATGAATAAGAAGTCCCAAAATTGTTTAGAAGTCGAAGACGAGTCGCTTGATTGAAGCAAATGGCTAGCTCCTGAAGATCAGCGCAACACACTCAATGTCCGGCACTGTGCTTTCAAATATACCTCGACTTCTTAGAAAACACAAAAATTAATAATAATAATAATTTCTCTAATATCCTCTTTTGGGCCAGATATGTTGACGACACATTAGTAATATTAAATGAAGAATCAACCAACGCAGCCTCTACACTTCTTCTTCTCAACAACATTGACTCTAACATTAAATTCACCCTTGAATCAGAACACAACAAAACTCTTAATTTTCTAGACTTAACTATAACTAGACATCCTTCTTCTTTAACTTACAAAATTTTCAGAAAACCAACCCAAACAGCAACCACAATACGGCAAGATTCTTCACACCCTCAAGCACATAAACGTGCTACTTATAACAGCCTAATTTTTCGTGCCTTCAACACCCCTATGTCTAAAAAAGATTTAAGTAACAAATTGAACACCATCCGTAATATTGCTAAATTTAATGGCTTTAACAACTCTTTCATAAACCGTATCATCAACAAATTCAAACACCATCCTAAAACTATGTTATCAAAAGACAAAGCCAAACCCACTGCATTTTCCACTTTTACTTTCACTCAAGATGCTTATAAAATAACTAATGTTCTTAAAAAACACAACATGAAAATTTATTTTAAAACCAATAACAGAAATCTTGATATATTACACAACTCTAAATCAGTAAACAAATCTAATGCTTTTTCTAATTCCGGAGTGTACAGATTCAAATGTAACAACTGCAGCTCCTCGTACATCGGACAGACTGGCCACAGCTTTAACATCAGATACTTCGAACATATCAACGCCATTAAATACAACAGATTCTCTGCTATAGGACAACACATACAAGACTCCAAGCATAATTTCACCAATATTGAAAAAGACATAAAAATACTTAAAATCATTAACAAAGGCCCACTCCTAAACACTACTGAAAATTGTTTTATTCACCTTGACCAATACTTCAACCCTAATTTCAATTTAAATTTCAATTTAAATGATATTTCTGAAAAACCCAATATCCTATTTGACTTCCTAATTCTTCTTAAAAATTCTAAGTTTCAAAACCCAGATTCAATTTTCCATGCCTTACAAAGTTCCTACCCACGTTTTCTACCTCCAATAACCCACCCTCCTAACCCACCCTAAAATACTCCTCCTTTAATTCCCTATCTTATCCTTTCCCATCTTCTTTCAACTTCCAACCCTTTTATCTTCTCTTATCTACTAATCCTCTTCCTTTATTAACTTATTCTATCTTTTCTTTTCAACTCTCAAAAACTACTTTTTTCGAATTGAACTGTATATACTATAGTTCCACCTGCATTTTGGGTCTTTACATTCAAATTTAAACTCACACCTTGCGCTGCCTTGGACTACCTCAACTACGACCTTCTTATCTTCAAGAAGTAGCGCACTGTGCATATACGCTTTTCATTTGTTTCCGGTATTGCACTTTTTACCATTTTTCTCTTTACAATTGGTTTTTACATCAACTGTTCTAAAGAATCTACAAGATCCTGTTTACGTACTTAAATTATATTAAATTGTATTATTTATATATATACACACATTTTCACAACCGAAGCAATTACAGACTGGTTCATCAAGCTATTCACCGAGTTCCGTCGGCATTTGAAAGCACAGTGCACAGTGCACAGTAGCACAACACACACGAATTTCAGCACTGTCTCATAATGTTCGACCCATCACGAGAGAGAGAGAGAGAGAGAGAGAGAGAGAGAGAGAGAGAGAGAGTGTGTGTTTTTTTTTTTTTTAAGGTCCTACACAGTACTGTATGGCTTCAGGCCTACTAGGCCTAATAGACCTAATCTTCAGTGTCCGTATGTTAATGGAGAAATATTGGGGAAAATGCAAAGATCTCTTCATGGTTTTCCTTTATATTGAGAAGCCATATGACAGCATTGCAAGAGAGGAGATATGGAAATGCCTGGAAAAAAGGAATGTGTCGGAGGGACTGGTGAGGAAAGTTCAGGTGCTGTATGAGCACTGTACCAGCTGTGTGCAACTGGGTGATGGACATTCATCCAGGTTCCAGACCAAAAGTGAAGTCCAGCAAGGCAGTGTACTATACCCAGTACTGCTTCTCACCATCACAGATGACATAATGAAGAACATCAAGAAAATCTCTGGTGAACTAAATACAATGGCTTTCGCTGATGTTGATATGATCTGGGGAGAAATTGAGGAACAAGTACAGTTGAGACACAATGTATGGAAGATTAAGTTCCAGGAATTCAATCTCAAGATAAGCAAACCCAAAACAGTAGTGATGCCAATAAACAGAAAGGGGCAACCAGTGAACATCATGCTAGGAAATCATCCACTAGAAAGTGTGGAAAACTTTACATACCTCAGCAGTGTAATATCTCGAGATATATTAGCCACAAAAGAGGTGGCAAAGAGAGTGCAGAAGAGCTCTAATTTCTACCAGAAAGTCCTCTGAGATCCCAGAGTATCAATAAAATCAAAGCTGGAGATGTTCAATCAGTACTTCATATCAATCTTAACATATGGTATCAAGACCTGCACTCTCATTAAGGACTCGTCAAGGTTGCAGGCATCTGAGATGAAATTCCTGAGATCCACAATTCAGTAAACAAAACTGGACAAGTTAAGGAATGACATGGTTAGAAAGGAAGCTGGAATTGAGACATCATTGTTAGATCAGGTTAACATGTCCAGATTGAGGTGGTTTGGGCATGTCATGAGGATGGAGCCAACAAGGACAGTTTATTAACGTAAAGAAACAAATGAATACTGGATTAAAGCCACTACAGTAGAACCTCGATAATTCAAAATCGGTTAATTCAAACTGCGTAATTCTCGGTTTTGCATGTTATTTAAATTGTTTAATTCGAAATACAGATAATTCGTAATTTGAAGAACAACGCTGGTCCTAGTATTGAAATTCAGACTTTTAATTCAAAATTGTCCTTCAGTTTGTTAAAAATAATACTTTATGGCGTAATTTGAATTTAAAATTCTTCGCGTCACGATAGAACGCATCTTCTGGAATGTTTATCTTTCCGCACTTTCACTTTGAGTTTGATGTGTCTACAGCGTGCTTCAGGGTTGCCAAGTTCTAGTGAAATCATAGTTCTTTTGTATTCTTCTAGTTACTCAGTTTACTTAAAGTTTTAGTGTGCAGTTATACACTTCGAAGTTGTTATATTTTATTAATAATGTATTTTAGTTTATTGTTACAATATTTTAGTTTAGGGCACGTGTGTTCCTTTTTTGTGTTACGAGATGGCTAAGCGTCAGTATTCTTCAAAGACACTCAGTGAGAAAGTGAAAATTATAAAGGAGGTAGACAAAGCACAAAAAACAAAAACTGAAATAGCTGAAGACTTTGGAATTCCTGTGTCCACGCTTTCAACATTTTAAAAAAATCGTGAGAGCATAGAAGCTCAGAAAATGCAGGGTGTAAATACAGCAAAGCGAATGCGCATTCAAGGAGCTAAATATTCGAATTTGGAAGTACAATTGATCGAGTGGTTTCGGCATGTTCGATAATAATGTTAATAATAATAATGTTATTTGTTTTACGTCCCACTAACTACTTTTTAAGGTCTTCGGAAACGCCGAGGTGCCGGAATTTAGTCCCGCAGGAGTTCTTTTTCGTGCCAGTAAATCTACCGACACGGGGCTGTCGTATTTGAGCACCTTCAAATACCACCGGACTGAGCCAGGATCGAACCTGCCAAGGTGGGGTTAGAAGGCCAGCGCCTTAACCGTCTGAGCCACTCAGCCCGGCTCGGCATGTTCGGGCAAACAATATCCCTGTAGATGGCAACATTATTAAGGGGAAGGCGAATGAACTGGCGCTGAAGATGGGTCTTGAGTTTCAGTGTTCAAACGGGTGGATTCAGCGTTTTAAGGAACGGCACAATATCACATGGCAGGCAGTGTGCAGAGAAGCCGAATCAGTGAACACTAGTGATGCAGACAGTTGGCGAGAAAACGTGGCTCACATAATCAATTTGTATGCACCGAACAATATCTTCAATACCGATGAGACTGCATTGTTCTTTAATGCTGAGCCCAAACGGACTTATGGTTTTAAGGGAGAGAAGTGCCATGGCAGGAAATCTTACAAGGATAGGGTCACAGTCCTTCTGTGTTGCAATGCAGACGGAAGCGAGATACTTCCTCCCCTTGTTATAAGCAAGTTCGAGAAGCAATGTTGTTTTAAGGGCATCAGGCACTTTCCGTGCAAATATAAGTCGTCTAAAAATTCCTGGACGACAGGAAAAAGGTTTGAGAAGTGGCTGGTATGCCTTAAGCGCAAAATGGCATGCCAGGACAAGAAAATACTTCTGTTGTTGGATCAGTGCGCTGCACACAAACATAATCTAATTTGAAAACATGTGCGTCTTCTTTTTCTGCCGGCCAACACTACGAGCTACTTGCAGCCCCTAGACCAAGGCATAATTTCGTCTGTGAAACGTGCCTACAGAAAGCGACTGGTGCATTACTTTCTCCAGGAAGTTGCTAGAAATATTCCGGTGGGAGAAATACGCAAGTGGAACATGATTGATGAAATGCGGAGTGTGACAGTTGCCTGGGACGCTATTCCTTCATCGACAATCAAGAACTGCTTCGTCAAGTGTGGTTTTTGTTCGTTAAGTGAAGTAGAAGAAAGAGAAGAAGACGACAATGAAGATGAATGGGAGGAGTTACGGCAAAAGTCCGATGTCGGTATGACTTTCTCTGAATACATCGCCATAGACCATGCAGAGACTACTTCAGAAGAACGGGATCCCGCTATGATGATCAGCTGTGATCACATGATGCCAAAGGGAGATGCAGCTACAGCTGATGTTGAACACGACAAAGATACGGCACAGGTGGCAACTATTCTGTCAAATAATGATGTACTTGCCGCTCTAGCCGTGTTGGATTCAGTGATAAGTGCAAGTGATGCTGACGATGCTACAATTAAGCCTATGGCCCATATGGAGCAGTTCGTAGCTAGTGTTTATAAAAAAAAGATGAAGCAACCTCTCATACATTCTTTCTTTAAAAGGCAATAAGCCTAATGTGTGACAAAAAAAAATAAGTTATTTTATTTTTATTTTTATTTCTTCCGTAAAGAATGGCCAAGGAGCGCGAGTATACGAACTGTGGGTGTGGCGAGGCATTGAGGGGTATGAGGGAGTAGTTGGAGAGTTTGAGGAAGATAGAATTTAAAGTTAAAAATTTCATTGTTCCGTATTGAAGAATATCACAATTAAAATTGAAATAATTGATAAGGAGATTCCACCTATTCAATACCAAAGAATAAGAAATGTAGTGAATTACATTCTCATTTAATAATAATTAGAAATGGTACCGGTTTCGACCCTAGTCCAGGTCATCATCAGCCTATTAAGAAATGGAAAACAATGCATAGGATCAGTAGAAGAGGCAATATGAAAAGGAAATGAATGGGGGTAGACACTGTAAAAGTTAGAAGAAGTAAAATACAAGTCATTCAAAAGAAAAACAGTGCGCAATTCTCTTAGCGGCAGCAAGGCACACGTAGCGCTAGGCAAAGTCCCACAATGATTACGAATAGCGGAGAACTGTTCAAAGCCAGTTATTTAAACACTGTCAGGCATAGTCACATTACAATCACAATGTGTTCGATTGTGATGTGACTATGCCTGACAGTGTTTAAATAACTGGCTTTGAACAGTTCTCCGCTATTCGTAATCATTGCGGGACTTTGCCTAGCGCTACGTGTGCCTTGCTGCCGCTAAGAGAATTGCGCACTGTTTTTCTTTTGAATGACTTGTATTTTACTTCTAAGTTTTACAATGTCTACCCCCGTTCATTTCCTTTTCATATTGCCTCTTCTACTGATCCTATGCATTGTTTTCCATTTCTTAATCGGCTGATGATGACCTGGACTAGGGTCGAAACCGGTACCATTTCTAATTATTATTAAATGAGAATGTAATTCACTACATTTCTTATTCTTTGGTATTGAATAGGTGGAATCTCCTTATCAATTATTTCAATTTTAATTGGAGATAGGATTCTCACAGAAGACAGGAAGGAAGATAGGACTCCCTCAAACAATGTACAGGTTACAGTAGGTGTATAAAAGGGAGGGGAAGGAAAGGGGGGAGTTGTAGAAGACAGGTGGTCTAATGTTCTAAGGGGAAGGAGATTGCAAGTTAAGGGCTCTATTCAGGATCAGAATTCAGGATAGGTGTCTGTGCGAAATCGGTACGAGTCACTCCAGGTAGAACAACAGAGGGAAGATGAGGGACAGGGAACTGTTGCTGAGATGTGTGGAAGTAGGAGGAAGGGAAAAGGTCAGAAAGGGAAATGTAGAGTAGAGGATAGGAAAAGACAAGTAGAACAGGGTCATGGGAAGGAGAAAAGGGAGGAGGAAGTAGCTTCTGCAGCTATCAGGAAAGATAAAGCTGACCAGGAGGGGAGGGGATCAAATGAGGTGGGTAGGGTTGAGGCTCTAGTCATGGGGGATTCCACTGTTAGACATGTGGGGAAAGTGTGTGGAGGAAAGGGAACCAGGGTAGAATGTTATGCAGAAATTAGGTTGAGGCAGATGTTGACGAAAGTAGAAGAGAGGGAGGAGGAGAAGGAGAAGGTGGTAGTGTTTCACGTTGGTACCAACAAAGTAAGGCAAGCTGATATAAGTACCAACATAGTTGGAGATGTGTGGGATCTTATAAATGCAGCACAGGTGAAGTTTAAGAAAGCGGAGATTGTTATTAGTGGAACTGTGTAGGAGTGATACTGACTGGAGGGGATTTGAATGAGACTAAGGAGTGGGTATGTGGGAAACTGGGAGTGAAATTTCTAGATCCTAATGGGTGGGTAGGAGATAGAGATCTGTGCTCAGATGGCCTTCACTTAAACCGCAGTGGTACGTATAAGTTAGGAAAATTGTTTGGAAGGGTAATAGGGAGGTACATTCAGGGAAACGGGGTGGCCTAGGGAGCGGTGATAAGGGAACAGGGAACTGGAAATCAAGTAGGGATGACATAAAATTGTTAGTGTTGAACTGTAGAAGTATTGTACAGAAAGGAATAGAATTGAGTAATTTAATAGATATATATTTACCAGATATTGTAATAGGAGTCGAATCATGGCTGAGAAATGATATAGAGGATGCAGAAATTTTCTCACGGAACTGGAGTGTAATAATAATTTCGTGTGGCTATTTCTAGCCGAGTGCAGCCCTTGTAAGGCAGACCCTCCGATGAGGGTGGGCGGCACCTGCCATGTGTAGGTAACTGCGTGTTATTGTGATGGAGGATAGTGTTATATGTGGTGTGTAAGTTGCATGGATGTTGGGGACATCACAAACACCCAGCCCCCGGGCCATTGGAATTAACCAATGAAGGTTAAAATCCCCGACCCGGCCGGGAATCGAACCCGGGACCCTCTGAACCGAAGGCCAGTACGCTGACCATTCAGCCAACGAGTTGGACAACTGGAGTGTGTATTGTAGAGATAGGATAGGAATGGGGAGAGGGGGAGTATTCATTCTGGTGAAAGAAGAATTTGTAAGCTACGAAAAAGTTACAGATGAGACACATGAAATTCTAGGTGTAAAGCTCATTTCTAAAGATAATAGGCAATTTGATATATTTGGAGTGTACAGACCGGGAAAGGGTAGCACTGACAAGGATTCAGATTTATTTGATAAGATAATCAGCTATGTAGGAAACGACATGGAAAGAAATGTGATTGTAGCGGGAAATCTGAATTTACCAGATGTCAATTGGGAACGAAATGCGAATGACAGGAAGCATGACCAACAAATGGCAAGTAAGTTAATATGGGAGGACAGCTGATTCAGAAAGTGATGGAACCACCCAGAGGAAAAAATAACCTGGATGTGGTGCTGATAAAACCAGATGAGCTCTATAGAGAAACTGAAGTAATAGATGGTATTAGTGATCATGAAGCTGTTTTAGTTAAAAATAAATGTGATAGAAAGGAAGGTCTTAAAAGTAGGACTATTAGGCAGTACCATATGGCTGATAAAGCAGGCATGAGGCAGTTTCTAAAAAGTAACTATGATCGATGGAAAACGGTAAATAAAAATGTAAACAGACTCTGGCATGGGTTTAAAGAAATTGTTGAGGAATACGAAAACAGGTTTGTGCCTTTGAAGGAGGTAAGGAATGGTCAAGACCCACCTTATTATAATAGAGAAATAAAGAGACTAAGAAGGAGGTGCAGACTGGAAAGAAATAGAGTTAGAAATGGCTGTGGAAGTAAGGAGAAATTGAAGGAACTTACTAGAAAATTGAATCTAGCAAAGAAGGCAGCTAAGGATAACATGATGGCAAGTATAATTGGCAGTCATACAAATTTTAGTGAAAACTGCTAGGGGGCTTTACGTCGCACCGACACAGATAGGTCTTATGGCGACGATGGGATAGGAAAGGCCTAGGAGTTGGAAGGAAGCGGCCGTGGCCTTAATTAAGGTACAGCCCCAGCATTTGCCTGGTGTGAAAATGGGAAAGCACGGAAAACCATTTTCAGGGCTGCCGATAGTGGGATTCGAACCTACTATCTCCCGGATGCAAGCTCACAGCCGCGCGCCTCTACACAGTGAAAAATGGGAGGGTATCTATAGGTATTTTAAGGCAGAAACAGGTTCCAAGAAGGACAATCCAGGAATAATTAATGAACAAGGGGAGTGTGTATGTGAGGATCTTCAAAAGGCAGAAGTATTCGGTCAGCAGTATTTAAAGATTTTTGGTTACAAGGATAATGTCCAGATAGAGGAGGAGACTAAGGCTAAAGAAGTATTAAAATTTATCTATGATAACAATGACATTTACAATAAGACACAAAAGCTGAAAACTAGAAAAGCGGCTGGAATTTATAAGATTTATGGGGATATACTAAAGACAATGGGTTGGGATATAGTAACATATCTGAAGTACTTATCTGATTATTGTTTGGTTGAAGGAGCTATACCAGATGAATGGAGAGTTGCTATAGTAGCCCCTGTGTATAAAGGAAAGGGTGATAAACATAAAGCTGAAAATTACAGGCCAGTAAGTTTGACATGCATTGTATGTAAGCTTTGGGAAGGCCTTCTTTCTGATTATATTAGACATGTTTGTGAAATTAATAACTGGTTCGAAAGAAGGCAGTTCGGTTTTAGGAAAGGTTATTCCACTGAAGCTCAACTTGTAGGAGATATAGCAGATATCTTGGATTCAGGAGGTCAAATGTTCTGTATCGCGATTGACCTGTATATGCATTTTATTTATTTATTTATTTTTTTGCTAGGGGCTTTACATTGCACCGACACAGATAGGTCTTATGGCGACGATGGGATAGGAAAGGCCTAGGAGTTGGAAGGAAGCGGCCGTGTTAATTAAGGTACAGCCCCAGCATTTGCCTGGTGTGAAAATGAGAAACCACGGAAAACCATTTTCAGGGCTGCCGATAGTGGGATTCAAACCTATCTCCCGGATGCAAGCTCACAGCCGCGCGCCTCTACGCGCACGGCCAACTCGCCCAGTGTATAAGCATTTCATAGGGTGGATCATGGGAGACTAATGGCAAAAAATGAGTGCAATTGGACTAGACAAAAGAGTGACTGAATGGGTTGCTATATTTCTACAAAATAGATCTCAGAGAATTAGAGTAGGTGAAGCTTTATCTGACCCTGTAATAATTAAGAGGGGAATTCCTCAAGGCAGTATTATCGGACCTTTATGTTTTCTTATGTATATAAATGATATGAGTAAAGGAGTGGAATCAGAGGTAAGGCTTTTTGCGGATGATGTTATTCTCTATAGAGTAATAAATAAGTTACAAGATTGTGAGCAACTGCAACGTGACCTCGATAATGTTGTGAGATGGACAGCAGGCAATGGTATGTTGATAAACGGGGTTAAAAGTCAGGTTGTGAGTTTCACAAATAGGAAAAGTCCTCTCAGTTTTAATTACTGCGTTGATGGAGTGAAAGTTCCTTTGGGGGATCATTGTAAGTGTCTAGGTGTTAATATAAGGAAAGATCTTAATTGGGGTAATCACATAAATGGGATTGTAAATAAAGGGTACAGATCTCTGCATATGGTTATGAGGGTGTTTAGGGGTTGTAGTAAGGATGTAAAGGAGAGGGCATATAAGTCTCTGGTAAGACCCCAACTAGAGTATGGTTCCAGTGTATGGGACCCTCAACAGGATTACCTGATTCAAGAACTGGAAAAAAATCCAAAGAAAAGCAGCTCGATTTGTTCTGGGTGATTTCTGACAAAAGAGTAGTGTTACAAAAATGTTGCAGTTTGGGCTGGGAAGAATTGAGAGAAAGAAGAAGAGCTGATCGACTAAGTGGTATGTTGCAAGTGATAAAAATCATTGTTATCCTTATTGAAGATACTGAATGTAGGATGCTAAATGGTTTATTCTGTCACCTATTCAATACATGCTGTCAGCGGAGAGATGGCGTGGAATGACATTAGTAAACGAATAAGTTTGAGTGGCGTTTATAAAAGTAGGAAAGATCACAATATGAAGATAAAGTTGGAATTCAAGAGGACAAACTGGGGCAAATATTCATTTATAGGAAGGGGAGTTAGGGATTGGAATAACTTACCCAGGGAGATGTTCAATAAATTTTCAATTTCTTTGAAATCATTTAGGAAAAGGATAGGAAAACAACAGATAGGGAATCTGCCACCTGGGCGACTGTCCTAAATACAGTTCAGTATTGATTGATTGATTGAAAAAAAAGCCCTACTGAACCATTAAACATTTGTCAGCTATTCAGGTATTGTACAAAGTTATCTATTATTCTTGATATTTGTTTTAAATATATGTCTGGGTTTTTAAAGTTTGTTTTGTTGGTATCATGTGTTTCCAATATATATCTGGGTTTTTAAAGTTTGCTTTGTTGGTGTAATGTGTTTCCAATTTGGACAGCCTTGTTGGCTCCCTTGTGCAAGTGCTTTATACTGCACTTAAATCAAGTTAGTTATAACCTATTTGCTTAAATTGCGTCGTGTATATACAGTAGATTACCGTACTCCTCGTCTCTGAATCATGTTTTAATTTTCCCGGGTGTGAGGTTATGTTTGACAGTGTATGGCATTATCCAAGAGAATTATTTCAATAAGTGCACCTTGTTGGATACATTTGGGAAATTTATCCTCACGGCATTTGAAAGGTTTAACTATGAATCAAGGTGATTGCATGCTATAAATATTTTGTGTTGCAGCAGGGGTTGGAATTTCTGAACTTCGAGTTAGCGGCGGTTGATTCGAAATCACGTAATTCGAAGTCCGATTTTTGCGTCCCAAAGACTGCGAATTAACTTGGTTTTACTGTATATATTATGACCGTCCAATGGCAAGTGAGTCAGCTGTTGAGCCATTGAAGGTCATGCTAAAGGAATGGTTAACAGGAATTACTCGGAAATACATCCAGCTGGGTCAAATATCTAGAATAACTCGCCCATTCAGACAGGAAATTGGATGGATATAAGATGAGGAATGAAATTCCTAAGCTCAAAACCCCGTGGTCACCGCACGCTTACAGTCACGAAATATTATCTTATATGTGAGCAGAGATTAGCAAAATAATTTTACATTCTCAACAGTATTAAGAAGTAAGTCGACTATATGATATTCAGGTCCAGCGGTGTCATGAAGGAGGCCATGAATTGATGCCATATGTTACAGGATCAAGGCGGCGCTGAAGAGGTTAGGTCGATTACATACGTCATAAGGACAATGGTGAAGTGTTCCTTTGTACATCTTTCCAGTCAGATGGGATCACGTTATCTTGGAATTCGCATTCGAACTGTCATAAACAGATGGAAGAGAGGTTACAAGTCAGTGAGTTGAGCCTAACGTATGGAATGCAGACCGATATTATTAGCATAACAATGGTAATGAACTTTTGTTTTATGAATAATGGGATGGCCTATAAAAACGGAGATTGAAGGTTGAAAGGACAGTAATTAGCACGTCTTTAAAGGGAACGTCTACGTTCGCAGAACCTAAGAGAAATATTAGAGAACGTGATATATAAAATAACTGTGTCGAATAGCGATCTGAGGTTTTAATACTGAACAAGGAAAGTTTCGGAAATAACTGTGAGATATTGTAAAACGCCTGTGTCACTGTGTTAATTTTGTTTTTCTAAGTTTCAGGTCCGTGGACTCAAAAATGTATGAAGATTTTTCCAATGATGTAATGATGGAAATGAATATGAGTGCTTAAACATTCCGATATCCTAACAGGCCCGGGAGATAATGCCGAAGTGAGGGCCAAAACTATGACCAATGGAGCAAAGGACTCAGAGCGGTATCACATAATCTTCACTGATAAGTACCAAGATTTCATTTTCTTTACCCTATTTTCTTGTAGTTGCATAGCTGTAGAGTAGAATGTATTTTTTCTTTCATAATGAAGTGACGTAAATTTAAACAACTTGAGTGACCTAATGTGACTATCATTTAGTGCCCGGTTACTTGTGATTACGGTTATGTCCGAGGTTGTAATATTAAGATCATCTATTATACGCAAGATTTAGCTTGTAAATACGTGTCTTACCGCGAGTTACTCGGAATTTTCTTCACGTTTACGGTGAATGGAGGAATGCGGTGTCTTCATTAGTGAACCATACTTGTGTTGCACGAATACTTCGTGAGGTGACTTTATTTTAATAGTTATTTGTAGAAGGTCTTCGGCATGATAATACAATACGTGTTTATTGCGTAATGGCGAATGTTTCGTGAAATCAGTGTTGCGTTGACTGCGATACTTTGGTGATGATAAAAGAGATTCTTCGGGAATGCTTGTGAATTCTCTTGGGTAAGTAAGGTGTGAATATGTATGATGTGCTTGAATATGGTGAATAATAAGGACAGGGTCGTCCATAAAGTGTTTTATGATGAATTAATATTGTTATGGTAAGTGTCTCGTTGAAAAATAGATAATGGGAGTGTGATAAATAATTATTTGAGATTTAGAGATGGATTTAAGCGCTCGTCATACAATTAAGAACCCAGAATAGGCAAGCAATTGTGTCGTTATTTTTGGTGGTGTAAGATGTCCGAAGGTCGAGCGTAGGGATTGTTATATGATCATCGAAACACTGTTTCGCGACGGGATACGATGCAGATACCATTTAATTTGAGGAAATGGTCACTAATTAGACGTCTTCAACATTAATAAGCATAATATGTGTGAAGTAGAAGGTCGTATTTATTGAATTATTGTCACCTGGTAGTAGACTGTATTCTTGCGTAGTTGCTTATAGTATGTTTCCCGTAGATAGTGTGCCTTCAAGATCTTCTTTCAGGAGGGCAGTGCCGGTGGAAGGAGTTACTGTTAATCATTCTTTGGATCATTAATGATTTTGTAGCGGCTAGATATTGTGTTCTATTTAGGTGGCTGATACGGATTCCTGGGACATGCTGTTGTTGATTGAGTTATGTCGATATGAGATCCAATTATTATGTGGTTTTCCTACACTGTGTGCACTTTATGGATATTTATATTGAAACTGGTCACCATTAGAGGACTCAAGTTGGTTAGCAATTAGGTAATTTCTGAGATAATGGATAAAATGTAGGGTACTTTGAAATGAAATCTTGGATAAGTGAAGATAAAAGCAAGTGTAGTTTATAAAAAAAATTTTGAATGAAATTTTATTCGATCCTATTATTTATTGCGGGCGGACAATTAATGATAAATAATGATGATTTGCCTTCAGCAAGTTCCATATTCGTTTCCATCAAGTTAGTATTTTCAATCAAGGTTTAAATAATGATGTTTTTTAGGTATTTAGCCAACAGAGATTTTCGTTCGTCTATCTAGCTATTATCCAATCATCATACAATGTATTATTATTGTATTAAGTTAGGTTTTGATTTCATTAAATTGGAAAAAGATCCTTCCAAGAAACTAACATTCGTTTTCCTTATTTAAATGAGATATATTTAGCCTTACGAAGTTTATTGAATACTATTACTATCATAATCATGAACGTTTTGCGTCAAATGCTAGTCCAACTGCATAAACAGTAGTTGGATGTCCATGCCCTGGGTGGAGAATTATGCGTCACGACTGACTTTAGCTGAGGCTTATCACAAGAACCTACGAACCTTCTATATCCCCGGGCAATGGACGGGTGTAATATATATATATATATATATATATTTATTTATTTATTTATTTATTTAATGAAGCCAAGCTTCCAGCCAAATTGCATTGACCTTCATCAGAACATGTTCAAGTACCTATCCTCTCCACAGAAGTTACTTATGTTAACTTGGAGAGGCATGTGGCATGAAAACAGTTGGTGGGAGTACCGAGAACCCACTGGATGGACATTGTAAAGATGGACACTGCAGACTGGGGAAGGACACTGGAGGACATCATTAACAACAGAACGTATCTCAAGAAGACACAATGGAAGAGGCTTGCCAACAGTACCTACGAAACTGGAACTGTAAAACGATGATGATGATGATGATGATGTAAGGTTTTACCCTCATAGATGTGCACGTCGTCTATGGGTGTCAACTCAAAAGACCTGCATCAGGCCTTTCTGGAGGTCTTATGACTTTATTATTATTAGATTATAAATATAATAATAATAATAATAATAATAATAATAATAATAATAATAATGCTAGTTCATTTACATATCGGCTAGGCAGTGCAGTTCAACCAGACTGCAATAGCAGGAGATCTGACCTGACTAGGTAAAAACGGGTACACATCAGTTTATATAAACACATGAGAAATGGGATTACAACAATCAGAGACATAAAACTTTGCTCCTTGCATTATTATCTACGAGGTAGCCTCTCTCTTTCAATAGTGTCTCAGAATATGGACAGCTTTTATATGTATATGGTACTAGTTACAAGAGATATACCGTAGGATGCATACTGAAGTGGTGCTAATGTGAAAATCTAACTTCTGTACATGATATTTAAAGGTATCTGTAAACGCTACCTCATTTTCTGTACTTTTTTTAATCAATCACTCCTTTCTTCTAATATATTTTTTAAAAATTTGTCGGTTGTGGTAATTGTTGTTTGAGGGAACCAATGAGATAAGCATTCCCTTCTATCCCAAATCATAGAGAAAGAAGAATGAACCTATCAGTAAAATAAAGAGAAAGACCAAGCAAGACAGGAATGAAAATGAAAGATTCCTTATGCTTTGCATATATAATACTGGTACCTTCGACATCAGAAGAGAACAAAAGCTGAACAAAGAAGGCCATATAGTAAAGAGGAAAGTGGGGAGCCTGGGACAAGTGGGTGCATTGTAAAGACACAGCCAGGGGCCTTGTGGTTATCATCACATGCTCCCAAGTTTAAAGTCCTTGGGGGTCAGCACTTTTAGTCACTTCTTAGAAGAGGAGGATACTGTGGATACAAATCTACTCCCTTCAAAAATAAAAGAAAGTAACAAAGAAATTAAATTAAAATAAATAAAAGTAATTCATTTTCTTCAACGCACCCACGGTTGGTCAATTTCTCCCATGTGATTAACAAGCCTTCGCATGTCTGAATAACTAAGTGCAGTCCCAATCATAACAGACTTGCGGCATGCACGGGATGCAAACATGGCTCTGACACGAGATGGACGACACATTGTATGAGGAGCATCCTGCAAAAAGGAAGAAAACAATACAATCTATTTACTGTAACTGTAAATAGCCTAAACTAGATTTCTAAATAAAAGTACCAATAGGAATACAGCAATCAACATGAATATTTGAGACAAGCTCTCTTCGAGTCTCTTTGGTGGAAAAAGTGTTCACCAGCAGAATGTTGATTAGCAGAGTGCGAAGGATGGTAGTATACAATTTCTAATCACTAGATTGTGTGCCAAAAGCCTGGGTTCAATTCCACACCTCTCTGCAGTGTTCATATGGAGTGAGGGCATATGATGGTGTTGTTATTCATACATTGAATGGGGATGTTAAGCTTTGAGCAGACCCCATGGTGTTACTCAGCAGGAGTAAGCTATGTGCCGACACTGGGTTTCACTCCCTCCCTACCTCATTATCATCATACTCAGATGCACAGATTTCCGATGGGCATCAACTAGACAGACCCGCACCAGGCCTCTTTGGAGGTCATATTATTAAATTATAAATTCCTGTACCATATACTTGATAAAAAAATATATATATATATTTTTTTTTTTTTTTGCGAGGTTTTGTGGAAAATCTTCAAAAGACACTTATGAAGGGTCCACACTCCACAAGTGTGTGGGATTCTTACCCACTAAACACTACACACCCTTTCGCTCCAGTTGATTGTGTGCGGCGTGTATTAAGGAGGCAGAAGCCGAAGATTGGCATTAGGAAGGCCCAGCGAGCAAGGTAATGGCAGAATTTTTTTAATATGTGATAGCTCCGGAAAATAGCTTGAGGGGAAGGTCTCAAATCCTCTTTAATTTTATGTAAATTTTTAAACTTGGTGGTTTAAAGGTAAAATTTTCGGCCAGTCTAAAGACTGTTTTATTCCCTACTGGAAAATATGTAATGTAAAGGAAGAAAGAGTGATTACCCTCTGTTCATTTCCATTCAACTTGGCATGGGGTGGCTAAAATTTTCTAAACCTCTTAATTCTTAACACACTTTTGAGATTTAATATTTCTCATTTAGTCAACCCTCTGTAGAATAGACTTAGCCTCTGACACTTCGGGCTATACGCCCACTTAGGGTTCTAGGAGTTTTTCAAAAAGGAGTGCAAGTGTCACCTCCTAGCTTTTTGTTCATGGCCAATTATGTTAAACCCTTTCTTTCTTTAAGGCCATTTAGAATAGGCACTCATTGCCCCTGTTTAAATTGTAATTGTTTATAGACCAGTGTGTAACGAACTGTTAAGCAGAAGTGACTGTAAAGTTCGTCAGGCATTACTTTGTAAAAAACGTATGCCCCTGGGAGGCTGGACTATATTAACTTTTGGAGCTCAGACTTCTAGGCTATGTAAATTAGTGGAGCAAACACGCTCTTATAAATAGTGTTCCTGTTAGGGGCTACGATGATCATCCCCTTGTATATTGTCGTATTGATGATTCTCTCTAGTTCTTGTACCTGATTTTGGACTTATAGTCCGCTGTTGTTGTCAGAGCTGACAAGCTCATTTCTATTTAATTGTTGTTTGTTCCAAATCTTCTATCTATCAAATTTTAAAATCATAAAATGAAGGAAAGAAATCAAATGTCAAAATTTAGTGCTTTAACTTATGCTCTGGTCATTTCCTTGCCTGCCCATTCACCCTGGCACCTTCTTACACCTCTGCGTTCCACGATATTCTCGTAACAATAATAATAATAATAATAATAATAATAATAATAATAATAATAATAATAATAATAATAATAACAACAATAACAACAACCAGCATAGGGCCTATTCACTGCCCAGAGACATGAGACTTTCATACTCATGTTGGGGGTGAGGAGATAAAACTGATCGCCATGATAAAATCCTTATAGTTATCCCAATCAGCAACAATTTTTGCAACAGTGTGCAAACACAGCTCACAATGATGTTTTTCATTTCAATATCAACAGTATGAAACTGCTCTAAATGAGCAATTTCTATCACCTAGTATAGGTACAATCCTTTGGGTTTCCATGACAGTAAATTAAGTGGATAATGTTTGTGACAGAGAAGTGAGAGGGAGATGACCAGTAGGAAGGCCAAAATGTGAAACGAGAAGATGTAGAGAAACAGAAACTCTACTCTAACGGAAAGAAATGATGAGCACTTGTACACCACACTGGAGCTGGAAAATGATGATGATGATGATGATGATGATGATGATGATGAATGTTTGTGTAGTCAATGGGAAATACTCCCAATAAACCTGACTGACCACTCAGTTATGTAGACTACAGTGAGAAGACATCATACCAGAGGGCGCATGCATGCGTGCCCTTTAGAATTCCTGTCATGCACACGGCCAGCAGTGGACCAGCAGTTGGCCTTGAAATACTGGCGAGTGCTTTGACCAATCAGAATGCTACATTAAAAATATACAGCAAGAAATTTTTATGCTTTTAAAGACATTCTGCAAATCTACAAGCCAAGAGCTTTTGTCAAAATGCTTCACAATGTCAGATGTTCACTCAAACTCGCTGTAACAAAAATCAGTCTAGTGTTTTAAATATATACATTTATTTTCAAAAAACAACAAAAATTAACTGATTTATCTGAAGTCCAAGATATTGGGGTACAAGTTATCAAGTGGTACAGTATGTTTGTCATATTAAGCAAGGCTGAAAGCACTTTCCTTATGAGGAGTAGGCTGGAACACACAATAACTGAAACTATAGACAAAGTGTCACTGAAACTGATGTCGTTAAGACAAAGCTCCTCATTATATATATATATATATATATAAAAATAAAATATGATTGTTCTCACTTGCAGCATAAACAGCAGCTCATCAATATCTTCTTTGCCAAAAGTCCAATTTTTGCTCATAGGTATCGCTGTCAGTTGCACTCTCTGAGTGGGTTCAGCTGAGAAAAACAAAAGCACACTAATAATTTAGATGATATAAATAATATTCTTCACTCTATACATACATAATTGTTTCATACTACATTCTTTCCATGATAACAATATACTGAATGGAATAAGCCAAAATTAAAGAGAGTCACGGTTGGACTGAAAGATAATGTTAAAACTATAGTGACATTTCATACAATATGTAGTTAGTTTTAATTAATTTTTCACAGCTAGAATACTATGCATGATAATACTGTACTTTAAGTTTATGTAGTGTACAACAAAACTGCCTGAAATTCTTGATAATTAAAGACCCTTGTTTAATACCTTAGAAGAAACCATAACTATGCACAAATGTAGACATTCCCATTTCTAATCTATACTATCAACCAATGCCTTTGCTAGTGAGATGTTTACAGTGCACTATGTCTTCTGGTATGGGCTATATCAAATTTGTTACTTTCATTGACCTGTCTCAGTCCCATCCTTTGCTTTGACAATATGAAAGTGACTGAGGTATGAGTGATGCTAGTAATACCATTGCTTATGCAGCCAGTCCCTGTTATGAATGGTGCGAAAATATCGCTCATAGGGTCGGTTGGTGCATGCATTTCAATGGGTTTGGCAGACTGATAGGTAATATGGCTTGGTAAGGAAAGCAACGGGAAACTACCTCACTCCTCATTTCCCTAGTACGCCCCTTCAGTGACGCCTAGGCTATTTATGACAGCTGTTGGCGGAGCTGCAGAGGATCAAACCAGCCTTTGGGCTGAATACCCAACATACATACACACTATCAACCAAGGATCCAACTCAAGGAAAATTTTTCAGTAGCTGCATGTTGTTATATGTACAGTGAGATCAAAGAGTCCTTCAGTTTATGCATCATTACCTGTACTAACACTATTGATATCAACAATGCAGTTGACACTGTGCAGAAAACAAGGTTAGCTCATGTTATTTACTGTATTTATAAGTGCAATTTTCCCACCTTTTTAAGCAATTTTTAACCTCAAAAAAGGAGGGAGGGAAAATGACACAAATTTAATTTTGAGTATAAAATAACAATGGAATTCCACCACTTCTGCAGTATGATCCTTCAGCAATAGCACATAGGTGTCCTCCAATGAAGACAAAGATTGTTCCTCTTTATGACTCTACATCGCCACACTCTGCTTGCTTTAAACTGTAAGATTCCTGTGTTACTTTTCAGTGTGCCTTTAACTGCAGCATTCCATGCAAAATGGAATAGCTGTCGCTTCTTAATCCAGTTACATATTTAAACAGTTCTTCTTCAATTTCTGCATACTGTACAGATTCTGCTTCCCAAAATGATAAGATTAGCTTCTTGACACAATGCAAATGTCCTTTATGGCAGTAGCATGTTATGACTCTATACTAAACTCACATGATGTCGTTAATTTCAACAAACACAATCACTGTTAATTTAAACTGCGTACTGTAACTGCTGTTTTCTTTACCCATTACTAACCACTGTTCACTTACGTACAGTAAGTAAAAATAAACATTAGCACAGAGACCGGTATATGTTATGGACTGGGACTCTATTTTATGGTGAATAAAAATCTTACATTTCTTACAAAAATGGGCGTGATTTCAGAGTTATTGTGTACTGTATAATAAACATGGGCATACATTTGGCATTATTTTGCATAAAAGCAAAAGCATCTCTCTTCAAAATATGAAAATATTTCAAACGGGGCTGTGTTGGGGTCATGGCTGCAAGTTTCAATGTAAAATATGTACTGCATTATAAGTATTGCTGAAATAAATTATCTAGTCAGTATGGGTTAGAAATTTTATTGATGATATTTTATTTCTTAATTCTAAACAAATTTACACATCTCAAGACCATGATGAGCTCCAAATCCTTTTCCACCACCGGGGTGGTACATGTGCTTGACTGGGGCTCCAGTAGCGTTGAACTTGCCTCACAACACTCAACTTCCTTTAAGATACTCCTTATAAGTCTCTTGAAGCTCGACCCTGGTGAATTTAGGCTTTTTGGAATTCTGACAAACTGCTCTATTCTCTCAATTACGTTTCCGATAATTTTGAAACCATTCATTGTACATACATACATACATACATACATACATACATACATTATAAACCGTTATGCCTTTCAGCGTTCAGTCTGCAAGCCTCTGTGAATTTACTAACTGTTGCCAGAATCCTCTATTTAGAACTAGTGCTGTGGCCTCATTTAGTTCCACAGGGTGTTTCAAAAAGGACTTTACAACATTGACAGCTCATAGTTATTTATTCATTTTACTTACAGAAATGGTTTTGGTGTCATCTTAACTGACAATAGATCAAGTTTTACCAAAACAGGTTGAATGTGACCTCTATCGGTCATGGGGCTCACACCCTATCTGAAGTCGATTTCTTGCCGAACTCGCTGCAGCATGTCAGGCGTGACTTGTTCAATTGCGATGCAGATTCTATGTCTGAGTTTTGGTAGAGAAGCCAGTAAGTGTGGAACAAACTCCGTATCCTTGATGAATCCCCATAAGAAAAAGTCAAGAGGTGTCAGGTCTGGTGAGAGTGGGGGCCATGCAATTGGTGCACCTCGGCCAATCCACTTACCCGGAAAGCGTACATTCAGGAAATCCCAGACGTCAGACAGGTAGTGTGGCGGTGCGTCATCTTGCATGAAGTGTATGCTGAGTTCTTGGTCATCAGCGTCAATCTGCGGGATTAAAAAGTTTTCCAGCATATCTACGTACACTATTCCATTGATAGTTTTCTCACTGAAGAAGAAATGCCCGTAAACTTTGCTCTTGCTCAATGCACAAAACAGTTCAATTTTGGGCTATCACGTTCATGTTCTAGCACTTTCACTGGATTTTCACTGCCCCAGATCCTACAGTTGTGTCTAGTAACTTTACCACTTCAGTGAAAAGTTGCCTCATCGCTAAAGATAATCTTTCCAATGAAATGTTCATCTTCTTCCAACCGATGTAACATGTCCACACAAACGTCCTTACGAGCAATCTTATCAGTGTCTTTTAGTTGCTGTGCCATTGTGAACTTGCATGGTTTGGTTTGTAACCATTTTCTCAACACACGCCAAATAGTCGTATGTGCGACGCCCAGCTCTCGAGAAGCATGCCATGTCGATTTTCGAGGACTGTGCTCAAAGCGTTGTCTCACTTGCTTTACGACATTGTCAGATGTACGTGGACGACCTGAGGATTTCTTATGGCTTACCGAACATCCAGTTTCAATAAAGCACTTATGCCACTCATAAATAGTAGGCCTACTGGGAGGATCTTTACCATACTTTGTACGAAAATTACGTTGCACTGTTGTCGCCGACTTTGACTCTTCAAACCAAAACACATAGCGAGCGTGCTCGGGACCAGTGAAGGCAGCCGTCTTTGCTGCAACTGCCGCTAGTGCTTGCAGTGCCGCGATTCTGTACTAGCATACCACGAGAGTCAGTCAAGATGACACCAAAACCATGCCTGTAACTGAAATCAATAAATAACTATGAGGTGTCAAAACTGTAAAGTCCTTTCTGAAACACCCTGTATACCTTTTATCTTAAAATTGTTAGAAACTGAGTCTAAACATCGTCGTCTTGGTACCACTCTACTTCTCTTAGCCTCCATAACAGACTCCATTATTCTCCTAGGTAATCTATCTTCCACCATTTGCCTGATATGACCCCACCACCGAAGCCAGTTTATGCGTACAGCTTCATCCATCGAGTTCATTCGTAACTTAGCTTTCATCTCCTAAGGCTGAGTACCCTCCTGCCATTGTTCCCACCTGTTTGTACTAGTAATCATTCTCACTACATTCATGTCTCTTCCTTCTAAATTATGAATAAGATATCCTGAGTCCACCCAGCTTTCACTCCCGTAAAGCAAAGTTGGTCTGAAAACAGACCGATGTACAGATAGTTTCTTCCAGGACCTGACTTCCTTCTTACAGAATACTGTTGATTGCAACTGTGAGCTCAGTGCATTAGCTTTACTGCACCTTGATTCAATCTCACTTACTATATTACCATCCTGGGAGAACACACATCCTAAATACTTGAAATTATCTACCTGTTCCAATATGACGTTCAATGCTCTTGGATTACTTACTGACATCAATTTAGTCTTCGAAAGGCTAATTTTCATACCATACTCATTGCACTTATTTTCAAGATCCAAGATATTACACTGCATGCTATCGGCACAATCTGCCATTAAGACCAAGTCGTCAGCATAAGCCAGACTACCCTTAATCACATAGTACCCCAGTACGGCAAACATCTTTTCCCTTGGTACACTGTCATATGCTTTCTCTAGATCTATGAAACATAAACATAACTATCTATTCCTCTCGTAGCATTTTTCAATTAACTGGCACACACTGAAAATATGATCCTGACAGCCCATCTGTGGTTTTCATCCAGCTTCCTCTCAACCACTGATTGCACAATCCCTTCCAAGATGCCAGTGAATACTTTGCCTGGTATACTAATCATTGGATACCTCGATAGCTGTTGCAATCCTCTCTGTCCCCTAGCTTATAAATAGGTGCAATTACTGCTTTTGTCCAATCAGAAGGTACTTTACCAACACTCCATGCTAATGTTATTACTCTATGAAGCCATTTCATCCCTGCCTTCCCAATATACTTCACAATTTCAGGCCTCATTTAATCTATTTCTGCTGCTTTATGACAGTGAAGTCTGCCATAGATAACTTTTATGTGTCTACTGAATAAAATTAATTTCACCAGCTTGAAATAATTCCCATGGTTCATGGTAATAACCAGGAACCTACGACAGCCGGATCCCAAACTTTCACACTGCACTTCTTCCCAGGAGGTTGCTGCCCTAAAGGGGGTGGCAGACCACCCTGGACAGGTTTCAGTCATCGAAGCCATGTCTGGAAAATCCTCCCCAAATGCCACCCACACAGCTCAGGGGCCTCTGTAGCTGACTATGCAGCCAAAGCAATATTCACCTGGTCATAACAGTTATCACCCAGGATCTGATGCTGAATGATGCCTAGGACGGGCTGTCTGAGGCAATGAGCACTAGAGCTCTCTTCTTTACATCATCCCTACAGGCATGTATCCCATACCATATTCAGAGCTTTAATAACAATAATAAAGAATTAAAAATAAAATTATAATACTGACATGCTCAGCCGGCCCTGCGGTGTAGGGGTAGCATGCCTGCCTCTTACCCGGAGGCCCTGGGTTCGATTCCCAGCCAGGTCAGGGATTTTTACCTGCATCTGAGGGCTGGTTTGAGGTCCACTCAGCCTACGTTATTACAGTTGAGGAGCTATCTTACGGTGAGATGGCGACCCCGGTCTAGAAAGCCAAAAAATAACAGCCGAGAGGATCCATCGTGCTGACCACATGACACCTCGTAATCTGCAGGCTTTCGGGCTGAGCAGTGGTCGGTTGGTAGGCCATGGTCATTTGGGGTTGTTGCGCCACTATTGGGGGGGGGGGGGGGGAATATGCTCAGGCATTCAGCTGCGTGGGGACCTGTGTTGTAAAGTAAATACTACTGCAGGATAAATGGCGCTCCCACCCGATGGGTTGTGGATTCTGTCTGGGCTTTTGAGCGCAATCGCACACATAAGAGGCCTTTTCCCACGCAGCACACACATAAATTCTGATTGGTTTACAATCAACCTTTGGGAGGGGACCGATGGTCACAAGAACCTTTTAGTCGCCTTCTACAACAGGCAGGGATTACCTGTGGATATATTCAAACCCTCCCACCCACAGGGGGTCCAATTCATGATTCCTATGCCATAATCCATTCCAAAATTGACAATTTTGACCATTTTTTGGTGCTAGATGGTCTGTGTCGACTATGACAATTTTTTTGCTATTTGTTTTACGTTGCACCGACACAGATGGGTCTTATAGCGACAATGGGACAGGAAAGGCCTATGAATGGGAAGGAAGTGGCCGTGGCCTTAATTAAGGTACAGCCCCAGCATTTGCTGGTGTGAAAATGGGAAACCACAGAAAACCATCTTCAGGGCTGCCGACAGTCGGGTTTGAAACCACTATCTCCCGTATGCGAGCTCACAGCTGCGCACTCCTAACCACACAGCCAACTCGCCTGGTTATGACAACTGTAACACTCAAAGTGTCTTTATTGGGTCCGCCCTGTCAAGACTTAATACATACAATGACAAACAAAATTGTTGTCTATATTCTTCTTCTTTTGAGACCACATTGGATCACTTTAAGCAACCCTTTGGTTGTCGATTTCTTGATAGGATCTGTCCGAGCTTTACGGTCCCCTCAGTACTTCTTCATACGTGTTGATATTCTTACCCTTTCTTGTGTAGAGAATATTCTAGTTGGGAATTTCTTCTTTGAGAGTGTAAAGTGGAAAGTCATATTTTAAGTGTTGTGTTTACTTGTTTCTTATCCATAGTGTCATCCGGTAAGGCCAGTTTCTTTCAAATCCTCCCTAATTTCCTTTATCCATCTGCATCCAGTTGTAATTTTTGAAGCAAGATTGTACTGCTGTAGCTGTTTCAGAAGTCACGAATCTGGCATCCTCAGGATGTAGCCAAAGTACGCTAGTCTTTTCTTGCGCATGGTATCAGAAATGGGTTCCAATTTCTGATATAGAACGTTGTTAGGTACAATTTGCAATTGCCCATCTTTTTGATAGATTTTATTGATACAAGTTCTTCCTATTCATCTTTCGATCTTTTATAAACTGTCAGTTTTGGATTGTTCGTTTAGATAGAATAATGTTTCTATCGCATATGTGCCTTCTGGCTTTATGACTGTATTGTAATGTTTGATTTGTCATTAACACATTGGAGACGCCGCTCGTAGAAACTACAGGCGCGCTAAATAATTGCTGCTGACGGAGCTCGGAGAATCTACGGGCACGATTTCACTGTAGCTAAAAAATAGTAGTTGCTGTTTCAGCGAGCTGTGACTTCACTAGGATACTGTTGAATGCTTCTATAAGCATAAAATATATCAGATGCCAGAATATCTTTCAAGGCATTGATAACATAGCCACGTTCCTACATAACCTAAGGCTGAGTCATCGTTGACTCTCAGCTGTGAAATGGGCGGGAAAGTATGTACGATACATGCGGACAAGAAGAGTGTGTGTTCGAGAGGCAGGCTTGTTTGTGTAATTCTTGTGAATATTTAGAATGTCTAATTTAAGTGTATGAAATTTCGACAACGAATCCATAATGGATATTCTTATGGAAGAGACGATTTCTGAAAATGAGGATGAGGATAACAATCACACACTAAGTAAACATGATGATTCTGGCGCTTCAGGCTAGTAAATGTAGAAAATGAGCTAATTTCAAATTAGTGTGAAGTATAACATAGTTTTATATCGCTTCCTTGAAGTGGGTTCTGTAATACTATTTTATACCGCTTCCCAAAAATGTGGATGTTTCTCGTGTACGTGCGGCAACTCGATGCAACCTCGTCGTCAAACAAAAACACAGTAATAATGCAAATTCCTGGTTGTAAACAAGGATCTGGTGTCAACTGACTAATTAGGTTAGAATCTGTATTAGTGTGTTTCAGTGGATTTGCAGACAAAGTCAAATTTCGAAATATTAACCGAACTGGCATCCATAGCTGCATCAGATATTTTTGTGTTTGTAAAACGTATAATTTTCATAAATTTATATTTAAAAATTCCTGCACTATTATGATAATTAAAACTCATTTTTGTGTAGAAAAAAGTGTGATCTTTCTATGCATTCCAAAAGTTGTTATAATCATGGCTTACCCTAGCATTGACAAATTTTCACAAACCATTAAAAACCCTGCGATTTCTGGAGGGTAGCACATTCAAATATGGCCATATCCAATGTGTTAATGGATAAGCATTTATTTTGTAAGTTTCCCATGTTAATTTTTGTGCCTTAGATAACGTGTCTGCCCTTATCAGAATTGAAGGTTTTTCATTTAAATTATTTGTTATTAACTCACCTAGCCTCCCCTGCAAACCATGTGACCTTGCCACAGTGGGGAGGCTTGCACGACCCAATGAAGCAGATAGACGAGCCACAGGTGCAACCATATCGAATGGGTATCTGATGAGACACCAGACTAACAAATGGTTCATCGAAATGAGAGTAGCAGCCTTTTGGAAGCTGCAAGGGCAGCAGTCTAGATGAGTGACTGATATGGCCTTGTAATAATACTCAACGTGGATTAGCTGGGTTGATACTGCTACATGGCTGAAAGCAATGGGAAACTACAGCCATAACTAACTCCAGAGGACATGCAGCTCTCTCTGCATGAATGATGTACTGATGATGGCTTCCACCCGGGTAAAATATTCTGGAGGTAAAATAGTCCCCCATTCGGATCTCTGGGTGCGAGTTGGAGCGTGGAATGTTAGAAGTTTGAATCGTTGTGGTAGGTAAGAGAATTTGAAAAGGGAGATGGATAGACTAAAGTTAGATGTAGTTGGTATAAGTGAAGTACATTTGTAGGAAGAACAGGATTTTTGGTCAGGCGACTACAGAATTATCAACACAAAATCAAACAGGAAATGCAGGAGTTGGTTTAATAATGAATAAGAAAACAGTGCAGCACGTGAACTACTACGACCAGCACAGTGAAAGAATTATTGTTGTCAAGATAGACACCAAACCAGTGCCCACCAAAATAGTGCAGGTCTATATGGTGTGAAATTTTTGTTCTAAACGTAAGCATTTATTGTCTATATTGTCTATATTGTTGAGCTACTAGTTCAGCAGATGATGAGGAAATCGAAATAATATACTGTATAATCCCGAGTACAACCTGCACTTTTTCCCCCAAAATATTGTTTCTAAATCTTGGGTGTAGGTCGTATTCAAGCCGTTCATTCTCGTAAATATTTACCACGTTACATGGCGTATTGAAATAGATCTGAATATGGTTACCATACTCAATATACTACATGTAAACAGACATTCAGGTCTTATTGTGTTTTAGTTGCGTTCTAGAAAACAAGATTGATTTTTTTCTCAATACGGTTACAGCGGCATGCAAATGCGAAATGTAAGGTAATGAAATACTATAAATCTAAGAATATGGGTTAATAGGCGGTAAATATGAAAGCCGCTGCTGTGGATGCTCAATTGTAATTTGTTACACAAGTGTTGCTGGCATGCTGGGTTCGCAAATAGCTGATCTTGCGGGATATTGTACTTTGCAAAAGTCAAGACTGTTGGTTACGAAAGTCTACCTCGCTCACATTTGAGTTCCGTATCTGTCCCATGAAAGTGCTGTCTCAATAGTAAGTGATGGATTCAAAACGGCATGTGCGGTCATTTACTGTGTGTGAGAAACTTAAAGTTGTAAGCGAAGCTGAAATATACGGAAATCGTGCTGTTGGCAGAAAGTACGATATTCATGAATCGTGTATTCGTGATTAGCGGAAGAAGGAAAAACTTCTAAAAAGTAATGGAGATCGCAGAGCGTTCCGCGGACGGAGTGCAGTGTTTCAGGAAATTGAAGAACGACTCCACAAATTTGTAATAGAAAAACGTGGGTTAGGATATGGTGTTTCTAGTGAAATGTGTCAATTGAAAGCACTAAAGCTCTCAAAAGAACACAAAACACAGGGTTTTACTGCAAGCCGCGGATGGATCCGAAACTTTTATCTAAAGGGTGAGATACTCGTATAGGTTTGGCCATTAAAATTTTTGTCGTAAAGGGCCTTGGAAGATATTTGTGATTTTTACAAGGAGAAAGGGATTGTGCATTCAGAGACATACATCTATTTCACAACATCTCCGTGAGGCATATGAAGAAAAATTAACAGCCTTTCAGTGTCACATTATTCATTTGAGGAAGCAAAATTCTTATTAGCTGTCGCTGCCTATTTTGAAATGCCGTTGGAAAATACAGTGGATACGAAAGGCACTAAAAATGTAACCTTCAGAACAGGTGGTAACGAAAAGCAACGATGCCGGTAATGTTGTGCGTATTAGCGGATAGAACCAAACTCCCTCAATATGTGGTTCTGAAATGGAAAACACTTCCGAAAGGAAACTTGCGGTCCTGTGTTGTTAGAACACATGAGTCGCTGGATGGACAGTGCGTTAGATGAGGACTGGGTGAAGTGCGTTTAGCAACGTCGCCCGGGACCTTTGTTACAAAAATGAAACATGCTTGTGTTGAACAGTTACCAAGGACATACAACTGATGCCGTAAAAGATATGATGAGGAAAGAAAAAAATCAATCTTGCGATAATTCCCGGAGGACTCACTTCTATTCTACAGCCGCTGGATGTGTGCGTGAACCAGCCTTTCAACACTGCAATGAAACAGTTGTACACCAAATGGATGTCTGATGGTGATCACGCGTTAACACCAACCGGACGATTGAAGAGGCCTGAAGTGAGACTAATATGCACCTGGATAAAGATCGCATGGGCGCGCATTCCCAACGATCTAGTGTCCAAAAGCTTTAAGAAATGTGGAATTTCAAATTCAGTGGATGGTAGTGAGGATGACTATTTGTGGAAAGATGTTAGCGACGAAAGTTCCTATGGTGAAACTTCAGATGACAATGGTGAATTGTGAATGATCTGAGTATTAGACCAATTTTTTAAAGATTTTTGTGATGATTTTATTAATTGTAAGCTGTTTGAATTTATACCATATTTCCCAGCATAATCGTCGCCACCGCATAACCATCGCATCCTTTATTTTCAATACAAAAATCGGACTTTAAACATTTAAACGCATCATCGTCGCACGTCCAAATTTTGTTCACCAATCTGGTTAAAAGGTAAATGGAACTGCAATGTAAGTTGCACATGAATGCGCAATTTAAATACGCGTATGGTATATGGGCAATTTGGCAACACAGTCACATTTGCGAGATGTTGCACAACGTATAAACAAATAATACCGGTATATGGACGACGCATGGCTTACCGGTAGGCTATCGGTAGTTTGACAATGTGGTCGCGAGACAGTATACAATTTATTCACCACCTACATATTATGAGTTCTCATTTGAAATACGTAAGGCTGTAAGTTATCGCTTATCGGCAACGTCGCCAGGAAATACCGGTACCAACACACACTTGTCTTCTAGTAGACAAGAGGTCTGATAGAATTCTGCGTTATTACAACCACCCGCCCCCGGCGCAACAGTCGCGAAGGACCTTAGCCTAGCAAGCGACCGCTGTTCAGCCCGAAGGCCTGCAGATTACGAGGTGTCGTGAGGTCAGCACGACGAATCCTCATGGCCGTTATTCTTGGCTCTCTAGACAGGGGCCGCCATCTCACCGTCAGATAGCTCCTCAAATGTAATCACGTAGGTTGAGTGGACCTCGAACCAGCCCTCCGATACAGGTAAAATTGCCTGACCTGGCTGTGAATTGAACCCGGGGCCTCCGTGTAAGAGGCAGGCACGCTATCCCTACACCATGGGGCCGGCTCCTGCGTTATTGCGCATGAAGTGAAATCCAAGACGATAACACAGATTTCCACGGAATTATTCAGCTCACGGTCAGCCGAATTATTTACGATGTCTCAGTTGTCATCGTTAGACTCTTATCTTACTACTATGTCATAAGTGTCCGGGCATGGGATGAAAACTTTTACCCAAGCAGTCAAGATAATTATTATCCAATGGTATTAAAGTTTTATTTTATAAACTCGTCAGTAATGTAATGTAAAATCATCAATAACTGGGAAGAAATATTAACCTAATTATCGTATGTTTAAAAGAAATTGAAAAAATGAATGTTTGTTACTGACGTCTCAGAACACGGTCAACTACAGTAGATTTACACTGCACTAGCTAGAGCGATGTATGAAGACGTCCGTGCTCCGGTTTGCAAGCTTTGCACAAGCGCACTAGTGTGTCGCAACCAACGAGCTCAACTGATAACAAATTGCTGCATGCTTCCTTGCTGCCTAACAGTACTGGCTGCTCTGGAATGGACAGATCACAGATGCATTTATTTGTTTGTGACTGAGGTGATTACTGTAGACATGTGTGCGTGAGTATTTAAGTTTTTAATTTGTGTTTGGGGTGTTTATAGAAATAATTTGTTTTAATAGTGAACAATTACGGAAAGTCATTTATATTGCAAAACATTAACGTGTGAAGCATTTATAAGCGATTATGGGTAAATATAGAAACTATTCTGCGGGCTTCAAGCTAAGCGTAATTGCCTTCGCTGAACAGCACGGGAACAGATCTGCAGAAAGAAAATTTTCAGTGAGTGAAAAGTTGGTGCGTGACTGACGGAAATTAAAAAACAAGCTAAAAAGCACAAACCCTTCTAGACGCGCGTTTAGAGGTCCTAAAACAGGGAAGTTTCCTATAACTGACGAAGACGTGCTTATGTACGTCAATGAAATATGTAGCAATGGCTGCAGTGTATCGTATGAAATGTTACAAATTAAGGGATGGGAGGTAGCACGGAAACACAGCATAACTCAGTTTAAGGCGAGTCGTGGGTGGATTAAGGGGTTCATGAGATGACACAATCTGTCAGTGCGAAGGAGAACAACACTAAGCCAAAAGTTGCCTCTCTGATTACACGGACAAGATTGTAAATTTTCACCGATTTGTCATTCGTTTGCGCAAGGAAACTTTGTACTTGCTTTCTCAAATCGGTAATGCCGATCAGACTCCAATCTTTTTTGATATGCCTAGCAACAGCACTATTGCACTAAAAGGATCACGGAGTGTATTAATGAAAACCAGCGGTCGTGATAAGTTGCGATGCATGGCAATGCTAGCCATTAAGCTGACGGAAGAAAGTTGCCGCCTTACATCATTTTCAAGAGGAAAACGATGCCTAAGAATACACAGTTTCCCCATGGAATTCATGTACGAGTGCAACCAAAGGGTTGGATGGACGTAGAACTCATGCTGGACTGGGTTAAAACTGTGTGGAATAGAAGACCAGGTGCACTACTTAAACAACCAGCTTTGCTTGTTTTAGATAGTTTCCGAGGTCACCTCATGAACGAAGTGAAGCAACTTCTCAGTAAACATAAGACACGACAGATAGCCATTCCTGGTGGCCTAACTGCTTTGCAGCCACTAGACATATGTATTAATAAACCTTTTAAAGACCACTTACGTCGATTTTACAACGAGTGGATGATGAGCGACGATCAGCAATTGACGCCCACTGGAAATAACAGGCGTCCACCCTTGGACTTGTTATGCTCGTGGGTGATGAAAAGTTGGGATCTTATACCACCTGAACTAGTCTCCAAGAGCTTCAAAAGGACTGGGATTTCGAATGCACTAGACAGATCCGAAGATGACGCAGTATGGCAGAGAGACGAAGAATCTGATACTGGTATTAACAGCGGTGAGGACGGCACATCAGATACCGAAACCTGCGATAGCAACACAGAAGATTTGGAATAAATTGTGTACCGGTAAGTCCGTATTTCACAACAAAGCGATAAATTTTTGCAAGTGTAATATTTAACTTTAATACTCAAATTAATGACAATTAATTTAATACGTTCATTTTTATTTTCAGGTTTGGAAAAACGTTTGCCGAATTGTTGCGAATAATTATGAATTTTGTTTTAGACTATTTTCTTCTTCTTTCTTCGTTATGCCCATTCATAAAGCACGTTTGAACTTGTTAGTTGGTTTGATGGTTTGTGTTCTTATCCTCCCAAAATCTCTTCATGAATGCACTGTGTTGCATCTTGCGTTCTGTCGACCACTTCCTACCAGTTGTCTTTTTGGGTTTCTCCCTAAATTTATGATTGGCTACTTTTGTTCTAAAAGCTCCATGATTTTCCACGATGTCGTCTGTGATATTTATTTCTTGAAGGTCCGCCTTAGTTTCTTCTAGCCATTTTATTTTGACCTTCTTTGAGTTGATTACTTTGAATAATCTTTTAGTTAGTCTGTCGCTGTTCATTCTGTAGATATGGCCATAGAAATTAAGGCGTCTTTTCCGTACGGCATCAGTAAACCTGTCGGTGAAGGAGTAGAGGTCCGTTGTTCTCCTCTTAATCCACATTCCATTTTCTCTCGTAGGACCATAAATTTTCCTGAGAATTTTCCGCTCCTGCTTTTCAATTTCTGTAATTTTAGAGTGACCACCTAAGCATATGGTTTCTGAGGCATATAAAGACTATATAAAGACTATTTTAATTTTGATGTATATACGCGAGTATTACGTGCATCTTAAATTTGTATCAAATACAATTTAGTTATAAATACATTTTTTGAGTAATACAAATACTGGTATTAAAAATTCTTCGTATAATGGTCACACCCTACTATTTCTTCGAAAATTTTGGTATAAAAAGTGCGACGATTATGCCAGGAAATACGGTATTTGTGGTATATTTGAAGAAAATTAAATAGGTATGTAAGTTATTTGATTTTTTTATTTTTTTCCGTATTTTGCCTTCTCAAATTTAGGGTGCAGGGTCTTATTCGGTGGCGGGTAGTAATTTGGGATTATACGGTAATTTGCTTAAAAATATTTTTCCATGTGAAAGTTTTTACCATGTCGTTAAAAAATAACATGTGCATGTGACATTGAGGATTAACTGAATAAACATTTCAGTGTTCGTATAAAATGATCATTCTGTGTTCTTGCTGTTTCTACCAATACACCTCATTTAAAAGCTCTATTCTCCTTCAGAGATTCTCTAACCAGTCCCAGAAATTCTTACTTTAGTATTTATTCATTTGCTAGCTTGAAGGTCAGTATTGAACTTTCTGATGATAACATCTCAATAGTTCTCATTCTAAGATCCAAAAACAAAATCTAATTATTCCAATTCACTATGTAGGTATGTGTATTTTTGAGTTTTTACTAATATAAATCACTCTTCCTCACTACTTTTCTTATTAAGCTTCTGTCTGTATTGTGTCCTCAAATGAAAATCACTTCAATGCAGTGGAGAAAGTTACCTGATTCATTGATGATGAATTCAAATCCGTTCTTATGGAAGATATCTTGATTTTCTATCAGGATATTTTCATTGACATAAGTCAAATTTAAGTGCTGAGGTCTGAAATATCAGAAATAAGTAAAGAGATGGTAAAAAACAGGAATAAATGACATAAAAACATACTGGTAAATTAATATCAGAAATATAAAAATAAAAATGTTCAGCCGTATATATGTCTACCCTTTAGTTTCATTTCTTGTTATGAGGTCGGAGGTGAGGTGATGTGAATTTATATGACTGATAGCCTTCCTGATGAGAACCTCAGTTGAGAAGCTAATGAAAATGAAATGAAAGATGGTGAATGAAATTGGGTAAGGAGGAGGAAGGAATCAGCTGTGTTTTTTTTTTTTTGCTAGTTGCTTTACATCGCACCGACACAAATAGGTCTTATGGCGACGATGGGACAGGGAAGGGCTAGCAGTGGGAAGGAAGCGGCCGTGGCCTTAATTAAGGTACAGCCCCAGCATTTGCCTGGTGTGAAAATGGGAAACCATGGAAAACCATCTTCAGGGCTGCCGACAGTGGGGTTCGAACCTACTATCTCCCGAATACTGGATACTGGCCGCACTTAAGCGACTGCAGCTATCGAGCTCGGTCAGCTGTGGTTTAAGAAAACGAACTGTCCTGGCATTTTCCTGGAAGTGAAAATGGAAAACCACAGAAAAGCATTCTCAGGACAGCCAATAGTAAGGTTTGAATCCACGCATCTCCAGAATGCAGATCTTGGCTCCGTAGCCATAGTGCGTTAATATGCACGGCCACTCCACTTGGGAAATCAAGTATAGCACTAGTAAATTATAATCGAGTTAAATGGATTTTTTTTTTTTTTTTTTTTTTTAAGATTTCAATATTAGTATAAGCATGCTTACTAAAGAGTGATGCAGAATTATTATGTCCAGGGAGAAAACAAAGTTACTATCTTTTATTTATCCATCAACATTTACACCTACATTTTAAGATTTCCTTTCTTCCATACCAACACAAAACTTACAGCTCCCACAATCATTGAGGCAGTAAGTTTAACAGAGATGCATACTGCTTGATTAATGCTTGAAGGACATCTCAGAATTCTGGGTTTTGAAGCATACATTTTGATTTTTACTAGGCTTCAACAGGAGAAATCCATAGGCATGAAGTCTGAAAACTCCAGTGATATTTCACCTGGTGACTTACTTCTAGTGACTTCCTGTGACAATGATGATGATAATGATGATGATATTGTTTTATGTCCCACTAAAATAATACCTTTACAGTTTCTGGATGATGACTGTTGCTTTGAGGGGTCTAACATGTAGATCATCAGCCCCAGATGGAATGAGATGAAATGATAATTTAAAATTTATCCACTGACTGTGATGATCATATATGAATTTAAAATGATCTGTGGATCTGATCCACAATGCCTTATTTATGGTAAAATGATTAAAAACATACATGAAATGTAATAAAATTTAGTAAGGTATTGATTTAAAAGTAAACTGACAAATATAAGAGGTAAAAAGCTAAAAACAAATTTAAAGCATATAACTAGTTATATACAGTTATACAGTTAAAAGATTGAAACACTAAAGGGTAACTTAGATTAAAAGGTTTATTAAAAAATATTCATTTACATTAAAAGAAATATACCAGTCCCTAGAACAAAATATTTCAATTCAGAATGGTCAAACAGACCATTAATATTCAAGAAACGGATGACGAGATCTATAAACTACTTGTCATCTTGTAGAATGAGGGGCATAAACAAGAAAGTTTTAGACTAAGGCTACATCTTTGTACTCTTGTAAGGATGTGTACTACGATGAGATAAACTGGGAGGGCGGGGGTCTTCACCCTTCAGTGAGTAGGAGCGAACGGCCAATTTCAAGATGGCATAATACCATTGTTTCTCTCCAGGAAAGAAAAACTGAAGTCTTCCATGGTGTTGTTCTTTTTCTGATTACTCTCAGTTTATTGGAGAGAGGGATGGCCTTCCACTCCTTCCATTAAAAGATGTCTCAGCTGAGAATGAACATCACTAACTTTGTATCAACCTTATCCACTAATTCGTTTCCTGCTACTTCCATGAGGCTAAGGAGCCAGAGAAAGTTACTGATTACCTTCCACAACTAGCCAGGAGGTCCTGGATGCGTTGCACCAGAAAGTGTCATAGGAAACATATGTGAATAGACTGTAATGAGCTCAAAGAGTTAGTGCACATCAGGAAGTGCTGACGTTCACTGGACAGCATATACCACTGAACTTCCAAGATAGCATAGAGCTCAGCTGTGAATGATATATTATATAAACACGGGAATGGTTCCCAGATTATATACTACCCCTTAAGTCATCCAGGTGATCACAGAATCGAACCAAAAGTACAAAAATGACTAATTCAAGAACAAAAGGCCAGTTTAACTATTAAAGTATCTGCAAGATGTTTTAAAATCACAAAATGCCTCAATAATCAACAAAAATTGTGTGATATCCATAGTACCACTATAATATGTAGTTGGTCCCACATTTTATATTATAACACAATAGAAACATACATCAGTAAATAACAAGAAGGAAGAAATATGAGGTCATTACATACAAGTAAAAATGTGGGGTCATTTACCAGTACTAAAACTTAAAACTCTGGGGTCTTTTACCCATATCAAAAATCAAAACTCTGGGATTGTTGAGAAATATAAAAATCTGGGGTCATTCACAAAAATTAAAATCTGGTGCCATCACATGCAAATAAAGTTCTGGGCTCATTCACAAAATAAAGAATCTGGGGTCATTCACCAAAAGTGAAAAACCTGAGATCATTTACCAGTACCAAAAAACAAGAACTCTGGGATCATTTACCGGTATCAAAAATTAAAACTCTTGAGGTTGTTCATAAATATAAAAATCAGGGGTCATTCACAAACATTAAAATCTGGGGTCACTGCATGCAAACAAAATTCTGGGGTCATTCACAAAATAAGGAATCTGGGGTCATTCACCATAAGTGAAAAATCTAGGGCAATTAAAAAAATAATAGAATGGAGCATTGACAAAAAATTAAAATCTGGGCTCATTCACAAACATAAACATCTGGAGCATTCACAAAAATCATATAAGTAAGAATCTGGGGTCCTTACCAAAACTGAAAATCTGAGTCATTGAATATAAAAATATGGGTTCTTAACAAAATTGATGATCCTGGAAAATGAATACAAAAATCTGGGGTAATTCATAAAAATCTGGATTCATTCATTACACATAAAACTGTATGGGCCATTTACGGAAATTTAAAATCCGGGGTTCACTAAATTAAATCTGTGGTCATTCACCAAAAAAATATATATCTATCTGTGTAAGTTTGTCAAAAATGAAAGCAAAATACTATTAGGTGTAAACTATTGGTGTAAACTTGTAGGCCATCAATGAAAACAAAAATAAAGTTGTGGACCTTGGAATTAAGTTACTGCTCTATAAAGTGCAACACACCAACAAAAGTGATTCAGAATGACGCCTGCAAGCATTTACATTGTGCGCAATCTCCTTGTGACTAGGCAGCCTATACTACTTTTGTAACATAATGCATAAATGCTGTATTCAATTTGTAAAGAGTCAATTTTGTTAATCAAATGCGATGTTACAAGTTTCTGTAAGACGTAATGCTATGACACAGTCAGTGTGTGCCACGACACGTAGTTGCATGTGATGGCATGTGACAATGAGTTAAACCAGTAGCGGCGATTTGGTATTAGAAGTGGGGGGGGAGTGGCAAAAATACATACAGACAACAGAAAGTAGCCGGGTTGAGGGATGTAGCGGGCAGTGGGGGTAGGAGGGATGGTATACATATCAAAACTGAACAAAAAAGCTGCAAAATGGTAAGTTTTGATGCTCCTTGAGCGGATTTCAACAGAGAGGTATGGGCTGACAGTTTACTAATTATAATTTTTTGAGATTTTGATTCAATACTATACAATAAAACTTTCACCAAAGAAACAATATTACACACATATTACAATTAAAAAGAAGTACGGCGTGATTATAAAATTAAAAAATCATTTAGTATTTGACTACACTCTAAGAAACTAACAGACAATATTAAAGAGACTGCCAGACTGACGAATGCACGCAGCAAGCAGGTGAATCATACCTCAGTATCCACAACCTCAGCAAAAATATACCCCTGTTACCCTTCCTCATAGCATTTGCGAAGTCTCCACTACTTGCTGTGGTGCTATACGAATCGGTTAGCCGTGACAAACGACATTTTGTGCATATTTTCAATAATAATTAAAAATTTGCACAATTGTTTTAAATAATTCCTATAATTCCTAGTTTTAGCTCGCTAAAATGGAATATTTTCTCTAAAAAGTGGGGGGGGAGGACTGCCCCTCCTCGCCCCCCTTAGTCACCGCTACCGAGTTAAACAATAACCTATTAAATACTTCTGGAACCTTGTTCCAGACTATTCCATCATCACATCATAATACAAATATTCCAGAATTGTTTACGGAGACTGTACAGCATATTAAACTAGAAAACTTAATCACCCTCGTTTAATCATATCTACTCATATTTCTGCTGATTGCTTGTAGTATTATTTATCAACACGGATTCAATATTGCCGATTAGTGATTTTTTTATCTGGAGCTAACAATTTACCGAAGTTTAAAATTTGGGGTTCCACTAAAATAAAATCTGTGTTTGTCATGACTATGTCATAGCATTACATTGTACAGAAACTTTTAACGTTGCATTTTATTAACAAACAATGAAAGTTTATTGACTCTTTACAAGTTGCACAGTTAGAACAGATGCAATAGGTTCTTGAAAATAACACTAGACAACAAAGATTTTGAATTAAACAACAAATTACATAATTAGCAGTGACAATTCAAGGAATCCATGATGTAGTGAAAAATTGCAGAATTTGAAAGTAACTCAAAATGACTGTGAACCAGTGAATATAAAATATACAATAACACTCAAAGGTGCGGGCTGATATTAGTGGTGCAAAATTAATGTCTTAAAAACCATTAACGTGGGCACTGATGGAATCCAACCATGAAAACAACAAAGCAGGATATCAACAACACACATTCATCTTTCTCACCAAATTTATAAAAGGTAAGAAATAGAAATAATAAACATATAATACAGTCAAAACCAGTTATAATGACTCTGAAAAGATCACCAATTAATAGTCATTATAGCCAATAGTCACACCAACCAGTTGGTTTTTAAATTTTCCTAAAAATTTCATATCTGTACATTTTAGGCTTCACGCTTACATTGTTAATTAACAGAATGACATTAAAACTTATAAAAAGACATAACTAAAATAGGTACTGTATTTACAATATCGGTAAGGTATTTGAGCAGTGGGAATGAAAACAAATTTTTCTTCTAATGTTTACGCAGTATGTATAACAATTACATGCCAACAAATATAAAATGCTACAATACGCGAGGAAAGAAATAGCAACAATGTAAATTGTAAACTTTTCAACCAGTTGCTTTAACTTCAAAATGCAATATAGTAACGCATACCACAATATACTGTACTACTGAAGGAAATCAGTTATCTTTGTTTGCTTTTTGGACTTAAGATGGGCGTGCATACACACTTTGCATTTGATGACGTATTCATTTTAATGCCTCATTATTGTCATTTGTATTAAACTCTTCTTTGAAAATAAGACATTTTTCTAAAGTTGTCACTGCACTGAGAGCTTTGGTAAGTGACAGCACAACAAAGCGTCCTTCTTGTTCGTTTTTATTCTCGTCGATCATGTGTTGACTTTGAATGCCAGCTACAATTACTTCTTCACTTGCTGGGGCGCACACAGCAAGATTGTTGTCTACCTCGGCAAAGTCCTCTATTTCACAGCTTGGTAAAGATGGAACAAGTTCTTGCACTAATCGCGGCAAAGGAATGGCATCCTCACCATCATCAGCACCATCAGCTGTTGCTGAAAACGTGTTGCCCTCATTGTGGAATGGTGAAGAAATATCTCTGAAACCTACATATTTAAAACAATTGCCAATGGTCCTTTGCGTGATATTTTCCTACGCTTGTGACATCATTAAAACTGCATCAAGAACGTTAAAAAAACTGTTTCTTCACCTTCCTCAATTTTCTATAACATGTTTATTTGAAGTTTCCCACACTGCATTTTAAAAGATTTTATGACTCTCTGGTGCATAGGTTGTAAAACTGAAGTGATGTTTGGAGGTAAAAATACAAGCTTTATGTACTGCAGATTGTAGACTACTGAATGAGCAGGGCAATTATTGACCAGAATAATTTTTCATTTTTTGTTTTTGTTTTCAGCTGAGAGTCCGAGTTATGCAACCACTTTCCAAAAGTGTCAGATGTCATCTAAGATTTTGCATTGTTTTTATAAACTATAGGCAGGGACTGAATTTTTTTTTTTCCCAACATCATGATTTTCTTGATATGCCAATCACCAAAAGTTTTTCGTTACATGATCCTGTCATATTTACAGCAGCCATAACAGTGAATCTTGTCTTAGACATTTTCACACCGGAAAACTGTTCACCTTTAAATTTCAATGTCTTATCTGGGGTCATATGTAAAACAAGACAGTTTCATCTGCACTGAATACATCATCTGGCTTGTAATCTTCACACACAAAGCAGGGCCGTTTCTTAGATAGTCACTTGTCTGTTATGCCATCAGGTACACCGGCAGTTTCACCACAAATTTTCCCAGCGACAATGTCATGGCAAGCTCGGAAACGTTGAATCCAAGTGAAAGAACATTTGAAGTTCGATTGCCCAAATTATGAGCAAATTCATTGGCTTTTGCTTGAAAAATATGTCTATTTCTCGGCATATTATTTGTTCTTCACTGCTTAAACCATGTAACCATCTTTTTGGTCAGATGATCTGGCCCACTTGATTTTTAAAGAATGCTGTTTGGAAATAGACTGTATTTTCTCTCTGTCTTTCCAAATGGTAGAAATTGGTGAGTGTGATACACCCAATTCCTTCAAGATGCTTACATTTGTTTCCCCATTTTCTATTCGCCATATTATGTGTGATTTTTCTTCAATATTAAACACTTCCTTTTTATCTTGTGACATCTTCACAGCAATGCTTGCTTTGACTATTTAACCCATAAAAAGATTTGATATCTACAATCTTCTGAAAACAAGACTTTAACCTTCTGTCGGTCATGCCGTATCTGTGAGATATGTGAGTCTTTCATCACATCAGATTTCTTAAACGATAAGTTCCATTGGCCCAAGCTTTTCAGTAACTGCTTATCGCCACTCTGGGAATTCCCTGTCAGGATTTCCTGACTTTCTGCCAACACATTCCCTACTACCCTCGTCTTTGTATCTATGGTATTCAGCGCGACGGATTGTGATGTGGTGTGGCATCATTGAGTACATGTGTTAGCAGCTGTAAACATAAGCATTACATTGTTGTCAGCAATCTCCAAATACGTAACAAACAAAAATCAACATTGGACGTTATAGCTGATATATTTCTCCAAAAATGTGATAAAAATACTTCGTACGTATTTGAGTTTGATTTAAGTGCTCCAATGTGGGCGTAAACTATGTAAATAATAAATACAATATGTCATAATAAGTGATATCATACCAAGTGATTTTTTAATACAGTGTTTATATAGGATTTAGATGGGACAGTTAGATTTCACTCTTATATCCAAAACATCATTAAAAGGCAATGTTGCAATAAACTGTATCGACTGTATATATTTTTTAAATTGGCCTGTAGGAAAACCTAACTACATATGGGCTATCCTTTTCTTCCTTCCCAATGTCCTTTTTTTATATCTTTTCCTTTATATTATTCTGTATTTTCTTTATAATTTTTATCCTGTATCTTGTCCTGCCCTCACCCTACACCTACCTATATAATATATAACTTCCCCCCCTCCCTTTCCCTCAAATTCGCGCACTCTTTTCCCAAATTTTTTCTTGTATTTTTCCGGTTTTTATAATCTCTCCTCATTCCTGTAAACATTTAGAATAATGACACAAATTTGTGACACATCAGGTAAAAATGACTGAAATATTGACTCATCCAAGTGAATTTATGTTTTTACTAATGAACTGTCCATCTCCATAGCGTAACAGCACTAGTAACTACCATCCTCAGAGGCCTGGATTTGATTCCCGGTACTGCGAGAGATTTAGGAATGGCAGGAGGGCTGGTGTGTGGTTAAAGTGGCATATGCAGCTCACCTCAATTGGGGGTATGCTGAAAAGAGTTGCACCACCTCGGAACGAGGACACAAGTTTATTTTGACTGCCTCCATACCAAAAGGTTTAGCGCTATTAACTGCCGTCCTTGGAGGCTTGGGTTCGATGGCCGGTACTGCCAGAAATTTAAGAATGGCAGGAGGGCTGGTATGTAGTACATGCAGCTTACCTCCATTGGGGGTGTGCCTGAAAAGAGCTGAACCACCTCGGTGTGAGAACATGAATTTACTTACTAAGATGTTAAGCGGATGCAGCCGATTTGAATTCCAAGGCAGTATTTCGAAAAGGTTCTGGGACGAAGACCAATTGTATGCCCTAGAAAATCGTGGTTAGACCAGATTAGAGAAGACTGAGAGAAGGGAGGAGAAACATGGGATGCTCTAGAGAGAGAAGAAGCATACCAAGACAAATGGAGGCACATCATTATAAAACATATTAATAATGATCACACTTTTGCTAGAAACTTTCATGTTCACAATATCAATATGAGGTAAAAAAAAAAAAAAAAAAAAGATGTACATAGATCAAATAAAACCTAAACATATTACCAAAAAGGGATTCATAATGAATGTATAAGCATATCAGGTGAATCAGCTGCCTCTACCAATACTGTTGGATGCAAACCACAGTTTTATACATGTCCTGAATTCATTTGCCCTTCCAGTATGCACCATAAACACAGTTAAACCTGAGTCTTTGTATGACCTACACAAAAATTGGAGGCTTTCATGCCATAATTTTATTTAATAAAAATATTAAATAATTATGAATGATCAGATACAAACAGACCTACAGGTCAGCCTGGCCATGGAAGAAAGGCTGAGTGTTGCAAAGTTGAAGTGGCTAGGACACATTAAACAGATGCAGTCGACTTGAATTCTAAGGCAGTATTTTGAGAAGATCGTTCCAAGATGACGACTGATTGAACGCCCTAGAAAAAGGTGATTAGACCAAATTAGAGAAGGCTTAGAGAAGAGAGGAGAAACATGGGATTCTCTACAGAGAGAAGCAGCATATCGAGACCGTAACAAATGGAGGCACATCATTCTAAAACGTTCTACCCAGCTCGTAGGAAGGAATTCATGATGAGAATGATGATGAATTGAAACCATGTACATGCTCTCTAAATGATCTGATCTGATATGTAAATGAAACGTCTGTGAAACACAAAGTAGACATTGCAGCTGTGTTAAAACTATTACATGAGCTAGAATCTATATACACTAAGCCACAGTACAGTATAGCAGAGATGATAACAGCAAGCTGACTGCTACAGTGCACAAATCTTACATGTGATAGGTTCGAGTCTGGAGCAGGGATATTCTCCTATTTTTTAGTCATTTCGTTTTTATTGTCTCTTAATGTACAGTACGTGAAATATCCTCTTTTATGCACATTTTCGGTAAATGAAAGTGTTAGTTAGTTAGTTACTAACTGATGAACCTAAATTGCCACACTGGGGTGAAATTCTGACAACAATGAATGAGTTAGCTGGAAAATGAATAATTTCCAATAACAGACCAATTATTATATTGGAATTATGAATTTGCTCATTCAGGACATGTATTTCAGGTTCTATATGGGAATCAAAGTCTATATCATCTGATGGTCTAGCAGGCATCAACTTCTCTAAAAGAGACCAAGTGTCTCATAATGCATTGGCACTGCCTGAGGCTCCAAGTAGCCTATGCAGCAGCCTTCACTAGGTTGGCGGTTGCAGAGTAGGCTTCAGCCTACAAGTGGCCACAGCTTGTCCATGGACCAACAACTCTGCACTGTGACTGACCAACTGAGCAGAAGACAGGTGGCAACGACTCTACCGTGGCTGTACACCTCTGCCAAAAATTGTATCTCGGAAACTAATGGACCGATTTTCATAAAACTTAGTATGTAACTGCTATTGTTGGAGATAATTAAGTGTGTGGTCAATCAAGTACAAAGAACAAATTACTACGCCAGCAATAGAATTAGTAATCTTTGTAATTTTAATCATTTTTCGTTATAGCTTTAAGAAATTAAATAGATGTTAATAGTGGGGCATGCTGTTTAGAATGTTTAAAAACAGATACAGGAATACATGTACAATTACAATTTACAATTTATTCATTAGATGCAATTACATCAGAATCGCTATCGTCACTTTCATTATCTCCTTTGGCAGAACCAGATACAGGAGGCTCAGACAGTAAGTTGAGCACTTCTCGTGAAAGCAGAATCGACTTCCTCCTCCTTGATTTCCCTAAGCTGGTAATATAAGGGTCCGTTGATATAAGCAGCCTATGGAAAAGGTCAGTATTTGTGTCATTCTGGAAGGTTTCCTATTATCTTTATTCCTGGTCTCCTGGGCGTCCTCGGAGAGGTGTCCAATAGGTATAATACAGTGCCATGACCCAAGAGTTTGTGCAAAGTTACAAGCATGTAGTACGATTTGTATTTTTGAAAGTACAATTGTATAGTTTCCTTTGCGTACATGCCAAATGTCACTTTATCAATGGCATACCCACACGAAAGAGTTTCTACGATAGCTAGTAGATGGTTTATTAAATTTATATCTACTCCAGTAATACATGCAGAAGTGGAAGCCTCTCTGAAGAATCTTCTAGCGGTTTCCATCATTGGTATTGCCAGCACTTTCCTTTGGATATCAACTAATAGACGCGTTTCCTCCCTGAACTTCTGTAGTGATGTCATCTAAAGTATTTATTTATTGCATGTATATTTTAGGCTTTAAATCAGTGCTTAAATGTATTGTGTTGAATGAGAGTTATGCGATAAGCCTACGTGCATGATTTATTTCGTTAACATTAACACTGTGATCTTTTGTAGTCATCTGCAGTATTTATTTACTGTGTCTGTTTTCTAGCTTTTATTGTCTGGATAAATTTATTAAATGCAATTAAATACATCACCCGCCCCTCAAGTCCATAAAATTATTTGTCTATTTTCTCTCGCAATTTGCCTTATATTTCAGTGCTGAGGTTTCTTATGTGCCGTAGTTTACCTCTGATTCTGTACAAACCAAAAGTGGCCCCTGTAAACCCCACGTCCCCTTCAGTTCATAAAAGTAATTTGTAGCTTAGTTTCTTTAGCCTTTTGTCTTGAACTTACATACTGAATTTCACAAATTTATGTGCCGCCGTTTTCCTGTGACGGCGTTGAGTGGAGCCGTTCAATATGGAAACGCTGTTGTCATAAGAGCAATACTGTTTTCTTAACATGGAATGAGCTATAGTAGGCTAATGGCAGGCTCATCCTGACATTGTTGTGATGCACGTCCTTCTGCAAGGCTCATTCTCTGCTCGAACCAACTTTTATTGTACTTCAGCAATTTGTCCCTTTTTCTACTATATTTTGTCCAGCGTGATCAATTTTTAGCACACACAATACTGACAGATTTCCTTAACCTGGATCCGCCCAAGATTGAATTTTTTGAGAATAAAGTTGTAACTTTTAGCGTTGGATACAGTGCGCGCGGTTACAATAATAAGCGTCCAAGAAGACTGTGTAGTTTGCCGTGCCATATATGGCACGCTGGGCGGATTCAGGTTATTGACTTGGATATGTCCTCGTAACAATCCTCAAAGCCTAAATGTTCAATTACAACATTCGCAATATCATTGTTCCGCTTATATTCCCTGCTGTTCCTCAACAGTTCGAAAACCGACCTCCGGGTTACAGAGTACATAGCTTCTGAAAAAAATTAATTACTCTCATGGTCACGCCTGGTCGCAGCAAAAAGTCACAGTTTTCTATTCATTATAGATAACTCATCCAAAAGACTTTCATTGCAGAAATCAAAGGCAATCCATTTTGAAAGTCAGCTCAAATATGTATAGATAGCGCTTGGACACCATGTACCTGAATTTTAAGTGCATATTTTGGACAACAATATAGTAATTTTCAGAAAATGCTACATACTATATAAAAATGCATACCTTCATCTAATATAATCACATTACAAGCTAAAGAAATATTTAGTTCTCACGTCTTTACTGAGCCCTCACATAATAATAAATGCGCGCTTGCCTCGCCAGAATATGATGCCCTAACAGAGGAGAGCCACTTTAGACTTTCGGTGAGATTAGATAATCAGACAGCGCGACTTTTCAATACTTAATTACAGTACCCAAGAGTCTTATAAACACGACTCACAGAAAATGCACACCAAAGACAAGGGTTGAAAATCTTATTTTTGGCCGGCTGGATGCTAGACATTACCCACTGTGCACTGTTGGCTGTCCTGAGAACAGTTTTCCATGGTTTTCCATTATCCTGCACTAACGTAAATGCCGAGCAGCTCCTAGTATAAACCAAAGCCTCCAACCCCCTACCTTCTGCATACATTGCCTTCACCACTACAAATCTCCCTGGTCTGAAAGAAGGCATTACTCTCTTAGAGGCCTGCCTCCCCATTCAGGAAAGGAATGAAAACTTTTGTAGTTAGATAGTAGCCTCCATTATATTTACTAGCCATGTGCATTGGTAGGTGTGCTAGTTACCAACTGATGAGCCCAAATTGGCACACTGGGGTGAAACGCTGGCAATCAAGAATGAGTTCGCTGAAAAATTTATCATTTTCAATAATGGAAAAATTATACTGGAATTATGAATTTGCTCATTCAGGACAGATATTTTAGGTTAAATATGGGAATCGAAGTCTATATCATTACTTGAAGTGTTAACTTTATTTTGTTGCAAGATGATTAGAAAGGAACTAAAATCTTCTAAGACCACTAAGTCTACCCAGAAGTTTTCTAAACTATCTGACAACTGATTTCTGGAATGGTAAGCAAGAGAATAATGTATTGTGTATGCAATAATTGTCCTATATTCGTAAGCACAATTAGCAAAGGAGAGCTGCCTAGTGCAGGAACCAATAAACTAGGGAGAGAAAACACTTTCTCTTCTGTTCGCATCTCAGCAATTTGACTGGATTTAGCCTAGTTTTCCAGCCAGATGTCTATCCTGGTGCCAACCCTATATTCTCTATTGGATGTTTTTGTGATGGTTTGTCGTGTGATATGTTGTATGTATTTGAAGTTTTAAGTTGAAGACAAACACCCAGAATAGTGTTGAAGCTAAGTTGGGAAGAGATGTGATATTTATAGGGTGACGCCAAGTACAAGACCCATTTCCTTATTGAGAAAGTTTTTGGCAGTATTAACGAATAATGCCTTTATGTGTGTAAAGTACGTCTACTTTTCAAAACACTTCCATATATATTTATAAAATCGATCTGACACTAGGCCATTTTATCTGTTTATTTTTATTTTTGTGAGTGACTCCAGACTTTTATATGCATGCAATGATCCCAGATTTGAACTTGTATATAATGACCTCATATTTACTCCCCATTGTTGTTTACTAACATATGTTTTTATTGTGTTATTATACAAAAAAAGTGAGGCCAATATTAGTATTATGGATATCACAACATTTTTGCTTATTATTTAGGTACTACATGATTTTAAAATGACTTTTAGATACTTTTACAGTTGGAACTGGACTTTTCTGAACTAGTCATTTTTATCTGTTTTTTGAATTCTGTGGATCACCATGTAAGTGAAGGGGTAGTATGTATATACATATATATGAGGCCATCCCCGCGTTTTTATGTATATACAACTGCAGTGTAAATATTGCAGGTTTCAGGCAGAGGAAAAAGAAACCTCATATTATTCACAATGAACGAACAGCTGACTTTCCCTTCTGCCTTAAAATCATCCTGGATACTGCCTAACGATGGACATGAAGAGTCTCCGAAAAATAGGTAGGTCCGTGTTCACTTTTTAGCCGGTGTGCAGATCCGAAATAATGTGAGGTAGTTGTATTAACCATGGGAGATACTTTTACTTGGTGTTCTAACAAGGCAACTATAACTGCTATCCAAGCGTATACCAGCCGGCTGCATTGCTCATGAATAAGCAGCGAACAACCAAAAGTTTTTGTTGTGGAATATGCAGGGAAAGCTTGGATGATGTAGCATCTGCTGTAAATTTGCAGTATCGGCAGCCCTGAAGATGGTTTACCGTGGTTTCCCATTTTCACACCAGGTAAATGCTGGGACTGTACCTTAAAAGGCCACCGCTTCCTTCCCAGTCCTAGCCCTTTCCTGTCCCATCGTCGCCATAAGACCTATCTGTTTCAGTGTGACGTAAAGCCAATAGCAAAAAAACAGTGTATTTTTTGATACCTATGATGTAAAGGTGGCACACCAGATTCATCAAGCAAGCTAGCAATAAGGCATTTACGAAGAGCTCCACATCCAGCCTCACTGCACTATGATGGACACTGTTCAGCTTTTCTAGAGCTGACTTGCAAGCTGATCCATATACTACACTGCCATAATCTAACCTTGATAAAATAAGTTTTCTTCTCTTACTTCTTTTCCCACACTGTGATGGGGTCATGGCAACCTTGATAAAAATAAGTGCACATCAGAAGTGTATGGAGAACTGCACAGTTAGCCACCCATGTCATGTCACAAAGAAATATTAACATGTTTAATTTCTTAGAGCACATGGCCTTCAATTGCCATATATACAGCTCTAACTTTAACTTACTGTCGAAAGAGGAGTCCCAGGAATCAGTCAATAGGTATCGACTAGTAGTAGAGCAACATGCCCCAAAGACAGTTCAAGATGGTAACGGAGAGAACATTTACGATAGAAGTTAACAACCAAGGTCTTTGTGGTTGAAAATCTGACAGCCATTATTTGACTCTCCTAATAACTTATTGTATGAGCCACTCAGTGACAGCCATTGTTTGAGCGCTATAATGTAGGGCAAAATCATCTATATATAATGCAGGTATGACTGCTGGGCCATCAAGTGGCAGCAAAAGTACCACTGATGGCAATAGCAAACAATCAGTACCAATCCCTGAGGAACTCCATTCTCTTCTACATGACATTGCCAATATGTACAAATAATTCTCAATAAATGCTCGTAGATTGCCTCAGAGTTTCCACTGATGCATGGTTGAGAGGATGACACGAAGCCATACGCATTCTGAAGATCAAAAACGGTGACTAGGTACTGTTTCCGAAGAAAGGCGTCCTGGATCACACTTTCCAAGTGTTGGAAACTCACCCTTCAACCAGATTTGGTTGAACACCGTAAGAAGATATCGTAAGCTCTCCTCTCTAAGGTGTTTCAACATCTGCTTCTGGACATTATCCAGTCCAGGCACCATGTCATTAAAAACTGCCAAGGCACTACCAAGTTCCCACCCAACTGTAATCCTCTGAGGCATGTGTGTCACATTACGGTATTCTTTTCTGCCTCATGCCAATAAATATCAGATCATAGATCCTGGATAATTGAGGGTGGATCCATGATATCACCTGCAACGAAAATTCCCAGAGTAAAATTTGGTTTTTCTATATCAGGAATTCCAATTTTGTGAACAATTTAGATGAAAGGGTATACACAGTCATGGATGATACATACCTTTCCCATGAAGCTTTCTTACTCTTTCGCATAAGATATTGTGCCTTAGCATGTAGATTTTGCATGTAGATTCTATACCTACCATAGTAGGCTGCCAAGTGTAGTGCTTTTTAACACAACAGTGGTCTCGATCATGGAACGAGCTTATGACGAGGAGTCACAGAGAAATAGCAATAGAAATAGCAATGAGAATGACATTAACAAGATATCGCACTTCTACATTTCGGCAAGCAGAATTGTTAAAGACAGCAAGTGATGAAAACTTTGGCCAATTAACGTCTGAAAACTCATCAAGGAGGAGTTTCTATGATCTCTGTTTCAGCAAAGTAAGAATGATAGGAAAATGGTCACTGCCACAGATGTTGTCATGCACATCCCTCCAAAAGATGGGAACCAGTGCACAGTTGCATAGACTTAAGTCTATGCTAGTATAGATCCCTTGTGCAATGCTGAAATGAGTCAATTTCCCTATATTCAGGATGGATAAATCTGCTCTAGGATTAGCTTCTTCACATGCCTTCCTCAGGGTTAAAGACTAAGGGACCGGGCGAGTTGGCCGTGCGCGTAGAGGCGCGCGGCTGTGAGCTTGCATCCGGGAGATAGTAGGTTCGAATCCCACTATCGGCAGCCCTGAAGATGGTTTTCCGTGGTTTCCCATTTTCACACCAGGCAAATGCTGGGGCTGTACCTTAATTAAGGCCACGGCCGCTTCCTTCCAACTCCTAGGCCTTTCCTATCCCATCGTCGCCATAAGACCTATCTGTGTCGGTGCGACGTAAAGCCCCTAGCAAAAAAAAAAAAGACTAAGGGAGCCCCATAAAGGATGACAGGCATTAAAATCACCCACAATCAGGAAAGACACAGAGGGGAGCAGAGCTATTAAAGAAATTATGTTGATATTGAGAGGCAGGTTTGGGGGAAAATATACACTATAAACAGCAATCATAATAGCCAACCCTACACTCCAAGACTTCAGATTTAGGTGAAATAAATCATAGAAGATATCAACAATGACCTCCAACGAATCATTGTATATACACAAAGAAATTCTCTTAAACACCACAAAGACTCAGGCAAACACAATTGGATCGCAAAAATTACTGAGCTGCTACAATTGCAGTAATCCCACCTTTCCTGCTGAACATTAACATTATTCTCTATAGAAAACAGTTAGAAATTGATTTATTTACAATATCGGATATGATACTCATATCACGCCATATTATCATGTTCTCTCATGCTGAAGTCTGATAAATGACCAAATAGCTACACTTTTAATGATGGCATTTTGATTGTTAGCTGAAAACAAGCCATTGTATATTGCTTCTAAGTCACCTTTGCATATTCTTTTTATGACCTAAATACCCAATTGGACTACTTTCTTACTATTCCTGTGCACCGCACAAATATAATAAATCATTTGTGGGGACCGGCACCCTGCCAGTTCAGGTAAAAAATACTCGGAAAAAGTTCACTCGTTCCGTGGAACACGTATTGTACTAGCACGCAAGTTGCAACTTTCTGTATCTATGCTGAATAATATGGTGATAAATAGAAGAAGCATAACATCAAGTGCTTCAGAATGCAGACCAAACTCCCAAAAAAGGGAATATGCATGCTGGCAAACAATGGCTGCAGCAATTGTCAGAAACTGTAACAAATTTGATGCATAAAGCAACTCAAAATTTCCTCTGATCTGCAGACAGCATCAGTATCATTCCACATAAAACAGTGGCCTTTAAACTTTAAAATATGAGCAGTGATCTAACAGTGAACAATGTTAATTTAGTCTCTCCCAAAACTAGAAAGAAGCAAGACTAGTCGCTGATGAAAATCAATATTCAAACTCATTATTGATATGCTTTTAGTCTCAGAGGAACAGAGAAAAGTTTCACTAATTCCAGTCTACCTCATCTTTTTCTGCTTTTCCACATGGCGAATATACTGTTGCAATTCCTAGTCCTAACAAAGTACAATTCGTAAAGACAATCAACAGTAATACAAAAATTTGGATTACCATCTTAAGAAAAATTTATCCTCAATATAACTTTTTTTCCTGTACAACAGAGCTGATTAGAGTTGGTGGACAGAGACTCTCAACTCTTGATCTATTCAGTAAAATCCAAATAAGAATTCATTGATTTATGGGAAACCTAGAACACATTCAGGACAGTATTCCATTTATTTTATTTTATGGTTTGTGTATTTTTTAGAACAGAAATATCAGTTAACTGAAATACAAACCTTATGTAATCATACTGTATACGGAGTGTCTGTTATGGAAAATTTATGGGCATAATAAAACCAATAATATAACAGAGGATCTGTCATCCATTTTTTCCTAGTTTAGTTAATTGCCAGGGGGTAACTGGTTCATATCTCTTATGTCCTGTGATGTAATGCACTGAATTCACAATAGGATGTTAACTTTTTTTTTTTTTTTGCTAGGGGCTTTACATCGCACTGACACAGATAGGTCTTATGGCGACGATGGGATAGGGAAGGCCTAGGAGTTGGAAGGAAGCGGCCGTGGCCTTAATTAAGGTACAGCCCCAGCATTTGCCTGGTGTGAAAATGGGAAACCACGGAAAACCATTTTCAGGGCTGCCGATAGTGGGATTCGAACCTGCTATCTCCCGGATGCAAGCTCACAGCCGCGCGCCTCTACACGCACGGCCAACTCGCCCGGTTAGGATGTTAGCAGTGAAGAATGATAATACTAGCACTCAAAATTCCCAAGGAAAATGCATGGGGTATTCAGAAATTATCAGAATCTCTACTAGCGAATGGAGTACAGACACGAGTGCGTGACTGAGGACCGCACGGTATTGGCTGTTTACATGTGCTCTGCAGCTGGCAAGCAATACAGTAGTGTGCAGTCTGTGACTCAACACATGCAGGGCAGGGGAGTGGAGAAGTGGGGCATCGGGAAAGAGAATTTTAAAGCATCATTTCATGCAAGTTTTCATGTTAGTGCCCTGCGCAACATGAAACACACTACAAAATGAAAATGAAAAAATATTAATATCCATAGTATGTAAAATAAATAAATAAATAAATAAATAAATAAATAAATAAATAAATAAATAAATAAATAAATAAATAAATAAATAAATAAATAAATAAATAAACAATTAACAGAAATCAATTATCACTAAACATATCTCCTCAATGGCCTAAGGACTCTTAAAGTCGAGCTGTAAAGGCCCAGCCTGTTACGTCAAGCAATCTAAATAACCTACAGAAGATGTTCGGCATTAATAGTTGTGTACATTTCTGATTTACACCTATGAAAAACAATAATAATGTATGGAACTACTCTGGACTTAGTTTTATTAGTCTATATCCTAGAATACTCTGTTCTAAACTTAGCCTTTAATACCTGCCAATACCACAGGACCTGCTTGCAATGTTGTTGTTGTTGTTGTTGTTGTTATATATTATGACTAACCTGGATTCCAATCCATCAGCTTTCTTGTATTCCAGTATAGCTGAGTAAGATTTCCTGAAGTTATGGTTGTCACATCAAGTTTGTTGCAATGTAGCAGGTGTTCCCTATCAATTTTGCTTCCAGGGTCATGGCAAAGTGTGCATTTTTCGGATCTCAGGATGTTGATTCATTTCAGATGAGCTGCAAGACAGTCATGGACAGTATTAAGTCTGAAGAAGGCTACAGCTTTTCTTAGTTTTATTTATTTTATATGGATCCCATTTAGCATCAATATCTTTCCATAATTTGGCTTCTAGCTGCCATTTCTTCAAAGTATTTTTCAGAAACCTTTCTACTGACATAAAATCAGTCTAACTAGCAGGTTCTTGTAGTGTGGTACTTTTTTTTGGCTAATCTGTCTGCCTCTTCATTACCTGTTATTCCAACATGAGAAGGA